>NW_008355168.1:1811538-1851208 GCF_000622305.1 Nannospalax galili | reverse complement strand
GGGTTCAACTCCCAGCACCCACATGGTGGCTATGAACCATCCTTAACTCCAGTTCCAGTGGAATCCAACACCCTATTCTGACCTCCGTGGTATTGCACGACACTGGTGCACTCACATACATGCAGGCAATAACACTGATACACATATAATAAAAATAATAAATAAAAATAATTAAAAAAAATGTAAAAAAAAAATTGATGAGCTATGCATGGTGGTATACATAGCAATTCCAGGTGAGCCAGTACTACATAGTAAGACTCTAAAAGAAATGAACACTTAAATAAATATAAAGATATTCTAAAAAAAAAAAATTATAATAGAAACTCATGAGATACCGAAAAGACAATATTAAAAGAAAAATAAAGTTATGAAAACAAATACTTTAAACACAATAACGTAAATGTAAAAATCTAACGTGTCAAGAAACTAAAAAAAGGAAGAAATCAAACACAATGAAAAGAAGGCAGGAGAACTGGGTGTGGCGGCACATACTTTTAATCCCAGCACACAAGAGGCCGGCCTAGTCGACATAGCAAGTTCCAGGCCAGCTGGGTTACAGGGAGACCTTGTCTCAAAAAGTCCCAAAACAGAAGGAAAAAAAAAAAAGACAGGAAATAGTCAATATTAGAAATACTAGAATGAAAATAAATAAAATGGGAAATAAAGTGGGTGACAGAGAATATTAAAGGAAATCAATGATACAGGAGTTGATTCTAAAAAACGTGAACAAAGCTGGTAAACCTTTATATGAACTAGACTGACCAAGATAAAAGGAGATACAGAAATCTCACAATTACTAAAGTAAGAAATGGAAAGGAAAGCATCAGGAGAGGCTGTGCATAACCAGAAGGAATTGGAAAGGGCACATGATGACTGCACATGGTACACTGTACACTGGTAAATTGACTTAAAACAGGCTTCATGGGGCAAAGACCACCCCCAGCTGTTGACTCCAGGCTTCTCATTTGTAGCAAGCTGAGATCTGTGACTTCAAAGCCTACCAGAACAAGACCACACTTCCTTAACTTATTTAGTTGTTTTAAATAAGACTAATTTTTCCAAGAGGAAAAATGTGCTTTGAATATTGTATAGAACTGCACCCAATATTTCTGAGTTACAGGTAAAAATGAACCCTTTGGCTATGGAAACCAAAGTTGCTCCTGCCCTTAGAGTCTGACCGCTGGAGCCCACATAGAGATAGAAGAGAACTGACATCACACTTTGTCCTCTGACCTACACACAAATGCCCTGGCATGTGCATACACACCCTCACACATAACATACACATGCACACACACACAAAGTTTTCAAAATATTTTTAAATTATTATTTAAAGAGACAAAAGAAAATCTAAGTGAACGTGCTGCTAACTTGCATTTATGAATTGGAAGACTTGATATCATTAAGACTGACCTATGTATTTAATACCAAACTTATGAAATCCCATCATCTGTTCTGAATATATTGATAAGATGATGTTAAGGCACACAGCTATAGAAGGGATCCAGCACAGCTAAAATGAGACTGCAAATAAAGAAGAAGCTGGAAGACAGGTACTGTGTGATGTCAACCTTTTCACGGTAATGCTCTGGTCACCCAGCTTGTGCGAGGCCATTGGCTTTTTTGGGTCCTATAGTTCGTGGTGGTGCTGGGAATTGAAATCTGGGCTATCTACCACTGATTAACATTTGCAGCTCCCCTAATTAATATTCTATTTCGTAATCTGCAAGTATCTTTTACCTTATATCCTTGTGAGTAAATGTACTAGCTACTTGCTGGATGATCTCAGTATTAGCCTCCTTTCTCTTGAGTACACATCACATTTAGAATCACACCTGGACACCACGAATGACACACAGTGTAAACTGTACACTCAACTCTATCCCTCCAGAGTGTTGCTTTAAAGCAGACGGTGAACTTAGCTGAACTCAAGCTCTAAACTCCTGCTGTGGTGGTGCTGATGGGTATGCGGAGGCGATGACAACCAAAACTCCGGCTCAGTACAATGAAGCTTGCCTAGGTTGTTTGATGATGTCTTCATTTCAGCGTCAGGCAGAAGATGTACGTCGTGTTTGAGGTTCCCGCCAAGTCTGGAATTTCTCCTCTCGTGGATTTTCCCTTCGCCCTCCAGTGCTGTAGGTCCCCAAGAACTGTTTCCACAGGGTCTTCCTCTTGGGTTTTCTTTGGAAATTTTGTTTGTGTAACTAATACAGAGTGAGTCTTCTGGCTTTAAGTAATCTGATCAAGAAAGCCTCTCTCATTTCAGTTAATTCCAGCTCTAGACAGTTTGACAACCAAGATTAATGAATCCACAGCCTGATATAGTTAGCACGTCCTGGTTTATATCAGTTTCAGGTTGTTGTTGATGGGTCACCCCTGACGGAAAAAGCATAAAGATGACGAAACACTCAGTGCAGTTTCACAGCCGTTCATCTCTCTCCAGTTCTGCCCACTTTTGATTACTCTCATTGCCTTTAAACAGATGATTTTCATATTTTGTCCAGAGTCTGTAGATATTCTCGGCAGGAGGGCTGATCTGGTAGGAGTCAGCCCACTGTTAGTAGGAAGGAGTCCACATGATTGTGCTACAACAGTGGTGAACGTCCCTCACACTGTGGCAACACTCAGAGAAAATGAGTGACAGTTATGAGTAGCATATGCCAGTGTTCATAGGTGGGCACATGTGTCTATCTGCAGAGGCCTAGACTATCACACTGAGCTAGAGTCATACAAGAGAAAGAAGACTGCATGGGAGTGAAGGAGTCCGTGTGCACTGACTCGAGGACTGAGGGAAAACGTTGGGGGTGACGGGAGTAGAGGGAAGTGTTCCTGCATGTTGGCTTCTGCGGGGCTGTAAGTTGAGACACGGCGTGTGCAGGCACAAGTCAAAATGGTACTAAGAGTTGTTATGATCCCTCACCGGCCATCCCCAGACTGCAGAAGTTTGCCAGTGATCAGAAGCAACAGAGAAGACAAAATAAAACCTTTCTTAAGGGCCCAAGGTAGGTCAGTTCATTAAAATGAGGCTCACAAAGTCAGTCTGATCCCGGAAGAGCAGCTACCCACAGTCTAAGCGCATGGGCTCACAATAAATTATTCAGACACACCTAGAAGGAAAACTATTAGTTATAGACAGGAAACCAGGGACGAGAGAGGAGGACTGTCTCCTCCAGATGCCACAACTGCAGTCAGAGATAGAGCTGAGGTGGAGAACCAGGCTTCTGACTCCATTCCCAGAGCCTCACTGATTCACCTGGACTTTGTGTGGTCACAGTGCCTAGGGAGAGAGACACAGTTTTGTCTTGTATAACTGCAAAAGAAATCAAGGCTCTTATTTACAAAACATCAACATGTGATAACTCATTTGAACACACTTAGCAGCTTGTTAGCTGGTATCTGGAAAAAACTATGACTTTACCGGTCCATTAGCTATCTCAGTAAATGCATCATTATTTGCCATAATTTATAAAAAGAGGCTCCGAATTTTAGTTTTTGCAAATGTCTGCTCATGATTCAGGCCTAAAGACCCACTTAGATAATGCATATTCCAAATAAGGAGCTGCTATGGTAAATATTATCTCTACTAGCAGGACACCAGCAGCGTCCATTACATTTAAAGAGACATTTGATTGCATTGCTGTGAAGTTTTAAGTTAAACTGAGTTTTCTAGAATCTTTTTCCCATTTCATATGAGGTTCAGGAGCATACTTTAAATAATGTTAAAATACTGTCATTGGCTACTGGCTTACACGTTTCCTGAGCTCAAGGACTATAACTAGTGCAGTATTTTCACTCCAGTGCTAAGCACAATGACAACACCAGAATCTCCAGTGCTGAGCACAGTGCCAACACCTACCTCTTCAGTGCTGAGCACAGTGCCAACATGACATCACCTTAAAAGTAGATGTTAAGGGGCTGGAAAGACGGCTCAACAGTTAAAAACACTGGTTGTTCTTGCAGAAGACCCAGGTTCAAATCCCAGCACCCACATGGCAGCTAACAACTGTCCATAACTCCAGTTCCAGGGGATCCGACAGCCTCTTCTGTCCTCCATGGGCATTGCACGACACGGGTGCACTTACCTATATGCAGGCAATACACACACATAAAATAAAAAATAATTAATTAAAAACAGTAGATGTTGAACGATGACACCAGGTGCCTTTTTGAAAAATGATTTCATTTATTTTATCTGTATGTTTTGCCTGCATGTGTGTATATCATGTGCATGCAGTGCCCACAGAAGCCAGAAGAAGGTGTTGGATTTCCTGGAACTGGGATTACAGACGGTTGGTAGCTGCCATGTGGTGCTGGGAACTGAACCTGGGTCCTCTGCAAGAGCAGCCAGTGCTCTTAACCACTGAGCCATCTCTCCAGTCCCTGTTAGATGACTTTAAAATTTTTTTTTATTTGTAATTGAATTTTTATATACTTCATACAAAACATCTTAATCATCTTTATACCCCCTCCTCCACCTGCATACTTCCTTAACCCCCCACCAGATTTCATACATTCTGTCATTATGTTAAGGCCTATTGGGTCAAGTTACATATCCAGAAGTCCCTCAGTGCAAGTTCATCCACTGCAGTGTAGTCAGCCTATCTAGAATCACCCCTTAAGGAAGATCAGCTCTCTCTCTCTCTCTCATCCAGCAGTGGACTTTTTGCAAATATCATACAATATATTTTGATCATATTGAGACCCCTATCTATACTCTTATAGCCCCCCCACCAGATTTCATGAACTGTGCCATATTTTAAGGTTTATCAAGTCAAGTTTGTGTCCCCAAATGTCCTTCAGCATGCATCAGCCACTGGAGCCTAAGGAGCCTGACTAGGGTCACCCATAAAGAAAACTGATTCTTCTACTTCTCAGTGGTTCTCAGCTGCCCACAGCACCTCAGCTATGGGAGGACTTCCTCCCCACGTCCCCACTTCTATGCTGGGTTTTGTCTGGCTCAAGTTTGTGTGCATTTTGTGCATGCTCTCACCACTGCCTTGAGTTCATATGAGTAATGTCTCAGCCTTTGGAAAACTGTTTCCTTGTGGTCATCCACCACCTCTGGCGCTTACAATCTTTCCACCCCCTCTTCTGCAATGTTCCCTGGGCCTTGGATGGCAGAGGTTTGATATAAGTGTCCTGTTCAGGGATGAGCACTCTGCAGCCTCTTGTTCTCTGCACTTAGGCCAGTTGTAGCTTTCTGAGTTAATCAATATCTGTTGCATGAGGAAGCTTCACTGTTGAGAACTGAGACAAGCATTATTATTCTTTCTGTTTCCTGTTCCACTATGTTCCCTGAGCATTAGGTGTAGAGGTTACATTATAGATGTGTCACTTGGGCCTTGGCATCTCACAGACACTTATTCTATGTATTTGACCCATTGTGGAGCTTTAACAATGGAGTCCATCCATTGTTAAAGAGGCATTTAATGAAGGGTGAGAGGTACCTTTGTCTCTAAATGTAAGGTTAGGATCTAGGGATATGAAAAAAATGTGTTTTTCTATAGAATCTATGACCTCTCCAGCCATGTATATTTTGCTTGATTATAGTACCACACATGAATTCCCTCCCATTGAGAGGGCCTTAAGTTCAATTAGACAGCTGTTGAGTACCCCCAAGTGCTACTACAGTAGAGATTATTTGATGGCCCGGTCATTGTTGTGGTTCATAGCTTTATAGTTGGATCATTGATTCATTTTCTCCTTTGGCAGCTTGTATAGTACCTTCTGGTTCTTTGGGAACTGGTCTTCAGGGAGGAGCTTCCAGGTCAGTTCCAGCTCCACTGCTCCAAATCCTGTGTCCAAAGTATGTCCCATCTTCAGCAATAGGGTCATACCTTCAAGTTCTTGGAGACAATCAAGGGCTATGACAGCAGTGTGTGTTGTGTGTTATTTTGGGAGCCTCTTTAATTACCCTGACCAACAACTAGAAAGGAGGGTTTCCTTTCCTGGCACCACGTTTCACATATATATGTGTCTGTGTGTGTGTGTGTGTGTGTGTGTGTGTGTGTGTGTGTATTTTCAGTAGGCTTTTGAACTAATACATTTCCATCTGATTTTTCAGATAAATCTTAATAAAGACCATATGGTGTTATATTTCTACATGTTGTGACAGCACTTCTGCTCCTGGGTATGTATTCAAAGCTTCCAGACACAGTCTTCCATGGTCCTTCTGTCCCAACTGCATCATGATTCTGAAAGGGAAAGTCGTATGAGATGATAATCACCACCAGCAGCAGGGCACATTTGACAAAGTGGACTGTGCAGTGAAAAGACAGCTCTGCTTGCCTCTGTCATCCTTCTGTCTAGGTGCCCGGAGATCACATGGACCACAGATATTCAAGGGGGTGTTCAGGGATGGGGTTTGCACTCATCACAATATTTCATTTGCCACAGAAACCACAATGTTGTGAACTTGTGGAAAAGAGGGAGGATGTCTTCTTTGCATAAAAAAAGGAGGTCATTTTTACGTTCTGGAGTTTGTCGTGGTGTCTATTACATGGTAAATGTTCATGAAATATTGGTCAAAATAACATAGCCAACAATTACTAATAGCTATGCTCTACTTTGAGTAAATTTGACATTTGTTTCTTATATCACACTCAGTCTTACAGAATCCTATCTACTAGATCCATTTGTTGAAGATTTAACATAAAAGATATTTAAGATTATTTTGTGCATGAATCTAAAGTTACAGTTTTAGAAATAAAATAGTTTCTTCACTGAAGGGCAGGCTTCTCTTGGTTTTGTATTTTTTAAGAATCTCTTATTTTGTTAACTGAAAGCATGTCACTAACAAAGCCAGTGGGTACTAAAGAACCAGCATGACAGGTTCACCATCCAGAGTCTTGGGAAAGTACTTTCCTGAGCTCCTGCAAAACACCATCCTCCCTGCTAACCTCAGACAAACAAAGGAGACCTTCAGGAAACAGCAGTGTGGGGTTTAGAGCATCAAGGAGCGGGGAAATGAGTTGTTTACTGCAATGCCTGGCATTCCAGTCTCCACTAAAGAACAGCCAGGCGACCTGGATACTGGCAATTGCAGGAGTCATTTTTGCTGCTGTCTGCCGCTCCTTAGTCAACACATCACACAAAGGAGGTGCTGTCCGATCAAATTTATGGCTGCTTTAGGTATAATAGCCATGTCTGAAATCAGAAGCCCAGAGGCTTCCAGTTCCTGCTTAATGAGCTTGCGTGCAGTACATACATGGTGGCACACGAGCAAAGCCAATTCCATTTCAAACTCCACACTCACCTTTTCTGGGACCTAGTCAATGGTCATGAAGAGTTCACCAAGCTTTTTTAGACAGTGACCCACTTATTAGCATAATCAATAAAAATAATAGGCAAAAACTTGTCTTAAATGAGAAAAGAATTACCCTATTATGCGACTAAGATGGCTGTGAATGTTCATCAAGTAGATTTCTTATTCGATTTGAGGTGAACAGATCCTGTTACTTATATTCTGCATTACATTTCTATTTTTCCTTTTCATTTCCAAGGCCTTGTCACGGTGTCTTGGAGAATCCCACTCCCTGGCTCACTTTCCTTTAGCTGAGGTTGCATACATGCTGAGTTTTCACGAAGCATAAGTCTTCTCCTGCACTCCTGCCCAGCCCAACCCTGCTGGCCCTCACCAGGATATGCATCAACTTGCTCTGGGTTCCTGGCCTTGAATCTCCTCACTCCAGCCAAGCCAATGCTCTCCTGACAGCAGTCCTCTTAAAGCACAGGTAAGACCAGCCATCACCCCATTCAGACAGGTCTGTAGCAAGAAAAGAAAGTCCAACCTTGCCCGATACACATGGTGACTTACCCTGACTGTCATCTGTCATCCCAGCTTGATCTCATCTAGACACCCAATCTGAGCTTTAAATTCTAAGGATACTCCACCCTCCCGGCCTCCACATTTCTCTGTCCTTCAGTTACGTTTATCTGCTCTGAGCAACACTGTCACCAGCTTCCACATGCGCTGGTGCTAAAGTCAAGTTGGAAGCAACTTTTTCTCTTTTCTCAGTTCCAAAATCATTCTGATTAAAGGGCTTCTCAACTTCTTTTTCTACATTTTGTGTTATAATCAAATACAGGCAACATTTTCTCTTCTTCTTTGCTCCATACTTTAAATCTTTCAAATTAAAGAATGAGTCAAAAACTACTTTCCCTTATAACTCCAAGCACAATTTCTTTCACATAAAAGAAACTTGAATGAATGAATGAATGAACGAATGAATGAAAATGATCTCCTCTTTATTGTACTATTTTCCTACCTCATTCCCATCAAGGATTATGACAGGAGTATAAGCCATTTAAAAAGCTTAATTATCTAACCCAAAATGTGGGTTCTGAAGATCAGTGTGAGCCTATGTGCAACAGCTAAAGTGTCAAAACACATTAAAAATAATAATGCAAAAATAACCAGGTGTAATCTAAGCTAAGTATTTTCTTCAGCACGTCTATGGTTCCATTTAGAATTGTGTTCTATAATTATCATATCTGCTTAAAGGTCCTATTTTCTGCTGATTCCTAGCTAGTTAAAATACATACAGCTCTCAGAGATTCAGAATATAAGTATAGGAAGAAACCAATGTTTTAATTGATTAAGCATAATAAAAGTGTACCTTCATTGAGAAATGATTTTTTTTGTTAAGTATTTGGTGCTGGGAACTTTAAAGTTATCTGTTTAAGAGCCATAGCTCTGACTGTACCAGAGAACTGGAGACTGTGGAAGGCGGTCGGCCTGCTGGGCAGCCAGAGGGAGAGAAACCATGTAGGATTTCTAGCAACAGTGCATGGATTTAGATACTGAGGATAATACAAAGCAGGAAACAATGCAAACCTGATCAATAGAATTTGACAAATTCAAGACGGGGTTAAATGAAAAACGGTTGGCAGCACCAGGCCTCACACAGGAACTCACACCCCAAAGACGGAAAGGATGACGCAGCAGGGTGGGCTGGGGTGGCAGAGTGCTGGCCCACCAAGTCAAGGCCCTGGGCACTATCCTCAGTTCTGGAAAACCACAAAAGTAAATCATGAGCCTTGTGTTAGTCAGCTTTCCATACTGTAACAAATGCCTGAGCAAATCTACTTACAGAGAGGACAGGCTTAGGGATATGTTGGTGTGTGGCACGGTGCTCAGGGCCTGTGGTGGCCTATCATATATGTGTAAAACTATGCCATCGCTTGGGAACAAGAGAGAGAGAAGGAAGACACACAGATGGCCTGTGAGGATACATCTCACTGACCTGGAGACCACTGCCTCCTCCCATTACTTAAGGAGCCCTAATGGCTCCATGTTGGGACTATGCCTCCACACGTGAGTTGTCGGGAGACACTCTGGATTCAAAGTATAGCAACATTCCAGTTTTTTCTCATTTCTTCTCTTTATTGACATCTCTTCTCATCCTTACAGCTTCTTAATTTAAGTCTGGTTGCCAAAAATTTTCTCTGGAAATTCTACTTTCCAACAAATACCCCTTGCCTTTAACTCCTCTCCCTTCTTATAGCCTTGGGTTGCTCTCTGTAGAAACCCATTTCAAAAACACAGATGTCAACATATGCTTTCCTGCTGAAAATCTCGAGATGGTCTCCATTATCCTTAGAACTAGTAAAGGCCTTCCTCTCTCACAGAGTTCTTTTTCTCCAGGCTTTGTCCTTAGCACTGCCAAGTACAGCTGCGAGCCCCAGCCATTCGGCACCTTCACCCAGGGCCAGGCTCTCTGCTCCTTTACAGTTCTGCCCCCACCACAGTGCCATCCTGCACCCAGCCACCCGGTCTCAGCACCTTTCCACACTCCTTCCAAGCTGCCTCGAAATCTGAGTCTTTCGGTGCTATTGCTTGGTCCCTCTGCTGTTGGCCTCGCAGTTCCCCAGCAGTCTGCCTCTTTTATTAATCCATCCAGATAAGGATTTGTACCCAGTCACCAGAGTCCCCTGTTCTGAAGGTGCTTGTGAGGTCTGATCGTCCTGTGAACGGTTCCTGAAAGCTGGGGCACATGCCGGGTTAACACGACTGCTTTGCCGCAGAACCCCGGTGCCGCACCTCAACTTGTTCTCGGACCCACTGGCTCTCAGCCAACATTAATAAAGGAACAGGCAGCTGGTGCTACCCTCCAGCACCAAATGATGTCAATCACAAACCAATGCTGAATCTGCCATCTGACAAATGGCCTTGCGCAAAGGAAGCAGGTAAAGGCTGTACTCATGGGAGGGGCAGGGGCCCAAATGAGTCCATCCCTCGGGTGGGGGAAATATGCAGCACTTGAGTTCACAAGAGATGCCATGCAAACACCTACTGTGCCTTTGGAGAACACTGGAGTTCCTGACTGTCACCTATGAAATCTACAGACTGTGGCCGCACTTGCTCCAAGCTCATGAACTTGCTCTCGTTGACTTCAGGCCTGCTGCCTGCCTTAGTCCACAACGTGCCCAGTTCTTTCCCCACACAGGACCCTCCCGTCTAGTGGTGCCTGTCGGAGATGAGCCACTGCTTCGTATCTGTTTCTCTGACCGGTGGGTTGAGGTTTGAGACCGCTGTGTCTTCCACCTTTTGTATCAGGGCTTGTGATAGAAGCTGAAGAGAGAGTATTGGGAAGGGTGGGGGAATGAGAGAACGAATGAACCATGTCCAGGAAGGAAATGCGGAGAGCGGTATACCACAACTTCTGTGGATGAAATGCTGACCTCCAGTCACTAACCAGAACTATCATTCCCACGAAGTCACGTGGAGACAGGGCAGCCACAACCAGGCTGGTAACTCCAACTAAATGGTTTCCAAAAATATCAGAATCTCTCCAGCCAGTGGAAGGCAGCTGTCCACCTGGGTCCTGACAGATGACAGGTTTCAAATGCCCCGGTGTGCTCTGCGGCTCTGCCTCTTGGCTTCTACACGGTGGAGTTTAGTTCTCACTCTTGTATCCAACGGACCTTAGTCACACTGAAAAGTCAGCAGAGATTCTTCAACAGCCCTGGGAGACGCTCAAGGCGCGCCAGTCATGAAACTCTTTTTTTTTTTTTTTTTTTTCTTATTCAGTTCTATAAACTTAAATGCCATACTTTCCAGTATATTGTCATATACATTTTGAAAAGACATGTTTGGGCACCGCGATCAAGGGACATTTTCCATTACCCCTAGACTTCCTCTTGCTGATGCCCTGTAATCAGTCCTTTTCCCACGCCCAGTGCCTGGCAACTGCGACCCTGTTTCCCAGGGTGAAATGAGCTCTTACATCTTCGGCCATTCTAGCTGCAATTCTGCAGCTACCCTAACCACCTCTGCTACAGTATCAAGAGAAACCACAAGCCAGGATCATCCGGCCAAGCCACTCCCAAATTCTTCCACAGAAAATGTGGGAAATAATAAGTATCTATTAGTTTGGGTTTTAACCACTAAATTTTAAGGTAATTTACCTTACCTAGTTGTCTTTAAGCCTGTTTAGCTCTTCCGGTGTGTCCTTCTTTTTCTTGGTCTTGGAGATCTACTATCCAGATGCAGGAGCACAAATGCTTTGGTTAACTAAAGGCAGAGGACCATCCAGGTCAAGTACTAACCATCTATCTACCTTCTGGGATGCAGGCAAAGGCCAAGCCAAGATCAAGCAGATGAAGTGGAGCCAAGTCATTACCTTACAGAAGAAATAATCAGGTGAAAACCCCTTGTTCCCATGTGTCACTTAAATCTGCCCTGTCTGACTCAACTCCCACTTTTCTGATGTAAAGTCTTCCATAAGCTTCTGTGTCCTGTTGGAATTAACCCCCATTCCAGCTAATACAGGCAGTGGCTTCAATTGCAGAGGGAACCAGGATTTAATGACCTGTCTAGGAGTGGGTTTGCCCTTCACAGATCTATGCCTCTCAAACGCAGGCCCATGAGAGAATATGATTTCTTTGTGTGTCCAGCTTGTATGCAGCCATGAACTCCATGTACAAGCCCACTTATTAAAAGTATACTGTGTATATCACAAAAAATCCATTTCCATAAAACTGAGTTAATTATGCCCACTGTACATTTGAGTTCCAATATAAAAATATGTTTAAAAAAAACTCCGTCCCTCGACTTCAACTGTTTCTAAACAAAAGAGTGAATTATTTAGAGTTCTGGTTAAGCAGTGTGGAGTTACTGGGATGGGTGCACCTGTGGTCAGCAGGCACGGGTCTACCAGTGCTGAGTCATTGGAGTGAGTGCACCTGTGGTCAGCAGGCACGGGTCTACCAGTGCTGAGTCACTGGAGTGAGTGCACCTGTGGTCAGCAGGCACGGGTCTACCAGTGCTGAGTCACTGGAGTGAGTGCACCTGTGGTCAGCAGGCACGGGTCTACCAGTGCTGAGTCACTGGAGTGAGTGCACCTGTGGTCAGCAGGCACGGGTCTACCAGTGCTGAGTCACTGGAGTGAGTGCACCTGTGGTCAGCAGGCACGGGTCTACCAGTGCTGAGTCACTGGAGTGAGTGCACCTGTGGTCAGCAGGCACGGGTCTACCAGTGCTGAGTCACTGGAGGGAGTGCACCTGTGGTCAGCAGGCACGGGGCTACCAGTGCTGAGTCACTGGAGGGAGTGCACCTGTGGTCAGCAGGCACGGGGCTACCAGTGCTGAGTCACTGGAGGGAGTGCACCTGTGGTCAGCAGGCACGGGGCTACCAGTGCTGAGTCACTGGAGGGAGTGCACCTGTGGTCAGCAGGCACGGGGCTACCAGTGCTGAGTCACTGGAGGGAGTGCACCTGTGGTCAGCAGGCACGGGGCTACCAGTGCTGAGTCACTGGAGGGAGTGCACCTGTGGTCAGCAGGCACGGGGCTACCAGTGCTGAGTCACTGGAGGGAGTGCACCTGTGGTCAGCAGGCACGGGGCTACCAGTGCTGAGTCACTGGAGGGAGTGCACCTGTGGTCAGCAGGCACGGGGCTACCAGTGCTGAGTCACTGGAGGGAGTGCACCTGTGGTCAGCAGGCACGGGGCTACCAGTGCTGAGTCACTGGAGGGAGTGCACCTGTGGTCAGCAGGCACGGGGCTACCAGTGCTGAGTCACTGGAGGGAGTGCACCTGTGGTCAGCAGGCACGGGGCTACCAGTGCTGAGTCACTGGAGGGAGTGCACCTGTGGTCAGCAGGCACGGGGCTACCAGTGCTGAGTCACTGGAGGGAGTGCACCTGTGGTCAGCAGGCACGGGGCTACCAGTGCTGAGTCACTGGAGGGAGTGCACCTGTGGTCAGCAGGCACGGGGCTACCAGTGCTGAGTCACTGGAGGGAGTGCACCTGTGGTCAGCAGGCACGGGGCTACCAGTGCTGAGTCACTGGAGTGAGTGCACCTGTGGTCAGCAGGCACGGGGCTACCAGTGCTGAGTCACTGGAGTGAGTGCACCTGTGGTCAGCAGGCCCCAGGTCTACCAGTGCTGAGTCATTGGAGTGAGTGCACCTGTGGTCAGCAGGCACGGGTCGTCCGATCCTGTAATGACTTGGAAGGGAACAGCTAGTTCACAGCTCTGGGCCTCAGAATTGTGCTCGGTACAAAGGAGGGCATGTATAATTCAGTAATGCTAAGCATGAGTTCCAGGGCTATTAATCTTATGATTCTTGGAAACATTATTAAATTTTCAAATGTGCCCTTGGGCTGTACCTTCGGAGAGAATTACTGCAACAGAAGAATCTGGTGTCTCCTGAAACAGGTAAAAAAAAAACAACAAAAAAACCCAAACTGTGCATTGTTGTGTTCCAAAGATGTTAAAGGGATTATTAAAATATATAAAGTGAGCATTCCGCCTTCCGGGAGTCTTCTCAGAGTTGACACTGCCACCATGTCTAACTAAGGAAGTGCTTTCCATCTGTTCTACACATGAAGAAATGAAACAAAAAAGAGGGACTCTAGAGTATTTCCTGACCCTTGAATTTTATAACTCTGTATTTCCTTTATTTGGGTTCTTATATTAGATTTCATATTCTGGAAGAGAAGAGAGTTTTAACTTATTGAATTAAAATTTAGATATCACAAAGCTATCATCTGTTTTAATAAATAACATTAAAGTTGAATTGATACTAGGCTATACATATTGATAACTATTTAGGCCAATCCCATCTATAACGCTTTCTTAATTTGTAAGGCATTTTTATTCAAAACTTTTTTCTGTCACTTGAGGTCCAAAAGGCCAGAACAACATGGTTGTGTGCAGTTTCCAGTGACCATGTCCAATGAACACAAAAGACGCCAGAAAGTGCAAAAATATTCATGCTATTAAATTATATGAAAATGGCAGGTAGAAAGCTATGGATAAGTCGTAGGACTCAAAATCAACATGTAAATGTCCCTAATTATTATCAGCAAACACATAAAATGAAGTTATAAAAATATAATTTATAAGTTTAAACAACATAAAGTACTTAAACAAAAAATTCAACAAATGATATGCAAAACATTTACAGTGAGGACCATAAAGCTTCACTGAGAGACTCTAAAGAGTCCCATGTACACATAGTATGTTCACAGATCAGATTACTCCAGATTTGGAGGACTCTAACCCCTCAAACTGGTGTACATAGTCAGCTCAATCTCATTCAACATTCCAACTGACTTTTTACCTACAATCTGAAAAGCTGATTCTAAAATTTGCATAGAATGCAAAGGATTTGGATTAATCAAACCATCTTCTGTGGACAGAACTGAAAAATGTGGACTTCATAATTTCAAATTTTCTGTAATGCTGGTAAACAATCATTATGCGGTGGTGCTAATATAAAAATAGACCATAATATATGTTGGAAAAAATTAATTGTCCAGAAATAGATATACATAAAAACAAAAGATTTTCAAGGGACTGGAGTGATGGGTCAGTGGTTAAGAGCACTGCCTATTCTAGCAGAGAACCCAGGTTTGATTCCCAGCACCCATATTGCAGCTAAAAACCATCTGTAACTCCAGTTCCAGGGGATCCAATGCCTTTCTCTGACTTCTCTGAGCATTGCATGGCATTAGCACACACAATACACTCACATACATGAAATAAAAATAATAAGGATTTAAAAAAGATTTTTAATAACAGTTCAAGGAAATTTAAAAAGGAAAAAATAAACATTCAGCAAATTTTCTGTGATGACTTGAAATGAATAGAAAGAAAACATATTTAACACCTTACACCTCACACCATATACACAGACTGATTTCCCACACATCCTCATCCTGGGCATAAGAGCTACAACTCCAAACTGGTAGAGAGAGAAATCAAGAATATATTTGGAATTCCTTCACCTCAAGTCCCAGGAGTAGCTTCCCAAACCGGATTAACTAATCATCCTGCCATAGATCCCAAGTCCTCACCCAGGTGATCCCCTCAGCCTCAGGATCAGGCAGACAGACCTGTTCAGTCAGGACTCTGGAAAATCAGATCAAGTTCACTGCCTCCCTACCCCATTTCTCTCATCTGCCCTGTCCCTTGCTGGCCTCTCTCACAGGTGGGCTCCAAATCCTCCACCTCAAGTCCCAGGACTAGCTTCCTAAACCAGATTGACTAATCACCCTACTATAGATCCCTGAATCCTCACCCAGGGGGTCCCCACACTGCCAAATTCCCAGCCTCAGGATCAGGCAGACAGACCTGCTCAGTCAAGACTCTGACCAGTCCACTACCCAGGAAGACCTAGAAATACCCAGCAATTTGTCTTCCATACTTAAACAAAAAGTAACTAAGCTACATAAACAATATCAACAGAACCAAAATTAAATTAAACAAAAGCAGAGCAGACGTCCCTGTTGAACACATAACCAACAAAGGACATCCATATGCCCAGATGGCAATGCAAAAACACAAACAATATGAAAAACCAGGAAAATATGTCCCCAACAAAACCCAAGAGTCCTGCAGAAGTGCACAGCACTGAGAACCACCCTGTAGAACCCCAGGATGCAGAATTTAAAATAACAATTATAAACATGATCAAAGAACTTCAAGAAAACAGAGACAACTCAAAGAATTCAAAGAGGAAAGGCATAAACTTCTGACAGAAGCCCAAGAATATACAAACATGAGGCTTAATGAAATATCAAAAAAAAAAAATTCAAACCTTGAAAAACAAATTCACTAAAGAAATAGAAATACTGAAGAAAACCCAAATGGAAATGAACATAGGACTGAAAAACTCAATAAACCTGTTAGAAACAATAGGAGAAAGTCTCACAAATAGAATGAATGAAATGGAAAACAGAATATCAAGACTGGGGGATAAAGTTGAAGATCTGGGCTTCTTAAGCAAAGACTATGCAAAATTCAAAATAAATAAGTAAATAATAAACCAACAGGAATGGAATACTCAGGAAACGTGGGACAACATGAAATGACCAAATCTATGTATTATAGGCATACAGAAATTCAAACCAATGTCAATGAACAGATCTTCAATAGGATTATAGAAGAAAACTTCCCTAAATTAAGGAAAGATGTACCAATAAAGATTCAAGAAGCACAGAGAACACCATTAAAACATGATCAGAACAGAAAATCCCCACAGAATATCATAGTGAAAACATTAAATGTACAGAACAACGAGAGGGCACTGAAAGCTGCTAGAGAAAAACAAGTTACATGTAAAGGAAAACCCATCAGAATTATAGCTGACTTTTCAATGTAAACTATGAAAGCCAGAAGAGCCTGGAAAAAAGTAGTTCCAGTTCTAAACAACCATGGATGCCAACCCCGAATACCTTATCAGCAAAACTATCTATCAAGGTTGGAGGGAACAGAAAAAGTTCCATGGCACAAATACGCTGAAAGAATTCATGTCTTTCAAACCAGCACTACAGAGAATTCATGAAGCAATAGAAAAGACTGAAAAAAGGAATGATTATGCCCAAGAGGCTACAGAAAGAAAATAAAGGTATAACAATGGAATCACAAAATAAGGCCACAAACACAAAGAAATTAAAATGTACAATACACACCTTTCATTACATACCTTTCATTAATAACACTAAATATCAATGGCCTCAATTCCCCTGTCAAAAGACACAGGCTGGCAATGGATCAAGAAAGAAAATCCATCTTTTTGTTGTCTTCAAGAAACTCATCTCACCTTCAAGGACAGATACTATCTTAGGGTGAAAGGATGGAAAAAAATATTCCAAGCAAAGAATTGCAATTCCTAAGAAGCAAGCAAGTGTTGCAATTTTATTATTTGACAAACTAGGCTTCAAATTAAAACTCATCAGAAGAGATAAGGAGAGTTACTTCATTCTAATTAAAGGAACAATTGACCAAGAAGCTATTACAATCATGAACATATATGCACCAAACTCTGGAGCACCCAGTTTCATAGTGGGCGACTTTAATACCCTACTGTCTACAATAGATAGGTCAACTGGACGAAGAATAAACAGAGAAACATCTGAATTAAATGTCATACTATATGAAATGGACCTAACAGATAGATACAGAATATTCCACCCAAGCACCAAAGAATATACTTTCTATTTAGCATCTCATGCAAATTATTCTAAACTTGATTACATTCTGGGGCACAAAAAAATCTCAACAAATACAAAAAATTGAAATAATTCCATAACTTCTATCAGACCACAGAGCAATAAAGCTTATAGTCAACAGCAAAAGAAGTTCTAGTAAATACATGAAGTCATGGAGATTAAATTACACACTCCTGAATCATGAATGGATCAAAGAAGAAATTAAGAAAGAAATAAAAGTATTGGGGGGGCTGGAGAGATGGCTCAGTGGTTAAGAACATCAGTTGTTCTTGCAGAAGACCTGGGTTTGAATACTAGCACTCACATGGTAGCTAAAAACTGTCTGTAACCCCAGTCCCAGGGTATCCAACAGCCTCTTCTGACCTCCGTGGGCACTGCACGACATGGGTGCATTTACCTACATGCAGGCAATACATGCATACACATAAAATAAAAATAAATAAAATTTTAAAAATAAACAAATAAAAGAAAATGATAACACAATACAATAAAACCTCTGGGACACCCTAAAAACAGTCATAAGAGGGAGATTTATAGTTCTTAGTGCCTACATTAAAAAATCAGAAAAAGCACATGTAAACAACTTGACAGTACAACTCAAGACTCTGGAAAGGCAAGAACAAACCAACCCCAAACCTAGTAGATGAGAAGAAATAACAAAACTCAGAACAGAAGTTAATGAGATAGAAACAAAGAAAACAATAAAAAAAATCAGTGAATCTAAGAACTGGCTCTTTGAAAGTTTAAACAAGATAGACAGAACATTAGCCCAGTTAACCAAAATAAAGAGCAAATCCAGATCAACAAAATCAGAGATGAAAGGGGAAACATCACTACAGACATTTAAAAAATCCAAAACATTGTAAGGGAATACTTTAAAAACCTATGAAGCCAGCATCACTCTAATACCAGAACCAGGTAAAGACACAACAAAAAGAGCACCATAGACCCATATCCTTGATGAACATAGATGCAAAGATACTCAGGAAAATACTTGTAAGCTGCATACAGACACACATCAAAAAGATCATCTACCACGATCAAGTTGGCTTTATCCCAGAGATGCAGGGGTGGTTAAAAATATGTAAGTCAACAAATGTAATAAAATATATAAATGGACATAAAGATAAAAACCACATGGTCATCTCAATAGATTCAGAAAAGGCATTTGACAAAATACAACATGCATTCAATGTTAAAAGTCCTAGAAGGAATTGGTCTGGTGGAAACATACTTCAACATAATTAAAGCTATATGCTACAAACCAACAGCCCATACTAACTATACCAAGAAAGAGCACTTGAGGAAAACCTCCCATTCTCAATAGCCTCAGAAATTAAAATATTTAGGAATAAACTTAACAAAGTAATTAAAGACCTTGACAATGAAAATTTCAACACTATTAAGAAAGATATAGAGGAAGACTCTAGGAGATGGAAAGACCTACTATGCTCATGGATTAGTAGAATCAATATTATGGAAAATGACTATATTACCAAAAGCAACATATGGATTAAGTGCAATCCCAATCAAAACACCCACAACATTCTTGTCGAAATTATCCTAAAATTCATATGGAGTCACAAAAGATCCCAGAGAGTCTAAACAATCTTGGGCAAAAAGAACAATGCTGGGGGGATCACCATATCAGATCTCAAATTATATTACAGAGTTATAGTCATAAAAACAGCATGATACTTGCACAAAAACAGACACATAGATCAATGGAACACAACAGAAGTCCCCCAACATGAGTTCATATAATTTCAGCCACCTGATATTCAACAAAGGTGCCAAGAACACACAATGGAGGAAGGATAGCATCTTCAACAAGTGGTGCTGGCAAAACTGGATCTCCACCTGCAGAAGAATGAAACTTGTCCCTTATCTTTCACTCTGCACAAAAGTCAACTCCAAATGGATCAAAGACCTTAATATAAAACCTGAAACTCATGTTTTAGAAGAAAACATAGGCAGCACCCTCCAAAATACAGGCATAGGAAAGGACTTTCTAAATCAGACATCAGCTCCTCAGATACTAAGGTCAGCAATCAGTAAGTGGGACCTCATTACATTACAAAGCTTCTGTACAGCAAAAGAAACAACTAGGGAAGAGGAAACCCATGAGTGGGAGAAAACCTTCAGCTACACATCCGCAGAAGATTAATATCCAGAATATACAAATAACTCAAAAAAGAGAAGATAAACGACCCAATAAAAAGATAGGCAATAGGCCTAAACAGAGTTCTCTAACGAAGAAATAAAAAGAGATAAGAAGCACACTAAAAAGTGCTCCGAATCCTTAGAAATTAGATAAATGCAGATAAAATCCACTTTAAGACCCCACTCAGACTGGTGAGATCAAGAGAATGAAAGACTCCAAATGCTGGAGAGGATGTGCAGTGGGAATGCAAACTCCTGTAACCCCTATGGAAAACAGTGTGAAGAACCCTCAAAAAACTAAAAATGAACCTGCCATATGGCCCAGTGATGCCACTCCTTGGCATACACCCAAAGGACTCATCGTACTGTAGAGGTACCTGTGCATCCATGTTTGTTGCTGCTCTCTTCACAATAGCAAAGAAATGGAAACAGCCTAAATGTCCCTCAACTGACGAATGGTTAATGAAAATGTGGTACATCTACTCAATGGAGTTCTATTCAGCAGTAAGAAAAGATGGAATTGCGAAATTTGCAGGTAAACGGATGGAGCTAGAGACTGTTATACTAAGTGAAGTCACACAAACTTAGAAAAGCAAGTGACGTATGTTCCCCCTCATTTGTGGATCGTAGCACCAATCCCTCATATGTGAGTGTATAAATTCTGATGTAACAGCAGGAGCCAGGGAGAGGGAAAGGACACATGGAGGTAAAGGAGAAGAAACAACCTGAAAGGGGACAGTGGGGAACAGGTGTCACCTGAGGGAGGTGGAAAAAGCGGGAGTAACCGGCAGGGAGGAGGGAGGGACATGCAGGGGACCACGGTGTGGGGGAGGGAGGGAAGTCAGGAGAGGAAAGATGGTGGGAGTCGGGAAGTATTAGGGGGAGGGTGGGGATAACGGGGGCACTGTGACTAGGGAGGGAGGAGGGAGGCGGATGGGAGAAAAAAGAGTGGAGATGAGTGAATCTCGGGGACAGGTAACCTACAGGGAACATGATGCCTGTGAGAAATGCACATAGAGTGTCTGAACATTAATGCATACGTATACCTTAGAGCTGCGTGGAAGGGAACGCAGTACCAGACAGAAGAGACCTCCCTTAGGGTGACAAGCATGCCATACAGCAATCATCAAAGAAGTTGTTTTTTGTTTTTTGTTTTTTTTCCAACAGATGGAGGCTACCACCAGAGAGTTGCACATCTGGTCAGGCACAGGACCAGAGATGCCCAGTCTCAAATCTCTACAACTAAGGCTCATGGAGCACAGAGGAATAAGTGGTAGAGGGAGGGCTAATGCACCCCTCAACTCTCACCAGGGAGGCTTCCTATGCACACTGAAGGCCACAACTGACCAAGTTTTGGAGAGTAAGAGACTGTAGAATGTAGGATGGGACTCCTGTATGGAACCTCACCCACCCACGGCTCAGGGACCATTGTGGAAAAGGAGGTGGAAAAATTTGAAGAGCCAGGGCTGGTTCATGAACACAGGGAGGTGGAGGCTTACACGTGTGAGCCTTCAGCAATGGTGTCGTTGAGCGAGGGACCCATGTCAGCTCAATTAAACAAGGGCCCAAAGGGGAGGTGAGAAATAGGTGGTGGGTCAGCACTAGATTGAAAACCATTTGAAGCTGATTGCTGCTGGGTGAGGGAGAGTGTGGCTTACCTACGACCACTGGATGGGCTGACTAGACTCCAGCGGAAGCATTTCCACTGAAGGACATTTGGGTAAAAACACCTGAATGAATAGGACTCAGCATGTATGGCAGAGTGTATAGGATTCTGTGGGGGCATGGGGAGGCATGGATGGGGAGGGGGTCTGGATTTGAGTGGGAAACGTATGAAATTTTAAAAGCTCAATAAAAAAGAATATATTTGATCATGAGTATAAGCAGAGATTGTGTGTGTGCGCGTTCATCTGTCTGTTGAGTGCACAAGTGTACACATGCACATGGAAAACAGAGGACGATATTGGATGTTGGTCTTCAAATGGAACTTTTGTTTGAGACATGGTCTCTCACTGGCCTGTAGGCTAGACTCCAGGGATCAGCCCGCCACAGCCTCTCATCTTGTCGTTGCTGGGATTATGAGCACATACCAACATAGCAAGCTTTTCATCTGGGCTCTAGGCTCTGAACTCAGGTTCTAACACTTGGGAAGCAAGAGTTTTACCCACTGAGCATCTCTCTAGCTCCTTATAAAACATAAGACTCCATTAAACTAAGATAACAGAAACAAAAATTAGACTTTCATGAATTAAAAATATCTGCTCATCAAAGACTTCTTTCAGGAAATGAAGAAGGGACTAGAGAGCTGGAGAGATGCCTCAACGGTTAAGAACACTGGCTGTTCTTGCAGAAGACCCGGGTTCGAATCCCAGCACCCACATGGGCACTAACAACTGTCTGTAACTTCAGTCCCAGGGGATCCAACAGCCTCTTCTGTCCTCTGTGGGCATTGCATGACACGGGTGCACTTACCTACATGCAGGCTATACATACACATAAAAATAATAAATAAAATATTTTTTAGAAAAAGAAAAAGAGAAAGGGGCTGGAGAAATGGCACAGCAGTTAAGATCATGGGCTGCTCTTCCAGGAGACCCGTTAGTGCAGTTCCCAGCTCTCATGCCTGGCAGCTCAGCTCTACCTATGACTCCATCTTCATGGGGATCCAACTCCCTCTTCTGACTTTCACAGACACCTGCATACATGTAGCATACACAAACACAAACACAGAAAGACATAGAAATAAAAGTAAAAATATTTTTTAAAAGACTAATTCTCACCTTAGGAGACAATAGTCCCAATTCATCTATCTGATATAGGACATGCATCCGTAATACTCAAAATCTTCTATCTACTAAATAACACAAAGATAGACAACCAGGTTATCAAAATAGGCAAAGACATAAAAGACAGTGACAGTACTAGCACAAAAGGAAATAGGAATTAAAGCTACAACAAAACACATCAGCACACCAACAAAAATAGCTGAAATTCAAAAGGCTTCCATCAGCAAACACTGATGAGTGAAGACCATCTGCGCAGGTAACTCTGGGGGATTCAAAGCATATAGTTGTTTTAGATTTCGACAGCTCTTTCTGTAACCAAAACACACACAACTTATGATCTAGTGATTCTAGCCCTGGAAATAAAATGTGATATTGACAAAGGTAAGAATAAAATGAACAAAAAAATTCACGGAAGCTTTTTAATAGAGTATCAGAACAATAAGAAAATCTGCAAGGTGTGTGTGTGTGTGTGTGTGTGTGTGTGCATGTGTATGTGTGTGTGTCAGAGTTAGAACACTTGCCTAGTGCACATGAGGTCAGAACCACAATAAAGTGAACGTCCTTAAGAAGAAAACAGACAAATTAGGGGATTTCTGCGAATATTATTCACTACAGTTATTTTGTTTCATACACTATAAATGGATAGCTTTCAAAAATGGTATGCTGTGCAAAAGCAGCTAAAAACACACACACGAATACATTCTTTATAATTCCATTCATGTGAAATTCTGATCAAGTCCCCTGGATCAGAAGATTGGGATGGACCAGGAAAGGCTTTATGGATATTTTCCCATGATAAGACTAGCATGTGTCATAACAAGAGTTATGAGTTAGACCAGTACTTGCACTGTCAAAATGTATCAAAGTATAATACTTAATATCTGTGCATTTCAGTGTGTATAAAATCTACAGCATTTTTTTTTTAATTAGAAGAAAAGAATCAAAAAACTCTTGCAAAAACATTCAGTTGGGATCCATGTAGAAATTGGGCTTGTAGGTTGTAAGTCAAATTCACTGTTAGGAGGTGCACGTGGCATCCAATCCCCTCCTCCTACGGTCCTTGTGACAACCTGAGAAAAGTATTCTCCAAACCCTGGTTTGAAGAATCTTAAAGAGTTTATTGGACTTGCTAACTGAGGTTGGGATGTTGGTTTATTTACAGACAAGCGGGTGCCCCCCACATTCACAGCTGTGTTCGAAAGTCCACACCCAGACATAAATCCTGTGGTTCCCGACAGCTTCACAAAATGGCAAGAGACCATCCTCCTGGTTTTCCCGGCTTTCATACCCTTAGCCCCTCCCCTGCAAGTGGCTATGGTCAACCGATTGGCTGGAAGAGGGAAGGGGAGTGGCTTCTTTGCAGAGCACGGGAAGGAGGCGGGTCCACCGCTTATCATCACAGGGTCAGAGGAACATCTTCTGGGTCACATAGGACCGTGGGCAGGTTTTCTTTTTTGGACTTCTGTATTTACTCATCCAGCAATTATTGAGCAACTACTACATGTCTCCTACTATTCTAGACACTTTGAACATACACCTCAATAAGAAAACCCAACACAGAAGCCAGCTTTCGACATGCTAACAATCTATAGAAAGAAGACAAAGAAAGATGAAAACCCCACAATATGTAACTAAATAGCATGTAAAAGCACGGACTAAATGGTATGTAAAAGCACAGGCTAGGGAAGCCTAGCCTGCTGTGACACTGCTGTTTGTTTCCACGCTCCTGGTACCATTTGTTAGGAGGCAGGACAGGTCTGTATTTCTGATTAGCATTTTTGTCTTTATTAACTGATCTTTTTTTAATTTTATTTTTTATTAATTTTGCAATTTTCATGCAATAGAGCTTGATGATATTTTGCACCTAACTGCACCTTCCAACACTGCTCCTCACCCAGCTCAATGTTCTCTCTCTCTATATATGGTATATTATATATTATATATGTATATATATGGCCTATAAAGTCTGATTTGTATCCCCAAATATTCTTCAGCATGAGTCCATCCACTGGGCCCACCAAGAGTCCCATCCCTGTCAGACACTGTCTCTCCTCCTCCCAACAGCCGTCAATTGCCAAAAATTTTAGGCCATGTGCACATGATGTATTTTTTTTTTAGAAGAAGCATTTCATTACAGCTTTAACATACTCAATAACAGTTTCCAGACCAAAGATACATTTCTTTCAAAGTGGCTATAAAATTTTTAGGTTCGCTGTTGAATTAATACAGTTATACAATATTGAACTCAGTATAAGCCCTGTAAGACATAAAATTGAATGAGTTCTTAACCTTTCAACAAGACCTCCATTTCATTTTAAAATATACTGTTTCTTACAGAAAGACTCATTGTTTTTGCTACTAACACTGAGATGTTGGTGCATGTGTCTCTAATCTGTATGTATCTGATTATTACTAGTCACAATCAGTTGCACTCGGATCCTTGGCACCTGTGTATGGCTATAAAGTCATTGGGTAGATTTCAATGGTAATGTTTATCCCCTCTACTAATTAACATGATGTAACTTTTTATGCTTCCTCCTCTAAGATAATTCATTTTTTAAAATTTGTTGATTTTGTGTGTGTGTGTGTGTGCATGATGTATTTTTAACCACTATGTCATTTCCCAGCTTCATGACCTATGTTTAAACTGCCGACTTGCCATGTTTGTTTTACTCCTCAATATTCTGTAATATTTATTATTTGAATAACTCTGTACACAAACATCAACCTGAATAAACAGGTTGGCTCAAGGACACTCTGCTCAGTGCTAGCCGCACTCCGTGTGCTACTGGGTCAGGACCGTGTGGACCCCAAGTGCAAAGCAGCCTTTTGTCTTCTACGTAAAGGACAAGCTGCTCCAGCGTCAGTCAGACCCCGAGTCGTTAGGATGTGATTGTGCATAAAAGATGCAGCATGGACAATTCAAAATAGACGAGAAGAATGTATCATAGGAGTAATTCCTCAACAAGTCAGTATCTGGCACAAAACATAAATAAAGCCCTGTTTGTCTCCCCCAGCACCCTGCCGTGAAGAAATCACAAGGCCAACTTGTTATCTGCCAGCACAGCTGCGTTGAGGGGCGGCCCCCAGCCACGGAGAAATTCAGCCTCTATTTCTAACAAGACAAAGACCGAGAACATCAGACATCTCCAAGCAAAAACAGCGATAGTGCCAACGACATAAAACCTTCTACATGGTGAAGTGAGCTGATACACTTGAAGTAGTAACGAGCAACATGTTGTTTCTCTATAACTAGAAAGCACATGAAAAAACTAAGCACTTGAATGTTTATTCTTAGTCACTGTTCAAACATATCTTGGGAAGAATAAGTTTCTGATCATTGGAGGTACTTCACAGGCCTGGAATCTCATGTCTACACAGCATTGGGAGTCTCCTATAACCAGGCACTGGGCGCCTACCTGCCCCTTGCTTGCCTCTCTTGCCTCTCGGCACACACATGATTCTGCTCACAGTGAAAATTCTCACCTGCTGAAATGAGGTTCACACATCTCCTGCCAACTTATCCTTTTCTGTGCTTGCCTCACAGAATGATCTCTGATCTCATTTATGTGGTTATGAATCATCACTGGTCATTTCCCATGGGAAAAGCCCACCAGCAGACTGAGAATAATGATCATGGGCTCTTCCCCCAGAACCCAGTAGAAATCAGATTTTGTTCTCAAATTTGTAAGTTTTGTATTTTGTAGTTTACAGCTGTTATGATTAGTGTTCTTCTGGCCAGCTCATGAAAGCACATGTAACAGGTTATGTACCAGATCTGAGGTACAGGATCAACAACACCTTTTGCAGAATTATTTTTCTGAGGAAATATGAAACGCAGTGTGCAACTTTGTTCTGCTTTTATATGGCCAATATCAAGCCAATAAAAAATGTTTACGTAATCAAAAAGTGCTTAAGTGACCATTAGTGATAAAATAGTCTATTAAGCCCATAAATTGGTTGTGGCCACCTAAAGCACCCACAGGATTTATCATTTCTCTACACTTCCCAAGCCTCTGCTCACGGCTTCAGTGATGCCGCACCTGAACTTGAAACGGCTTCCAGCAGCCTAGAGAGGTGTGGACACAGGAGACGACTGCGCGGGGCCACACGCACTTTCATTGCTTGGTTCACGGAATTCCTAAAAGCAAACATTTTAAACAAGGGAACGTCATTGACCTCCCAGCTTCTCTCATATCTCTCATCTACAGAAGCAATCAGTAAAGAAGGTGTTTAAGGGCAAACAGAAGAAAGGAATCTAGTTCATAGATCAGTGGAAATAAATACTTTGAAACAAAAGTGATCTGGAAACTCAAGCTAAGGGTCCTTCTTATTTTCTTTGGCCTCCATTCCTTTTGAGAGACTCTTGGGCTTTCTTTAAAGTTAAAATACTAAGAAACAGAATCCTACTTTGGGAACTCAAACTCTGCTTTTGCAGAGAACCCAGTTTTAAGCCAACAATTAAGAAACAGCTTACCTCTGAGCTCCCCCAGGTCCAAGGAGGTTCCAAGTTGCTCTAGCAGAGCCATGCGAGCCGCATTCTTTTTGTGTTTCTTGCCATCATAATGCTGCTGGGCCATCAGAGGATTGTTAAACCAGGCTGCACAGAGGCCACAGTACCTGTCTGACTCTCTTCTTTGATAGGGAGATGCGACCACAGGAACTGTGTCCACTCGAGGGGGTTTAAGTGAGCTCAGAGGTGCTGCTGTGGGAGAAAACAAGCAGTCAGAACAGCAGCATGTCAGCCCATGTCTGTGCACCAGAGACTGAGCTCATGATGGTGCTCCTGATCCAGGGAACTATCTTTGTCAGCCATCAATTTATTTATTTATTTATTTATTTATTTATTTATTTATTTATTTATTTGTTTGTTTGTTTGTTTGTTTGTTTGTTTATTTATTTATCTGTCTTTTTGAGACAAGGTCTCCCTGTAGCCACAACTGGCCTGGAACTCACTATGTAGATCATGTTGACCTCAGTCTCAAAGAGATCTGCCTGTCTCTGCCTCCCAAGTGCTGGGAGTAAAGGCGTGCGCCACCATGCCTGGTAGTCAACCATCATTTTGAATTGAGGCACACACAAAATCCCCTAATGTACTAAGATCAGAATTTGTATGTTTTTGTACCAAAATGCTCATGAGATGGTGTCTTGGTGGAAAAGATAAGGTTTGTAAATTAAACTCTTTCTTAAAGATAAAGGAATTATCTTTCAGTCAACAGGAAGCCAAGACTTGGAGTAAACATTGCACCATCGTGACCTGAAAGACCCCAAATGAACAGGTTGGGCACATGTGTGCTATAAATGGGAACAGACAATAAACAGAGAATTTTCCCAGAAACATCTTTCATTGACACAAATTGCACCAGCTGAGGAACTCATACTAAATTTGTCAGGGTTTTTTTTTTTATTATTGGAATGGGCTATTTCAAACTATACCTGCTAAAAATTGATGTTGAAAGTACAATTTCTTTCCCAAAATGATGAAGAAAAAAACTCTACAGAGCAGATGTTGCTCATCTACGACGAAAGGACATATATCACTATTTTGAGATTGTACTCCCAGCTATTAATTTAATAGATTCCATTGTGAACCTAAAGTTATTTCTGGCTTAGGGGAAAAAATAGAATGTAACTTGAAGGAGTTTACTAATGGAAAGTAAAAATAACTCCGGCATGCTTTCGGCATACAAATTGCTTCTCCCTTCACAACGACTGTGCCTCGAGTTACCAGCCTAGTTCTCAGATAATTTACTTCAAAGACAGCAAGAAACTTGCTGAAGGTGAGATGCTGAGATATAAACCACGACACAAAGCCAAATATTGAAGATACAAAGCCAGTGCGCCTTCCAATACCCCCAAGACCCCCTTTCAAACTTAATAAGCAAAGTGGGATTGCCATCTTTGTATTTTATATAGGATTGCCCTGAATCTTAGAAAAAAATATTACAATTCAAATATTTTGGAGGAAGGCATTAATATCTAAATTCTCCCATGAATCATTGGTCATAAGCAATTTAACAGCATCGTCCATGTGTCCCAAGTCTTTGTGATCAAGATTTCCCCTTGACAAAACCAGACAATTATGGTCATTGCTCCAAGGAAAAGCAACAGCTTGGGCCATCAAAGACAAGTTAAGGAACCAATCAATTTCTCAAGGTTTCAAATATCTTTCATGTGGACTTGTAATGCATAGGTTAAATAACTGATGTAGAAACAGATACTTTCCAAATCACATCCTCATTCAAGCAACATGGCATAATGACACTATTTGGGGAAGTCTCCCTTAGGTCCTGAGAAATCGTCAGAGGGTGAATGTGTAGCTAGCCAAGAATAAACTGAATGATCCCATCGGTGTAGGAATTCAGACACACTGTTTCTTAAAAGTCTTACTGCTGGATTGGGTCAGCTGTGACCACACAGATGTAAAGCCCACTGTGGGCCACACATTTCAGCAGTCGCCTAGTGTCATTCTGTTATGACTTAGTAATGCTAATGCAAGCTAGAAATACGCACTCGACTTGACCGTGAAAGAATCTCTCTTTAGTATTTCTCAAGAAATAATGCACCTTGCTTCCAAAGATTCCAGTTTCTCTGGAAGTGTAGCTACCTTTGATAAGGAGATGTGACCATGGGAAAACCCATCAAATATCTTCAATCTGAATGAATTCTGACTCTTGAGCAGGACTGTTTTTTCTTTAAACTGTATCCTAAAACGCATTTCAGAGTCACCTTTATTACTTGGTACCTGATACCCCACATCCTGGCAGGAGGGAGGCACAAGAGAATATTTATCAAATAGACCGTCTTATGAACTAGAGGAAAGTAGCTGGCCGCTGTGTTTGTGCCGTAGCTCTCCCCCTGCATAGCTCTACTGTTGTGGAAGGTAAAACCTGAAAGTTTCATTTTTTGTTTCATTTTCCAGCTGTCTCATTCTCAGCCCAGTTCCCAGTCCCTTCAGGCCTAGGAAGGCAAACAAAGGTAGCAGCACCATCAAGGTCAGGAATCCATGTCAACCACCGGGTGGGGTCAGCATCACTGAGCCGTGTGACCCTCACCAATCTCTGATCTCTCTGGATCAGAACATGGATCAGAACATGGACCAGAGCACAGTGTTTGGCAAAAATGTATTATTCTAACCAAATGAATACAGAGATGGATAAAGATCAACTTTGATATAGAAACATGCTTTTAACCAAATACTTTAGCTGATATGTAATTTCTTTAAATTTCATGCTTTATAGCATTCTAATCGTAAGACAATATGAAAGTAAATACTGATCTTATGTACTCTTAAAATTTAAGTACAAAAGAGGTAAGGACTTGAAACCGCTGGTTTTTAATATTAGATTTCTATAGCTTTAAAAATCTCTCTGCACAGACTGCACCTCCAACCAAAGCCATCAGAATATGTGGGAATGTGAGCCCAGTCCAAAGATGTTCTCAACCTCCTCCATTACAACACTGATCCATGCCCCCAGGGCCCACCAGCACCGAGAAACACAATCCTAAACATTGCTGTATTTTCTTCAGAAATGACTATAAAATAACGTCACACATCGAAGTTTGATGGAATTGACTGGCGGTTTTCCTGCATCACCCTACACTTGCTGCTTCTCTCCATAGTCAAGAGTCTGCACTGCATATAAACGGTCTAGATTAGACAGGCCAGGATGTCCACACTGGAACTTTGTAAGTAATAAAGCAATGCTTCAGTTTTCGCAAGGAAAATGCAAGCAAATTAAATAAGTCAATTGGGAAAAGAATTAAGCATAGCAATGGATTTTCACTGTTTTGGAAGAGTTTTAACAATTTTAGCAAAGATAAATCCAGTGTTATTATGACTCCTGGTTCGGTTTGTGAACATCGAATGCATTAATATAGTCTTACTAACATTAAAATATAAGTAAAAAACAGAAATAATTATCTCATTGCATTTAAGATTTTTCTGTTTGTTTTCTAAATTAGCACTAAATATATTTTTCCAAAGCATGTTAACCATTATAAATTTTTATAAATATCCTTTTACTTTCCACAACTTATGTACAAACTTTTGTTATAAACTTCCACTATATTATAAAAAGGCTTATAATACTTTATGTTAAAAACTTTTTGGTGAATAAGATGATCATGTTTTTATATATTTTTCTGGGAGAAGAATCTGGATTTAGCTGATGAACCTACATAGCTTGCCATAAGTTAAAACTAGTATGCTATACTCCATTTTTGATAGGTGCATTGATTCAGAGTTGTAGTTATTCCTGAACTTGCACAGATCACAGAAAATGTGCATTAATTTATAATTTTCCTGCTTATTTGACCATTTCTTCATCTTGTTCCTAATAGCATAGCATATTTCCTACAAAAAATTTACACAGAGCAAAGGCAATGCAAGTAGAGGAAGGAGCTAGGCCAGGTGCTGTGAAGAAAAGCAGATGCCACAGGTAGGCAGTCTAAAGGTGACCACCAGTCGGACATAGCTGTTAGCACTCATCCTAAAAGAGTGTGGTACTGAATGATTCTAACCTGGGGGCAGTGTGGGTTGTGTGTGTCAGTGTATTACTGATACCCAAGTATTTGATTTTTGAGACAAGGTCTCATGTGTCCCAGGTTGGCTTCGACCTAGGTAGGATCGGCTTTGACTTCTGATCCTCCTGCCTTTACCCCCTCAGTCCTGGGACTATGAGAGTTGACACCATGCATACTTTTAAAAAATCTTCCATTCTAGAAAAAAAGTTTATTTGTAATTCTTGACTACTTAAAAGTAGACATTTTTAATGTGAATTCTCAGAAAATATATGCCTTTTGAGTTCATTTTAAGTTTGGGGATGGTTGACTGTCTGTTACATATATTCAAAAATTAACCACTATTTCAAAACCATTGATATTGAATTATTTCCAGATATTAAAATTACACCATGAATCATAAAGGCAAGATTTAACTATATCAAGTGAAAATTTAATATTAGTTTTAAGTAATGTTATAAAGATGTTGTCACTTTTTGAATAGTGCATGGAATGCAATTAATTGATATATTGATTACTTGCAAATTTTAATTAGCTAATCATGAATACCAGTTAATTGCTCATAACCAAACATGTGGGGATGGCATAGAACAAAAGTTGGATTCTGGAGTTAATTATTTTAGAACTCCTGAAACGCTAATATGTAGAATTTTTGATTTATCTGAAGAGACGCATGCATACTATACACACCAGCCATGCTGTTCTCCTTTTAAGCAATAAGAAAAAACTGTCACATATTTTTCCTATTTTACCAAGACAGCTCTCCAAAACTAGTAGCTAATATTACAAATTAATATTAGTAAAAAAAAAAACAAAAAAAAAACAGAAATTCAGATTCTTTTCCCAATGAAAAACTGAAATACAAGTGACGGTGGTGGACGAGCTGCCTTTGCCGGACACCAGCAGGCCTGGAGCACGGCGCTGTTCCTAGGCCTGGAGTAGGGCGCTGTTCCTAGGCCTGGAGCACGCGCTGTTCCCAGGCCTGGAGCACGGCATGGTTCCTTTTCCCACAGCTGTACACTGCCCAGTGAGATGCGCCCCAGTCCTGCTGGGTGAGGCCCTGAGAAAGACCTCATTCTCCTCCCTTGAAACTGAGGAGCGTGTTTTTACTATACTATACACCTGGCATTCCATTTATTATTTATTTATTTATTTATTTATTTATTTATTTATTTAATGAATGACAGTCTTCCTGTAGCCAGCTGGCCTGGAACTCACTATGTAGACCAGAGCAGCCTGGAATTCACCCAGATCAGTCCGCCTCTGCCTCTCGAGTCCTGGGATTAAAGGTGTGCACTATTGTGCCTGGCTCACTCGATATTTCTAAATATCATTTGTAAGCTAGTTATGTGAATGTGTATTTGTGTAGATGTGTGTAAAGAAAATTAGACCATAATAAAGGGGTGTTCCCCCTATGCCCAGGGGAAGTGAGTTTGTTTTTTTTTTTTTTTTCAGTTTTGCATTCCATTTATTATTTATTTATTTATTTATTTATTTATTTATTTATTTATTTATTTAATGAATGACAGTCTTCCTGTAGCCAGCTGGCCTGGAACTCACTATGTAGACCAGAGCAGCCTGGAATTCACCCAGATCAGTCCGCCTCTGCCTCTCGAGTCCTGGGATTAAAGGTGTGCACTATTGTGCCTGGCTCACTCGATATTTCTAAATATCATTTGTAAGCTAGTTATGTGAATGTGTATTTGTGTAGATGTGTGTAAAGAAAATTAGACCATAAACTTCTACAGATACATTTCTATTTGCTAGCAAACATCTGTAGCCCTTTATTGAAATTCAGAAAGATTTTTTAAAACTTACAAAGCCTAAGTTTCTTCATGACTCATCATTACAAATACTTGACCTCAAGACACGTGATGCTACTTACAGACTATATGCCACTTAGTGTGAATACACAAACACACTGCAATGGAATTTTAATTAACGGGTACTGCTCTGGTTCATGTAACTATATGCTGCATGTGGATTAGAACATGTACTGGTTCGGGGCTGGAGAGACGGCTCAGCGGTTACGAGCACTGACCGCTCTTGTTGAAGACCCGGGTTCAGATTCCAGCACCCACATTGTGGCTACAAACCATCCTTAACTCCAGTTCCAGGGGATCCGACACCCTATTCTGACCTCCGCAGCATTTCAGGACATGGGTGCACTCACATACATACAGGCAATACACTCATACACATAAAATAAAAATGATAAACTATTTTTTAAAAAAGAACATGTACTGGTTCATTTTTATTGTCAACTTGAAACAAACTAGTCACCCAGGTAGAAGAAACGCCAGGATTGCCTTGATCACATTGGCCCGGGGGCATGTCTATAGGACAGTTTCTAAACAGCTAATTGATGTAGGAGGGCCCAGGTCACTCTGGGTAATTACAGACCTAGGCAGGTGTACCTGGGCTCTGTAAGAAAGGTAGCTGAGCACGGCAGGAGAAGCAGCCCATGGGCAGCTTTTCTCCATGGATTCTGCCAGCCTCCTGCCGTGAAGTCCCTGCCTTCCCTTGATGATGGACTGTTGCAGGAATGACTTTTATAAAATGGACAGAATCTGGACTAATTACTTAACTTTAAAACAAAAATGCTACTGCAAACAAACCCACTGAGTCATGTGCTCTTGTGACCTGGGCACTGATCTTGATCCCTCCAAACAATTTGCTGATCCACTCAAGACAGTGAATAAATGTGGGTATGATTGAGAATTAACAAATCAATGTGCTGAAAGGCAGCACATCTCCATGGAAAACACTGAAGACTGAGAAGAATGCTTGATGTTGTGTGTATGAGATGTTTTAGGCCGAGGGATAAAAGGGAAAGATTGACCGACAATGTGGGTAGATCCAAACTTGTAGTTTCCCAATTTAAGACAGAGAAATGGTTTTGAATAAAATTATGGGTGAGGCCTGACTCAACAGCACAGTTCCAGGAGAGTTCTGGAGGAGCAGGTACCCTCCAAGTTCAGGCCCACTCTTATACCTAAAGTTAAGAGTCAAGTTGTTTATTCAGGTATAACTACGATGCTGGCATGTTAACGCTGCAGACTTTAACTTAAGATAAAACTTATTTCTATAAGTTTCCTTCCCAAGTTACTTTTAGTCATGTTGCTTATCACAGCAAGACAAAACAAGCTAGGACATATACAAAATCCTGAATTTTCTCATTTTCAAAATGCTTTCAGCCCAAAGGTTTCGACCAGAAGATCACGGATCTGTAGCCCATGGAGAGTAACCAAAATAGAACCTAGTTCTAAGGCCTGAGACCCTGGAAACAAAGTGGCCTTCAAAATCGGACTTAGAAGAGCTGTATCCTGTGCTAGAGTGTCTCCTCTCTCATACCTTGAACCAAGTTTGTCAGGGAACAGAATCTCAACAGTGGCCTGTAGGCTGTTGGATGATGCGTCCTGAGGAACGACCTGAAATAGTATGCATCTCTCTGCCCTGTACCTGTTTTCCCCTCACAAAATAACCACAGTTGATTTGAGGACAAAGATGTTTCTAAAGCACCTGCACAGACTGCTGCCAAAATACTGCCTCTGAACGCTTCCTAGTGGCGGCAAGCCAGCATGTGCAACCCAGGCCTTGATCAATTAATCAATAAATGAGCAAATGTTCATCACAATAAGCAAGTCAATTTAGACAGAAGACGCATTCTGCTCTCTTCTAAATTGTGTTGTGAAGGGTCTAGGAAGCTTGGTGCTGTGATACTCAATGTGAATATGAGCAGGTAGGTACCAAGCTGCTGGATGAGGGGTGGGGAAGGCTGAAGAGCAAAGGAGCAAAGTGTCAAGGCACAGACACGTACTCCCTCCTCCTTTGGACTCACCCGAGAGTCACTGTTCTCTCAAATCTCTGTCCTTCTGTGGCGTGGTCTATTTCTACAAGTTTCAGAGACTGCGAATTGCACTTGCCGTTGTGGAAACTTCACTTTCAGACAGGAAGCCATTTACTCAGATCTGTGTGTCGGGTTATGATACTATGTTGGTAAATTCTGATGATACACTTGATTAAGAAATGCTTCAGGTGTTAGGGAAAGTATATCTGGGTGTGCCTGTGATGGGGTCCCCAGAGAGCATTAGATCCTGAGGATGCTGATATAGAAAGTGGATTCATCTCCTGGTGGATCCATAGGGTGGTGTTATTGGAAAGGAGTAAAAGTAGGAGGCGGGGCCCATCTGGAAGAGGGGTCACCGGGAGCCTGGCTTTGGGTGGTCCTGTACGGCAGCATGGTCCTTTCTTGTATTTGGCTTCTGTCCCGTTTGTCAGGATAGTTTTCACCACACACTTCCAACACCGTCATGTTCTGTCCAAGAGCACAGGGGTCAATTCACCATGGACTGAACTCTTTGGAACTGTTAATTAAAATAAACAATTCCTCCCCTTAAGTTGTTTATGTTATATATGCAGGTATCAACCATCACAAATTGGCTGGTACCAGAGGGTTTCCCAGGATATGGAACTTTGAGAGCTGAAACGGAGAAATTTGCTGGGCAAACTGAAATGAGGTGGTCACGGTGGAAAAAAGGAAATCGGGGATTGATTGTTCAGACACTAGAACAGTTCCATTGAAGTGGATTAGCAAGAAGCGATCCTTTACCAGAAAGGACGACATCAAAACCAGTAAAGGATAGATTCCTGTTTGCCTTCCACCCCTTAGGGTGCTCACCAACACTATACTGATAATGCAACTCCCCCCTCCATCCTTCCCTCCCCACATCTGCCTGGCCCCTCTCTCTTTTCTTTTATTAAAATTTTTTGTGTGAAACGCACCCATGTCATGAAATACACGTGGACGTCAGAAGAGGGCATTGGATCCCCTGGAACTGGACTTGGGAATGATTGTTATCTGCCTTGTGGGCATAGGGAATCGAACCCAGGTCCTCCTCAAGAGCAGCCAGGGCTCTTTACCACTGAGCCGTACCTCCAGCCCTCCTCTCTCTCTCGCTTCCCTGCCTGCCAGTCTTCCCCCTGCTCTCTCTGTCTCGTTCCCTTCTCTTCATGTCCCACATCCTCTCAGTGTTTCTCGCTCTACTTGTCTCACTCTCTTCTCCCTGGATTGTCAGTCAGACCTAAGACATTATAGTTTTAAATTTTCATTTATTTATTTAGCTTTCTAACATTTCTTTATTTTTTATGTGTTTGACTATTTTGCCGACACCCGTGTCATTCAGTACCTGTGGAGGCAGGACAAGGGCATCAGATCCCCTCAGACTGGAATTACAGGTGATTGTTAGCCACCATGTGGGTGCTGGGAACCAAGCATGGGTCCTCTGCCAAAGTGATAAGTGCTCTTACCCACTGAATCATCTGTCTAGCCCAAACCTAAGACATTCTTTTCTTAAGAAAATATATGTTTTAGTTGCATTTTTGTGCACTTCATACAATAAATCTTAATCTTTAGACCCCGCCCCCGCATCCCCCCATAGCCTACTCACTGGATTTCATGCATTCTGCCATATACGTTAAGGTCTATCTAGTCAAGTTTGTGTACCCAGATGTGCCTCAGTGTTCATCCTCAGGAGCCTGGTCAGCATCACTCCCTTCAAGAAGACTGACTCTTTCTTACCCAGATGCCAATATTCCTTGACTAAGGTTGAGGCTGGACCTCTGTGATGGCAATGCTTCCCAGCAGGGTGTTACTACACAGGTTCCCATTTTCTATGAATAATTGCCCCAAATTCTCGCATTGTAAGTGGGGCGATCCAAAGTCCAGGAGTAAAATCATTTCACACAGGCCCGAGGGAGACGCAGCAGAGCAAACAGCAAAGACGAGACCTTTTCTGGGCCCAGCACCACACCGTACATCAGCTGGTTTCCAGTGGTGCCTAGGGGAGCCACAGACCAGAGGAGTGAACGTGTCAGGTCTGAACCCACTTCCTAGGCTTCAGTGTCTGTTCCCAGTGGGCATTGCCGGAGAATGTGTATTTATTTCCCCTAAAAGTGATTTCCAGCCCTTAGGATGAACTGTCTTCTTTCTTGTCTTAATTCAAATCAACAGCAGCAGTTCCTCAGCAACTGTCACTTCTGTTTGCTTTGTTTTAACTACTGTTAACAGAACACTTGACTAGGTCATTCCGTGCTGGATGAAGAGGCAGCTGATGGTGCAAATCCATCTCACAGTGGCCAAGCTGCTCTGACACTTGCACAGACACCTGCCTCAGCCCCACCCCACCGTGCAAGGTCACACTCCTGCTCAGATTCCTTGCATCCCTCCTGGATGTTCAGTGAAGGAAGAAACCTCTGTTCACATCCAGTTGGGGGGATTTTTAGGCTTTAATAAATATCTTCTGATAGCTAAATTAGAAAACTTTGAGAAAATTTTATAAACTATCAGAGCTAAAAAAACAAGTTATATTCATCATAAGCAAAGTGGGCATAAAAAACATGAAATATCACAAAGCAATAGAAAGAAGATGCAGACATTTTTAGAAAAGTGTTCAGTGACCTGGGTAAATGTTCAGGGTAGAATGTAAACTAAATGATCTGGTTTATATTATATATAAGGTACAAACCAAATCACTCATTAAACTATTTGTGTACGGACACACACGCAAACACAACAGAAAACTGTGAAGTATGAAGACTGTAAGACCACAAATCGAAATCTTCGCAAGGGCTGTTTCTGTTGTGCATCATGAGTTCTTTAGTATCCATGGAGATATGCTCATCAATGCAGAGGCAAAGCATCTTATTTCACAATTTATCTGTAGGCCATGTTTCATGTTATCTTACTTTAGTATAAAGTCTGGAAAACACTACTTGCGATGCCATAAGCAGGCCTTAAATCTCAGATTTTATGTGCAGTGATTTATTAATTTATGTTGGTTTTCCAGGAACACAGGGTGGAAGAAAGCAGGCTTGGTCAGACTATGATGTAAAAGCACCGGTGTGTCTTCTACCTTCTAGAAAATCAGTTTTCACACATCAAAAATGGCTCTAATTATTTCGATAAAATTAAATACCTCTTCCCATTTCCTAGGATAGTGGCTTCTGTTTTCCATAGACATTAGATAAAACAATCACATGCCATGCAAGACATTTAATACTGGAGCATCCGAAGTTGCTCTATGCTTCCTGAGAATAAACAAAGATGAGGACGGCTTAGCAGAACCGTCTTTCTGATTCAGCTACTTGTTGTTGACATTCTTCGTATAATCAGCCCATTAACAGGTGGCTGCCTCACCCATCCACATGCATGAGGCATCCGTCTTCATTAACATGGTAGGCATAGGCCATTGGTTTTCATTAATGTAGAATAATTCCCTCAAGTTTCAATCACTGATTAGGCTCTAAATATCTTAAGTATGCCTGTTTTCCGCAGAATCTTCCTCCTTGAAAATCAGCCATTACGTAGAACTTTAGAGGAGATAAAAGGCCTTTTATAATTTTCTCATATTAACAAGAATTCAAAAACCTGGAGCCTCCTCATTCCTCCACATGCTAAGAACAGGAGGTTAGGGTGCAGGTACCACAGGACAAGGGCTACTGTGTGCTTTGTCCACTGACCCACCTCAGGTTCCCGGAGCTAGGCCTGTATATGGCATGTGCTGAATGAACTCTTCCTGAAGGAGGGAAGTGACTGGGTCTCCATGATGTACTTTATGGAGGAGATGGAACTGCAGCTTTGTTTGGGCTGCACCACTGACTGGACATAATGATTGGAATCACTTGACGCAAGCCTCTCTAGGCAGACTGCTCTGGAAACAGGTCTCTCTCCAGGCATCTGTGGCATGCAGTCCAGCTTCTGCTGGGATAAGGAGCTTTACTCCCTCTGGGTGGGAAATTCTTTGATTATGGCCAGTTTCCAAACTCTTGGCAGGTATGGCCTATGATGCAAGGAACTCAGAAGAAATCCACAATGGGTGTTAGAATCTGAAGACAGTAATGTCTTCCAGACACAACAGGAGTAACTGGCTAAGTGTAGTTCACAGTTTCTCTGTTGGACACCATGTTCCTTTCAATTAGTTCACATTCTCATGAACCTGGACTTTCAGCTGTTATTTCCAGTCAATCCACCTAATCAGTAAGGAGGTATCAATATTCACCCTGACTCCAAGGTGATTTTATATAGTGCTTAACGGGCAAAGGCTTTCATTAGTCAGAGTGATTATTTAAAAATAACAAGAAAGGATTATGTTTACTCTCAGTTGATCTGTACTGTGTTTTCAAATGTCTGAGTTGTTAAAACAGAGTTACTAAGTTGGTTGGATCTAACTATTTAATAAACTTATCTGCTAGGTGTTTCTATTGATCTAAGGGCATAGTGGGAAAACTCTGAAGACACAGGCTTCAGTATAATCTCAGAGACACTAAGGGTTATGAGATGATCCATCTAGAGCAGTGGGGGATATGCTGCTGAGACCAGATCTCTTCATGTTCAGATGGCATTGAACCCAATATATGCTGGAGTTTTTCTATCCATCCTTACTGTAGATCTATGAAAATGTCCCCCATAGGCTCCAAGTATTTGGACATTTTGTCCCCAGGTAGTGGTGTCATTTTGGGAAGTTGTAGAAGGTGTGGCTATCCTGGAGGAAGCACCTCACTGGGGGGTGGCCTTAGAGAGTGCTTAAGCCTTGCCAGATCTCCAGTGTCTCTCTTGCTTCCTGTGCCTGTGTGATGATATGAGAGCTTAGCTTCTGCTGCTCCTGCTCCAGCCACCTCCAGCCACCATGCCTCCCTGCCATGATGGACTGTAATGGCCCTGGAACTGTAAGCTCAAATATA
>NW_008355168.1:1776842-1811522 GCF_000622305.1 Nannospalax galili | reverse complement strand
ATATATGAAACCTCAATTAAGTTATTTAATTGAGATTGTGTACTCTCTCATTTAAAGGATGTACTTTATGGCATGTTTTATGTGTCTGAATTACCACTATCATTAATCTTACACTTTAGGGCCATTATTAAGTAAATTTATTAAACACAAACACTGGGGACCATGACAGTTTATCTGATGCCCATGGCAGCTCCCAAGCAATAGACGTAGCTATGCATACATCGCACCAAAGAGTGATTAATGTCTTGAGCAGAACAGACCAGAAAACAAGAGTTTCACCTCTCTATTCAGGATGCTGCATGGCTTAAAACTTCTGAGTTGTATGATTCTGGAATTTTCCCTTAATATTTTCAGATCACAGGAAAATGATATATAGGGGTGTCTTAGTTTGTTTCTCCATTGCTGTGACAAAACACTCTGACCACTACCAACTTGGGGAGGAAAGGGTTTATTTGTCTTACATCTCCCAGATAGCAGTTCATCAGGGAGCCCAAGGTAGGAACTCAGGGCAGGAACCTGGAGGCAGGAGCTGGAGCACAGGCCAGGAAGGAACGCTGCTTACTGGCTTGCTCCCCTGGCCCCTGCTTAGCCTGCTTTCTTATGCAACACAGGCCCACCTGCCCAGGGGTGGCACCACTCACAGTGGGCTGGGCCCTTCCACATCACTCAACAATCAAGAAGATGCCTCACAGACATGGTCACAGGCCAGTCCAATAGAGGCAATTCCCTAATTGAGGCTCTCTCAACCCAGGTGTGTCAAGTTGACACTAAAGCTATCCAGCACAAGGGGGAACTACTGTATATACTAAACTTATTGCTTGGGCAAGAATCAACAACCTACTAATTGCACACATCTAGACATGCTGAGAGCACCTGACTTCAGATGGCACATTTAACACAGGTAAGAAAGAGGCAGCATTCGACAGCATCAGCCATTCCACTAGAGAGCCAGCTTCTAGCATCATTCCTTATAGCCTATGAATATTTATAGAGGATTCAGAGATGAGGAAAGTGATCAGTGCCTGAAGCACGGTGGAGATAAAGTGCCACTGAGTCTGGAAACAGAGGTAGCCTCTGGCCTGGGCCCAGGGATGGCAGGAGCTTCGGCAGTGGCCCAGCCTTGTTCTCTGAGTAGAACCTGGACATCCATCCGCATGTGCTTTACCTACCCCACCTACCCCCACAGAAAAGGCTTCCTAGTTTTTCTCTTTAATTTCAATAGTGAGATTCCTCATGCATACACTCCTAAATTAACACTGACCTCAATACCCCATGGTTTGCAGGCTATGGTAATTGACTCTACCTTGTATTAAAACTACAGATACCATCTACCTGTCCATTTTGCCTGTATCCATTTGCAGTTAATCTAAGATGAGGATAAAGCACTTGCCTTAACTGCTATCTGAATACTGATAGATTTGAAAGCTCGATGCTCTCCTGAGTTAGCACTATGAAAGCTCAAAGCAGCTCTAGAATTTCATGAGATCAACTGAGAGATGGTGAGCTGCTGTGCTCAGAGACACAGCAGGACCCTCCCAACACCTAATCCAAGAGCATCCAGAAAGTTATGTCACCTCTAAGAATTTGAAGCCCCAGGCTTTCATATCATCAGTTTTTTTCCAACTGAGTGATAAGATTGGTGAACAGAAGATATTGGCAAATTAGGACAGGGCTTTTAGACTAGACTGTCTCTGTAGATGAATGTTGGGAAATCATTAGTTCAGTCCCTGGAGGACCGGTAGCAAAGCCCGAATTATTTGGGTATGTCACCCCTTGTCAGTTTAGCCATGGCTTCACCCACATACTTTGTGATTGTCTCACAGAAATGGTAGGGACCAAGTATGAGAGAACATGAGTGATTTCTTTTGAAGAATATTTAGGCAGTATGTGCTGACAGCAGCCAGTGACGGTGCAGCTCTCTCAGACCTGCTCTGCAGGGTGTGCCACCACCAAGAGTGCACAAGTCCTGGCGGTTTGCTGGGGACACTAACCTCTGGTCCTACCCCAACCAACAGATGAGACTGTATTCTACAAAGATCTCAGATGACTCATCTGCAAACTAAGTTTAGGAATTTTCAATTAAGGACTCAGTGACTCTCAGATTTGGCTGGAGGTTTAGAATCACCCAAGAGAGGCTTAACCATCACTGCGCTCAGGCCTCTCTGGTGTAACTGGCTCAGAATCCCTTATGGTGGAAGGAGGTAACGGCAGGTCTTAAAGCTTTTCAGGTGTTTCTCTAATTCAGCAAATGCTGGGAACAGTTGCACGGGGGCAGCCTCCGGCTTGGGCCCACTTTCACTTTGACCTCCCCAAGCATCTGCAATCCATGCTGGGATGTTCACTTACCCACCTGCATCCTCTGGCACTGTGTTTTACATCAGGCATAAAGCATTTCAGCAGCCTGAAGTCTGGAACAGAAATTTTTTGACCTAATTTCTCCAAACTGTTTTATTTTTAAAAATCTATACACTTTCAAAAACCTCATGAAACCAACAAGTAAAAATTAACATGAGTTTTGAAACACAATCTAAGTTCAAATCCATAATTCTGTTTAAGGTTACTTTATATGAGAATGCTTCCTAAAATAAAACGGTGACTCTACTGTATGCCCTCACCGTGTCTGAAGAAAGTGAGTCTGCGGTCATGTTGGAAATGGAACCTCCTGGAAATTGACCCCCATGTTTTCCCCTTGATCCTGAACTGCTGTCCATCTTGAAAGAAGCTGAGATACCAAAGATAAAGACTGTGCAAGGTTGGTTAGAGTCAGAGTCAAGTGGTTCATCTACTTACAGTGAATTATCAATGCACCTGGTCATTACATTGTTATTAGTACTGAGAAATAGAAGTTATCTGAAACTGTCAATGAACCTTATCCCGAGTCCAGTCATCACAGCCAAATAAAAGAGGAGAAACTCAGGGAATGGATGCTTTTGGAAGTTCTCATCAAGAAATTCTAATGGATTTCGAATTGGATATTTAAGATTCCCCCTGCTCTGATTTCTCTTGGTTTCCTGCCTGAAACTTGTGCCTGACTACTCCTGCCTTAGTTCTCCTTCACATCTCCCAGGCACCAGCCAAGGACTTTCTTTTCTCTCTATAGTTATACTTTCGGGGTCTTTTAGGTAGACCCACTGAGGGGATACCCCAGTTGCCACACCCTGGGTCCCTACTCAGTATGGAAGAAGCCAGAAAGACCAATGTCCTAATTCTCTATTGTCAGGGTTACCTCTTCAAAGGGAAGATAAAAACAGGAGGTAGAAATTGTCTAGGCAGTTTAGGGAAAAGACCCCAAAAGAACAATGACCAGTTTCTTTCTGGCTGAGAGCTAGGGATGCCAGAACTATCTAATCCAAAAAAAGTGTCTCTAGTTCTGCTATATCTAGAGGCCAGGGAGGCCAGTAGAGGGTTCTGTTTTTGTTGTTGTTTTGTTTTGTTTTTCCATACTTCTCTCTTTTTCCTAACGTAATATCCTGTTCCTGGAAGACACAACACACTGAGGACCGGAAACTTGACGGACAGGGACACCTGGAATGGAGGTTAGACTGACAAGCTCATCTTCCCATGTTCTCCTTGTACTATGCTTAGTTAACTGTTGTCTCCAAAGACTCTTACAGAATCACCTAACTGAGCAACCCGTACGATTGCCTCTACCTGAGACCAAATGAAGGCTCTGTTCTGCTCCATGCCACCTGAGAACTCCTTCCCAGCTAAAAGAAAAAGGATGCCCATTCCTTTTTTAATGTCTTCAGGGTCTGGAATGATGAGAAACAGAAGTCCTCTGAGACTGCTAATGAACCTTATCTACCTCCTAACTGCTGCTAATCTGCCTCTGAAACTGCAGCGGACCCTTAGATTCTCTTCTACCTCCAGGACTGTGGGAGACTGGCTGTTGCTCAGGGTACCTGTCCCGTTTGAGAAAGGGCCTCCACAGAATGAGACATGTAGACCCCACAGCTGCATTCGCATCCACTTCCTCACGCCCGAGACACATATTATCAAGACAAGGGAATTTGGCCAGATGGCCAGCTCTCCTCATGCACAACATGGCTGCCTCCATCCAGCGGGAGGGCGGCTGTCACTTGCTGAGTTATAATAGAAAATAGTCTTGTCCTGTTGAAGGTCTGGCATCAATCTATATTCCTGACTCTGTTTTCCTTCCCGCTCATTAGATTTAATAGTTACCAAATTCAAGACTTTCAAAGCTGAACAGTGTTACAGTAGCAAACAGCCCCATAAGAGAGAACTGTTCAATAAAATAAGAATCTATGGCCTGAGTAGAGCCTTAACTTTGCAGTTTTGCTGGCCATAGGACTATCCCTAGAAAGGTGGCTTCGCCTTGAAACATGTTCAAGAGACAGGAATAGCTACTGCACTGATGAAATGGTGAAGTTTTCCTGCCCAGAATCCCCACCACTTAGCGCAGTGATTCTGGACTGGGCCACAGACACGTGACCCTATGTAAGTCTGCCTGCTTCTACCTGAGTCCATTCTTACATTCTTTTAAGCCCGAGACTAAAAACCATGACGGGGATCCCAGCCAACAGGATGTCTTTACAGAACAGCAGGAAGGCTATGTAAGAGTCAGAAGGCGGCTTTGGGAAGAAAGGCAGGTGTGCGAGAGCTGAAGATATAGAACTGCTTTGTAGAGGAGAAGCTGAAGTGTGACTTAATAACACTTGAGACACACAGGCAATGAGGCAATTTGGCCAGATGGCCAGCTAGTTTCCTATGCTTCTAGGAGGGAAGCGGAGGGTCCTGGGGCAGGCCTTTAGAAGAGAGACACTAACAACCCCAGATGCTAAGGCATGCTGACTGTTTGCAAGCAGGTGGCTGCAGGACTTAGGGTTCAGCAACCTTAATTCCAGTGTAACAGGGAAAGGCCTTCAAAATAGGCTATGGGACATAAAGGGAATGGAATTGCTCCGAAACAACTGGATAAGATGGTAAGTCTGTGAACTTCTAGACAGGATTCTATCTCTGAATACACACTTGTTTTAAAATCAAAATTCTTAAATAGTAAACATCAGGATTCATGGAATTATGAATTAACGTCCCCTTTGTGTTCAAACAAGACACAGTAAATGCTCTTTGACAGCTTAAGTTTTCAGTTGGTTCCTGCCTCCCTGCTCACCAACACTGGATGAATCGGATTTACTGACTGAAAGTGGAGCCCAGTTGTTCAGGTTTCTGCTGCTCTACTGGCCCAAAGCAAGAAGATGCTACCGATTAGCGGTTTATATCAGCCAAGAAATAATCACCGAGGGAACTGGTGAGTGGCCTTCAGCCTGGTTCCCACTCTCAGTGATGTGCACTGAGCAGGTAGCAATCACTCCTGCCGGTGACCAGGTACTCCCTGCTTCCGGAGCCCTCCCTTACCTCCATCAGGTCTGCAGCCATCCCTCAGTAACAATAGGAATTGCTGCAGCCAAAAGGCATTGAAAAGGCTTAGTAGGATCCCCTTAATCTCCCCTTTGTAATTCATAATAAACAAAATGCTCTTGAAAACCTTAGGTAAATTTAAAGCCATAAATTCCTAAATGTACTCAACAGACAACTGAAAATCTCTTAGTGGGAAATACTTCACCAGAGAAGGAGCTTCTCTGCAGGCAATAGAGTAAAAGAAAAAGAAAAAGACAGAAAGTTTGTGCTTCTGTTTTTCTTACCAACTTGCTAGCTGCCCGCCACAGGACAATTTATACAGCAGAGCAGCTTACTGAGAAATGAACTTCGTAATTTCCTGGACTCACTTTATAAGAATGAACATTGTATTCCACTGCATTCTGAAAATACAACTAAACCCAGAGGCCAGGCCTTCCCTCCCCAGGACCCAGTGAAGAAAAGCCTCATGATGGTTCCTGAGAGATAAAGCGATCTGAATGTCCAAGGATGTGCCTCGTGTCAGAAAGGCAACTGGCTCTTTCAGGACTAGGGAAAAGCAGGGTCTTAAGTATGAAGAGAGTCCTGGGCAGCTTGAGAACAGTGTGTGGAGGTAGTGGGACTTGACATGGAGAGGCTCATACCCTCAGAGGAAGTGTCTGACCTGCACAGCCTGCGTCGGTAAACAGGTGACACAGACCATAAAGAAGTCAAACCAAACAGGGTAAAAACCAGTCTTAAGGCTGGTGTAAAATCTATAGATAATTCAAGAATAAGAATATAACTTGAGGGACTGGAGAGATGGCCCAGGGGTTGAGAACACTGGCTGTTCAATTTCCAGCACCTACATGGCAGCTAGCAATCGTTCTTAACTCTGGTTCCAGAGGAATCCGGCGCCTTCTTCTGACCTCCTCGGGCATTGCACAAGGGGGCACTTACACACGTGCAGACAATACACTCAGTCAAATAAAAAATAAAAATGGTAATTGTTTTTTTTTAGAAAAAGAATATAGCTTGAGATATTTGTTACCAATTATTTCAAGTCTAACCCTTACTTTATAAGTGACCTCTCAATTTCATAGACTAGAGGCTTTCAGGTTCCTGTCTTTGCTAGACGATTTAGGAGTCACAGCCAGTTTCTTCTGAATAGCAATGTGTTCTGTGTACACATCCTAAGACCTGACTGCCTCCTGTTGAAGGTTTCAAAGTAAGCACAGGAAATTGATTATTGTTGTTCTATCTGTAGAAGTTAAATAACTTCCAGGAAAAGGGCATAGGGACATTGCAAAAGCTGCTGAAATCCCACCCCAAAGAGAGGGGTGAGAAAGGTGATTGTTAAAAGGACCTGTGACTATTATTTAAGACAGCAGCTGTACGGCTAAAACCCTCAGTTCTGGCCAATTATTGTTCTTGTGTCTTTATTTCAAATACAGGAAAACAACATTTTGTCTAATCACTGCTCCAAACCCTGTGGTCCAGGGGACAAAAAACACCACCAAGAGAACCCAACACCCAGCACTGACACACTGAAGCCCTAGGGACCGAGTAGTCCAGGGACTGGTTGCCACGACTCCTGTCCAAAGGGCACCATGGAGCAATCGTTGCGAGAGAAGAGACCTGCCTGCCACGGGCTACCTACCCCTCCCAGGCAGATATTTCAGCTCCTCTAAGCCTCAGTTCCCACAACGGAAAATGAGATGCTCTACAGTTCTACAATCTATTTCTTGTATTTATACAAAGACATCAGAACAAATGCACCCATTGAAAGATGCCTCAGAACATGCAAGCTCTCCTCGTTTAACAGAAAGGCAATGCTATGAAGAGCTGCCTGCTTGACAAACTGTTGTTTGCAGCTTTTAAAATGAGTATCTAGCCAGATTATGTCAAGCAAACCAAATAACCTGAATCAGATGATGGACCTGCTAGGCTATAGAAAATCTTATATGCAGATAGGAGATGCTGACGGAACCTGGAGTGCATAAATTATTCAACATTGTAGTTTATGTAACTTTCAAACAGACCTAGAATACCCTGATCTTTATTCATTCCACAGAGAACTCAAATAAGCAACTCTGCGTCTGGCATGGAAATTCAAGGGAAAGTTTCTGAGGCTCTGTCTCTCTCCTTTACAACAGGATGAAGAAGAGAACCAGCATGATTTCAAAAGACTGTACAGTAACTACACCTACACACACAGAGGCTGGGTGGCTGAGGACACGGCTTGTCTGTCCCCATTCCCTTACGGTTCTCTGTCCATACAAAGGAGAAGTAACTGATTTAAAGATTATAAGTGTCTGCTGTCATGTTATTGCTACTGACCCTTAGTGGGAGCACTGGAGTTTGAACTGTTCTGCTCAGGAAGTGAGAAAAAAAATCAGCAAGTCATTTCATGGAGCATTAGTTATCACTAGCGATCAGAGAAAAATCCTAGAATCCTGGGTCTTAATTTGTGCTTTCAATTCTGTACGATTGTGCAGGACACAAGTGACTCACCTCCAGACCTGTCTCTTCATCAGTCACATGGCAGCAATAATAGTTCACACATTACTATATTTCATGCATCAAAAAGCACAGAGATTAAACAATGAGTGTGATGCTTCTCTATAATACCTTACAGTCATCAGCTTTGGTTATTGATTTTATTATTAAGCTAGACACAGCCTACTCATGTCTACATAGTTTTACCACAACCAGGAGTTTTTAAATGTTAGGAATTTTCATTTCATTGTGGAGGAATGATCAGACTTTTTGAAACTTAATTCTTGGAAATGTCGTGACTGTAGAATAACTTTCACTAGGTGTACACAATCAGCTCTCATTGTTCATGGCAGATTTTGTAGAGCCGCCAGGATTGCTGAACTAGTCAGCAAGGAACCGGTGCTATTAGAAGAACGAGGCTGTGCTCCAATAAGCTGGTGATCAGGGCATCAATGTACAACTTTTCCTACGTGAGTTTGCCTCAGACCCATTGTTTCATGCATACGGTCGCCCCCATTAGCTCTGAGCTCACCGCCAGTGGCACTCCGAGTCCTGAAAGAGCCTCATACACTGTGCGTGTTTTCTCCGTAAGAGTCATATCCGCCCTCTTTTCCTGGCGCACGCACACAAACACTGGGGCAATTATAAATGGCAGAGTCACCAGGAAGAAATCACAGCCGAAAGATTTTGCCTTGAATATAATTCAAAAAGGACACTGTTGACAGGTGACAGCTGAAACCAGAAGGCACAGTGTTGCCTCATTCAGCTTCAATGGAAACTGGGTACATGGGGGCGACACAGATCTCTCAGCGTTCTGTACATGTGTGGGAATGACTGCGATGTGCCATGGGGGTGCTTTGGCTGATGAGGATGCATTTTAGTGTATTAGTACTCAAATAATGAGGGCTGGTGTGCATGCATGTATACGCTTACATGTTTTTGCGTGAGGCAATCTGTTCATTCTGTATTTAGCTGTGTGACAGGCCCTACATTAAGTTTTTCTGCACGAATCTTCTGCCCTACTGTATTCATCCTACCAATACATTTGAGGGCTGACACCTCAATAATTGAATGCTAGAAAGCAAACCTTGTCGAAGGCTGCAAGGTAAAACCAGGCCTGACTGCAGAGGCTGTGCTTGCGCCTGGTGTTGTAATGTACCACCTTCTTACCACAGAAGACAGTGAGCAGCCATGTTGCTTTGTACCAACTTGGAAAACCACTGTCTTTGAAGTTTCATCAAGGTTAACCATCTGGAAATGAACCCGTAGACTTTTAAGCATCTATCACTATTCTAATGTTTGATTTCAGGTTTTGCACATCCAACAAATTATTCAGTGTGCTAAAAATTGTGCCAAGAACTACAGCAATAGACCACAGAGATAACACCACAGGGACTGTTCACGTGTTTTCAAGCACATTGAGACAGGCAAAGCCCTTCAGCAACTTCAAAGTTGGAAGGGTCAAAAATGAAAGAAAGGTTATTGCTAACTTAAATGTCAAGCTAATGATGTTTGGGAATTATGTAAAATATTGGGCTCAATGTCCACATTTCTGTGAGTCATAGATGCAGCCATGACACAGGGTTAGTAAGAGAGAAGGCATCAACAGGAGGGATTAGGCTCTCCTGCAGTAGCAACCCTCAGCCCCACAGTATCACAGTGAGGCTTATTTCTTGATTTCATATCCTCTCCTATTTCATAGCCTGGTCTTAAAGCACTATGCATTATACTTACAACCAGTTGCCTGTCTAGGGTAAGATGTAAGTAAGTTTCAGATAAGTAATGTCTTTGCCACAAAAACTAATGAACCTTCTAGTTAATCCACATTACAACACCTATTCAGATTGTGTATGCAAAATCTTAAATTTTCACTTCAATTTCTAGTGGAACAGAGGGCAGAACACAGAGGACACCTGGAAAGATATTTCCCATGTTTCAGACTTCCTGCCTGAACCCGAGTCCTCTGCAAGAGCAGTCAGTGCTCTTAATCGCTGAGCCATCTCTCCAGCGCCCCCCAACTACTTTTAACCCATGTGTAGTGGTACATGCTTTTAATTCCAACATCAGGAGGCAGAGGTAAGTAGATCTCTGTGAGATCTGGGTCAGCCTGCTCTACATAGCAAGTTTGAGCCCAGGTAGGGCTATAGGGAGACCCTGACTCAAAAAATAACTACATATATACAAATACACACACACACACACACACACACACACACACACACACAAACGATATTTTCTTCAGAATTTTAAGTAGGAATTGAGTTTCATTCTTATGCTAATGACCTTGACTTTGCTTATATGGGTTTATTGGGGTTGGGGATCATTAGCCACAACACACAGTATCTGGACCTATGATGCTTGTCAGTTGACATCAGTTGAACATGGCACAGTCCTCCCATCCCTCTCCCCAAAAGTCCATGCCCTCCCAGAGTCTAAAAGACCATGAACTTACTTGGAAATTGGATCATTGAGCTTCAATAAGGTCACAGTGCATTACAGTGGGCCTTAAACCCAGCGACTGCTCTCTTGACAAAGGACAAGCAGGGAAGAAGGCCACAGGGCAAAGAAAGCAGAGATCGGAGTGATGGAGGCCAGTGCCTGGGGATCCTGGGAGGCGTCGTCCCTAGATCATGGAAGAGGCCATACAGCCCTGTCTGTGCCTTGATTTCAGACTTTTAGCTTCCAAAATGTGTAAGAATACATTTGCATTGCTTTAAGTATCTAATTTATCAGTTTATTTGTAATTATTGGGGTAATCCACGTGGCTGGCCTGGATCTTAGATTTTTGAAAAGAATTAAAAATCAGGAATTATGACTTGTTAAGATTTGGGTAAACTGAAAAAATATATATATACATATAAAATATATTTTTTGGTCTTTTTGAGACAGGGTATCCCTGTAGCCCTAGCTGGCCTGGATTTGCTATGGAGACCAGGCTGGCCTTGAATTCACAGAGATCTGCCTGCCTCTGCTTCCTGAGTGCTGGGATTAAAGGCGTGTGCCACCATGCCCAGCCATATATAATATTTTTAATTAATTCTTTGAGAATTTCATACATGCATACTGTGAACATATCTACCCCCTACTCCTCCCAGATATGCCACCCACCTTCCCATACCCTCCCAACTCCCTGTCTCCTGTTCCCCTTTTAAAATAACCCACTGAGTTCATTTTGTACTGCCTATATATTTGTGAGTATGTGGCCAACCTCTGGAGCATGGTAGAGGATTACGTCCTCGAAGAAAATTGAGTCTCCCTCCCCCACGAGCCATCAACTATCAATAACTCCTCAGATTAGAGTCGGGGGTGGAGACCCTGAGCTCCTTCCCTCTTTACACTGAAGTCTGGGAGCCACACTAATCTACAAATTTAGAAGGTAGATTGATGTTATGTCCATTTAACAGAATAATAATAGTAGGTTCACCGTGGGAGCTAGGAACTTCCCAACCGTGGCTTCTTAGACATATGTATATTACCAGACATGTGTTTTCTCCAGTGGAAGGGTCTTAAATCCAATCATAAAGTGGTTTGTTACCCCCATAACATTTGTGCCACTAATGTACCCATGGGCATATTTTGTGACATCAGTCATTATTGTAGTTCACAGGGTTCATGGATGGCTATGAATGTTGATTATTTCTCCCCCAGCAGTGTGCCTAGCACCTTCTGGTATCATGAAAACAAGTCATCAGTGCAGAATATTCCTGACCAATACCAGATTTATTTCTCTGCCCTGTTTTAGCCACTTTTCAAATGAGCTCATCCTTTTAGTTTACATAAGTGCCTGAATGTTAGACTTAGTAGGCCTTTGCTATCACTGAGGCCTTATAGTATATCTAGGGAAGTTCCTGACTTCTGTTAGCCAGAAACACAGTATTTTGTATTAGAACCAAAGTAATTATGTTTCCAGAACCACCTTGTTTCTCTAGATTCTTACCTCCTACCCTCCTACATTATTGACCTTGCTATAAAATGGCTGGGCAAGAGAGACGTATATGCATCACCTGACATGCTTCAACTCACCACTTCCTGATTATCAACCATAACTGCCAACTGAGAGCCAAAAAGACAACTTTCCAATGCCCTTCCCACCTCCCTTCCTCTAAAAGAGAACCCCCTACTCTCTCACCTGGGCCAAGCTCTCCTTAGAGTACCTGCCACACTGCTGTCTGCCTGACTGTGGTGTTAAGGGTTCTTCTAATGAATGTGTTACTCAAAAGACTGTCTGCCTCAGCATCTGCCTTGAACCCCAAATTCAAAGCCTTTTAGCTCCTTCCAAGGCAAAGCCATTGGTACCCCAACTATTGTGCCCTAGTTATTTGTTTATGGCAGATTTTTCCCTATGTAGCATAGCCGATCCTTAAACTCAGAGTCCAATTTACTTCTGTCTCCTGAGTGCTGAGATTATAGATGTCTGCTTTCAAGTCCTATATTCCTGTTCTTTTTTGAGACTTATTTTTATTATTTTTTACGTGTGTGTGTGTGTGTGTGTTTGTGTGTCTGTGTCTATGTCTGTGTCTGTGTGTCTGTGTGTGGCTATGTGCACATGAGTACAGGTGCTCTAGGAGGCTAGAGGAGTTAGAACCTCCTGTAACTGGTGTTGCAGGTAGTTTTGAGCCCCTTGACATGGGTGCTGGGAATTGAACTTCTGTCTTCTGGAAGAACAGTAAGTGTTCTTAGTCACTGAAACATCTCTCCAACCCTGTTTCTGTTCTTTTTAAAAATACATTTTATTTATTATTTTTATTTTATATGTGTTTTGCCTGTATGTACGTGTACCACATGTGTGCCTGGGGCCCACAGAGGTCAGAAGAGGGCATCAGATCCCCTGGAACTAGAGTTAAGGGTGCTTGAGAGCTGCTGTTTAGGTGCTTGACACCAAACCCAGGTCCTCAGCAGTAGCAAAGGGCTCTTACGCACCCAGCTCTCTCTCTAGCCCTGTGTTTCTGTTCTTGCTTGTTGCCTCTCCAGGACACAGCTCTCCACCTCTCTTCAGTTACCACTCAGTCTGCACCCCAGTCTCCCCACCCCCGCATACTCCTGAATAAGGAACCATCCATTCCTTAGCACTGAAGAATGACTCAGTCTGTCTTCGGATCACACTGTGTTGTGACACTAGGGCCAGGAGGATGGAGGCATTCCGGTTAGCACACAGGCAGCCCGAAGAAACAGCAAAAAACCCCTCCCTGCTGAGTCGGCATGTAACAAACAGCATGCTCAGAAAACATGCATGGCATGGTTCACCAAAGCCCAGCCACGGGGTAAATGTCCTAAACCCTCACATGACATTTGCCAATGAGCTTGCAATCCCTCCCAGAGATCCAGCCCACTTCCTGGCATGGAAGTGCTCTTTCTTAACAAACCGTCTCTGCTCCACATTATCCATGTGTCAGTAATGCAATTCCTTGTTCCAGGACACAACAATCTGGACATCTCAGTAGGTTCCCACTGGATGCCAGTCCATGCAAAGAACAATGCGAGAATGCGTGATTTTAAAATTGCTGTTTGAGTTGATGGCTTGAGTTTCATTTTAAAAAAAGGAAAAAGAAAAAAAAACACAAAACTTTAATTTTGGCTTGGGATTAGCCCAGAATTTCTAACAATTTCTGAAAGGCTCTAAACACAGTTTTGCCATTTTATATTGTGTATTTACCTGAAGTGGTGTTTCCACAATGACAATTACAAAAAGTTCTAAAAATACTGTAGATGCAGTATGTCCTACTGTATCAAAAATCTGGCCAAGCTTTATTTTTTAATGTGAAAATAAACAAGCACATTCCCCCTCGTTAGTCCACAGATTCGTTTTCATTTTTAGTGCATGGTAAGAGTGTTGTTAGCAAAAACCAATGAGTCTTTCTGTATGAAACAGTATTTTTAAAATGAAATGGAGATCTTTTTTAAAGGTTAAAAACTCATTCAATTTTATGTCTTACAGGGTTTATACTGAGTTCAATATTGTATAACTGTATTAATTCAACTGTGAACCTAAAAATCTTATAGCCACTTTTGAAAGAAATATATCTTTGCTCTGGAAATTGTTATTGAGTATGTTAAAGTAATAATGAAATGCTTCTAAAAAATAAAAAAATATATAAAAAAACCAAAACAACAAAAAACCCAAAACAAAACAAAAACAAAAACAAAAAACAAGAAAATGAAATGAGAGAGAGAGAAGGAGAGGGGCTACCCATAGCCTTAAGGAATAGGACATTTAAACCCAGACATCTATGAATTAATTGGTTTGAGATCTTGTGTAACATATGCTCAAATTAAAAATGAATGTATAATTTAAAAATATTGTCTGTATACCAAAGAATTGTTTTAAAGTCAATTTCTTTATGATTTATTATCAGTAAATGTTTGATTTGTATACCTACTTTGTGTATCGATGTACCCAGTCATCTAAAGATTTCTCAGGAGGGAAGGGGTTCCGAGTCGGACACTGTTAAGCCCTGTTGCATACCACACAAAACAGGCAGTGGGTCAAAGGTAGTCCTTGGCATATTTTAATAATCCTTGATCTAGATCAGTGTTCTCAACTGAACAAAGATTTATCTTCTAAGAAATATTTGTCAATGTTAGCATAGCAGAGCCTTCTGTCTCCCAGTAAAGATGTGTCTAGGCAGAGGTGGGTCAGCTGTGAAGGATAGAGTTCTTGTCTAGATACAGGATTTTTAAGAAAAACTGTCTTTCCCCACAAATCTCCATAGGCCCTACATCTAAGGCCTTACCTAACTCACCCCTTCATAAATTCTAACTTTGTGTGTATCTTGTCACATGTGTGGCTGAGTGTTTAAGTTCCTCCTTCTACGCAGGGAACTTCAGAGGAACAAAAGTTATCTTAATCATCTTTATATGCCCAAGACTCCAGAACCTTAAAAGCAAGGAAATCAAGTCTCTCAATCATGAACTCTCTTAAGGCAGATGCCAGGATGGAGGGATTCAGATGTCACAGAAGAGCTGCTCCTGTCTCTTGCATAGGCATTTCTGTTCTAGCATGCCTGCTTTGTGTGGGGAAGCACTCAGCTTAAGGCCCAGGCTCACTGCTTCCAGCCAGAAAGCCTGGTGGGCCTGGGACTGCTGGAGGTCCCTACTGGGGGCTCCTTTCAGGTCACGCAGCCCAGCTTCTGGGGGCCATCCTTAGAACTATCAGCTACAAAACACCGGACCACTTACCAAGCTCAGGTTCAGAAATGGCTCAGAAGCCTATGAGGCTAGGGTGATGAAGGCCACCAAAACAGTCAGCCAGCCAGGGCTGCATTTACTCTGTCCCCATCTCAGCTGACAAATCTGTTGAGGACTGGTGATTTCTAGTTCAGATTGCCTCCCCAGACTCCAGACTTCCTCCCACTCTAACCCTACTGAGCTGATCCCCAAAGCATGCTTGACTATTTTGATTCATCTTCTCCCTCGGGTCTCTGTGACCCTGCCCAGAAGCCTGCACTTTTACACCTGCACTGATCATCAGGTAGGAACTGACCACCAGGTTCTATGTTTCTGTCTCTCGCTGTCATGAAGAACATGGCAGTCAAGCTTCTCTCTGGGACTGTGGCAGATTCCAGAGAGACTATGGTGGTATAGTTCCCTCATGAGGAGAGTTTACAGACCAACTGGCCACGTAAACTCAGTGGATTAGCCTTGAAGGACAGACAACAGAACGGCTCGTGTGCAAAATTATCTGTCCCAGAGTGAGGTTCAGAACGAAACAAGGAAGAATACCTCTATTTCCGGAATGGACAGAGCCATTCATGGTGCCCCAACGATGTGGCTGATGCTTCTTGAAGTTCTGTGATTATGTTAATAAGCTCATGACAAATCTTTGACATACTTATTATGCAGACTAGTAAAATGAGGTACGGGAAAACTAAATCTTCAGAGGATCAAGACTAGGACCCAGCAGTGTCTGAATCTAAGTGTGTTCACTGAGAGGTCTGGAGACATTGAGGCATGTCAGCAACCAGTGGAGTCCTATGCAGGGTTTTGAGGGATGGGAGGTATTTAGATCCACAACATGTACTAGGAAGAGCATCTCGGATGTGGAACAGCCATGGGGAAGGCACACTGGGGAATGATGATTCCGAAGCTGCTCAGACCACTTGAGAATGTTTATTGAGATACGAGATGCTGAAGAGTTGAACAGAAAGCTTTCACATAGCAGGAAAGCAGCAAGCATATTAATGAATGAGTAGCAGCCGATGGCTGTACTGTAAGAGGCTGACAGGTGTATCTGAAGAGAAAGACCTCAGCATGAAGACGGTCTCAGCATCCCCTGAACTCAGGCTTGGCTGACCCTGAGTTATATCTGTGAGTCCCCAAGACAACATGTCCCCAAGGAAAATCCAGTCAATCAACTACTTGTTCAGGCCAGTTATCAGCTTTCATGGCTCCTACAACAAATTATCACATTTAATGGCTTCAGTAACATAGATTTATAATTTTATCATTCTGGAGATCAGAACTGCAAAATGGGCCCGACTGGCTAAAATCTGACAACCCCAGACGAGAGCCCTGGCCTTCTCCAGCTCGCAGAGCCTGCATCCTCCCAGCTCCTCAAGGCTGGCCCAGTGCTTCCACGACAGCGCTCTGACACTGACCCTCCTACCTCTCTTTCAATTTGGAATGTTCGTGATTAGAATGGATTCATTTGCATACTCCAGAATAATCTCATTTCAAAGTTGAGTTAGCCACTCTAATTCCAACTGAAATTTTGATTCCCCCTGACATATCACACATATATGAAGGTCCTAAGGTCAGGATGTAAACATCTTCGGAGATCATTATTTCACCTCCCAAAGCCTGTAATCCTGCTCTCAGAGCTTCTGGTGTCTAACATGACTCAGGAATCATGTCACACAGCTGCGGGCTCAGTGCAGCAGGGAGGATCATCTACACAGGAGCCCAAGGGGAAACCACACGCAGCTCACAGCCCTCATGATGTCTCAGGCCCTGTCTCGTACTAATCCTCTCCCCTGACTCACTCTCCCCACAGGTGGGGTAAGAGAGGCCTGGGTGCAACAACTGAGGTCTGTTTATGGGCTTCCAGCTTTGCTGTTCGTTTCTCCTCTGGCACCAGGGATGGGTCTATACTCTACAGACCCAGGCTGTCTTTGGGATCCTAATTCTGGTACCTTGTTCCTTGTTTTCCTGAGTTTCTCCCTTGAAAATGGCTTACTGCTTCAATTCGCCAGTCCATGGCTTGGCTCCTACTTATTGGGGATCTCTTTCTTTGTGAAAGGCTTACTTACTACCCAGAGCCTGGCTGTCCTTTTAACTCCATGGCCCTCCCCATCCCTAAGTCACTAGACTTCCCCTTTTATGCTCACCAGCACTGCTCCAACTTCCTGCAAGCTCAAGGTCCAGAGAACATGGCTCAGAAAGGCTGATCTCAGAGACACGACCCAATAGCCTTTGTGTTCTAGACAAGGCAGCAGATAAAAAACTCTGAACACATGTATCAAGAACTGTAAAAATGGCAAGAGAAGGATGAGAGGACTGGGGAGGAGCATCAGACTACAAAAATATGCAACTAACTTGGGTGGCATTGAGCCTGCATGCCTGTCTCCACCTCTAAGAAGCTCTCTTCTTCCATTCTGTGCGTCTATAGACAGGAGGCATCTGGCTGAGAATCTCAGACTTGGAGAGACTTGAAACCTCATCTAGGTGAAACACTGATTGGTTCTGAAGCCTCTGTTGGGAAGGCCCCAGGAAGCAGTCATTCGGCCTCTGCATCAACAGCTCACTCTCTCTGTCTCTGTCTCTCTCCCCACTCACAGACATATGCATGCACGTGTGTGTGTGCATGTGAGCGCATACACACACACACATACACACACATCTCTGAATATCAAAAAACTCTTCCATGTATTGAGTTCCTATCTCCTTAATGTTCTGCCTACTCCCTGGTTATACCTGTTATGTCCAGGCACACACAGGTATGTGTACATCACACGCACAAACATACTCATGAACACAAATACTCGTGTTCCTCAATTGTAGCTCTTTCTTACGCCATTTTTTCAAGAACTTGTCCAAAAGTGATGCGTCATGCACACATAACAGCTCCTGCTTCCTTTACTTGTCCTCCAAGAAGAAGATTTTCATGGCGCTTACTTGTTACAGTTTGGATAGTAAATTCTCCCAAAGGTCTGACCCACGCCCACCTCTCTAGCTGGAGGTGATGGAATTTTTAAGAGGTATAAGCTAACAAGAAATCTCTGGGCCATTAGGTCTTTGAAGGACAGTATAGGATTCCAACTCCTTTCTCTTCCACACCAGAGAAGGGCAATTTGACTCCACCACACCCCCCCAAGATGACGTCTTCCCTCCCCAGTAGAGGCCTAAATAAATGTGAATGTCCATTCATGGGTTAGGACCCCAAGCTGTGATCTAAAACCCCCCTGCCTTCTTTACACATTTGCCATCTCAGGCATCTGATAGAATGACGAACTGCTAACTACACAGCTATGTTTGACTCTTCATTTTTGCACAGTGCGGATTCTCTGGTCTCCACTGCAAAGGGTGAGACACAGCAGCATCAGGCCTGCAGGATCTGCTCCCTGAGGTCTCTGCCCTGTGAGTATGGAGCGGACCAGTCATTGCTTGTGTTTCTGTCTTCACAGCAGGGTCCCGGGCAGAGATGCTGAGACACAAACCAAGAAGACCCGGTTTCTGTTCTGGTGGCTCTGCCAAGCATTTGAGAAGATCTAGCGAACATAAACTCATTTGCAGATGGTCAACTCAAACTGCAGCAGGCCCTGATATGTGCTCTGTGGATCCCTGAGCAGAGAGCAGAGGCAGGTGGAGGAAAGAACGAATCTCAGGTCCTGATTGTTCATCATCATCAGATAAAGTACCTTAGAGAAGTGCTGAGTTGTGCTCCAATTATTCCTACCCAGAAATCACTGGCGTTTAAGAGCCTGTTGTTCGTGACAGGGCAGCATAAGAGGAGGTACTTGAGCAGAGGAGCTCCTTCTCTCTGCCATCATGATTCAGTTGGTTGGGTTTTATATGTCACTTTTTCCATTCTGTTTTCATTATAGATACAATTTCAAGCCAACCAAGCGATTAGGCAGAACAGTTCCAAGGTGTGCATGTGCACAGGGCAGTTCCAAGACTGAGCCCTCTGAGCACTGCTGCTGGGTACAGCTATGGTCAGCAAAGGAAAGCAATGATAGCTAGCTCCAGGCAGAGAACATCTGGAAACCAGATAGGCACTCTCCAGGGCCTCTGGGTTCTGGCCTTCTACTTACAGTAACTGGATTTGTGATTGAGGGCACTACACCCCAACCAATACCAAGTCCTGTTTTGTCTCTGCTGCTAGGTCCCCAGCCTAATACCTGTCTCTTAATTGATGGTCTTCTGCTAGTCTCTTAAAGGACTTCCCTTCCTCTTTCCCCAGAACATCAGGACTGCATTAAAGTCCTGCTGTCACCTAATGTCAGTGTCCTGTTTGATGACCGCATGCTCTATGTATCCACATGGTGTATGCTAGCTTTTGTCTTATCTACCTTCCAACTTTTATCTTGGGAACACCTCCCAGCTCCTATCTCTATGTAACCTTCTACCAAATGGCTGGAACCAACCCAAGCCCGAGGATCAGTTTAGTTTTCCAGTCCTCCAAATCTGTCTGTGGCTGCCATCCTCCAAGATCCTTTCTGGACAAAGCAGTATCGGGAGATGGACGAGAGGCTTGCTGAAGAAGGACTTTGTGAGCTGGATGAGAAAGAGGGAGTCTAGGCCATGAAGAGTGTGCCTCCATCAACCAAAGCTTCAAGCTGACAGTAATTCACCTCCTCTTCACCCTCATTCTGTTCTAAGCAGCATCCTGATTTTTGTAAGAACAGGGTCAAGTCAGCACCGTGGACAGTAAAGGACAAGCTGCTGGGTAAGGGCTGCATTTCAGATGAGTTTGATTTTGGAGAGAAGAGGGGAGGGGGTGGGGAGGGGGAGGGGGAAAAAGAGAAAAAAAGAGAAAAAGAGAGAGGAGACTGTGTCTATGTCAGTCTGTGTCTGAGTGTCTGTGTGTGTTTGTGTGTGTATGCATGTGTATACGGTTTTTTTATTAAATTTATTGATTGGGGGGCATGGAACAGTCACAGCACACATGTAAGGTCAGAGAATAAGTTCTCTTCTTCCATCATGTGGGTCCCAGGGATTGAACTCAGGTTGTCAGGCTTGGTTGCAAGTATCCTTAGCCACTGAGTCACCAGGACAGTCTCTGTCTTCAGAGTATACTGATAATGAACAACTTACCCTTGAGTTCTATGTACTATTTCTGGGAGTGTTTGAATTCAGGAAAATAACCTGGTACTTGGCTTCTTTGAGAATGGATACAAAATCACAAAGAACTATTTTAGGCATGTGATGATTTTTTTACAGAAATAATAATTGACCCATTTGCTAATCGACACGATAAAGAGAACACCCAGCTTCTCTTCTTCCATTACCGCCTCCTAAACTAAGTGTAACGGCACAAGTCACTTACGCAAAGAGAACACATCAGTCAGTTATTCATTCATGGGAAACAGATAAAAATTTTCTAGTGATTGTTTCTTTGAGGTGTCTATTTTAAGAGATTCCACACTGAGGTCAAAGGTGGGTACCAACCTTTCAGAGACCAAGAGTTTCAACTGAGTACTGCTTATCCGGGGCCAGATCATGCAGTGCCTCCTCCCCCTCCCTCCAAAAGCTTGCCTCCACATAAACTCATCCTACACCTGAATGTCACAGCCCCCTCCAGGAGAGCAGTGTGCTTTACTCTAACTGGAAAAGCAGAGTAAAAAGAGCAATGCTCTTCTCTAGATAAAAGAAGACATTTTCTCAAGAAAAACACTGGTGAAGTAAAAGTCAGGCATTGTTTCAGATGCTCTCTCTTTCCCAAAATACCACTAAAAAAATAATTATACCCATGATTTACGCACAATTCATTAGAGAGCAAGACAAAACGCACTACTAAATTTTAATTGCATTGCAAGAGTAGAAATAATGAAAAATATTTCCAAGTCTTTGGGATTATAACCCAGGCTGGAAACACCTTCACCACAACATAAATCTTGCCCAAATAGTTTTTGCATTACTAAATTATAGCAACATGTTAATTTAATGATTTGATAAACTTCTGACGATGTTCTTCCATTAAACATTTAGAAGGTCAAGTAATCTGATATCAATATTTAAGCTTTTTTACTGATGAAAGATAATGGGCTTGAATCACAGCTTCCCCTGTAATGACGACAGGAATGCCATTAAAAACTCACTTGTCTCTACACTAGGTAGTTGTGACTACAGTTTTCATCTCTGCTTGCCGCACACCAACATAAGAAACAGGTGACACCTGCGGAGGACCTGCCTACCAAGAGGAGTCAGCATCCAGCATCCATGCAGAGTACAGGCTGAATCTAGGATGACCATAACATAAAATATCATACATGACACATAGGACATGTGATAGCCATGTTGGAGGATGTAAACAGCATTCCAGAAGATGACTAGGACCCTGAAGTTGCATTCAATGGTCTTATGACTGTGAGATATGCTGGGGCTCCCCATTCACCCCTGGGGGTTCGGAATGGCCCTGACATTAGACCCCATGTGCTGGAAGCTGCCGAAGAGAGAGGGTGATTTGTGTCACAGCTACAGTGCATGGTGCTCTGCATCTGCTCTGGGTCACTGGTCACACTCATACCTGTGGTCTTCAGGGGCGTTTTCTCTCCTAGCAGCAGTTTTAACCTTTTGGCATGGATTTTCCCTTGATAATGTGAGTCAGCCACCACCGCAGAAGTAAAAGACATGTTACAGAGGGTACAGCACTTATTCTTATCCACCATGTCGGCATCACTTCCCTGCAGGGGGAGAAGGAAAATGACAGTGTCAAAAAGAAACTCAAGCCTGAGCATTTCCCACCCCGTCTCATAAATGACACTTCTCACCTGCGTGAGATTCCCTTACTGCTGACTCATAGACATGCCTGGCTTTAGTTATGCAATCATTTTTTTCTTCACGATAATTATCACTAACTCAGTAATATACATTATTTAGTGGCTACAAAAGTCAGACACTGGGATTATAAGAAACTTCACAGATATGAGTTACTCGAAGAAAAGTGGAGCCCACAATTAGGTGAAGGCACATTGTCTGGCTCTGTGAGGGAAGCAGTTGGTAATTGCACCCATTATACTCATTAAAGCAAGTAAAATATCAGAGTTCACAGGCCTGAATTATTTAGCAGAAATTATCATTTGGCATTCAGCTCTGCCTTTGCCCAATTTTGGCCTCACCAGGATACATGGCTGCAATGTTCAAGCTTGTTTTATAAAAAAATGCTCTAAGGACTTGAACATATTTCATACATAATTTGCATATATATCATAAAACTGTGATGACCATGCTGGCTGAATTTTGAGAATCTGTGTAAGTTTTTCTTTTCTTTGGAAATGATGATTCATTAAAAGCTGCAAAATGCTTAAATCCAGCTTGATTTTTATGCCTTTGTAAGATTTAATGAAAATGAATCATGATTCAGAAAGCAGCAAATCCTTTGTCAGACCATGTGACCCAGCCATTGTGTGTCCAGGTCATCAATTACCTCTACTTCCCTGGAAGATTAATCCTCTGCCTTCCCTCATGTCTAGTTGGAAACTGAGGGTAAAACCAGGTCCTAGATAAGGAGTTAAATCTGTTCCTAAATGGAACAGCAACAGCAAAGCACTTCATTGTTACAGAACAGACGCAGAATAGTGTGCGGCCCACAACAGTCCCTTCTCAGTTCCCAGAATGAAATCTAAAATTGGATGGATGGGGACAAGAAGGTAGGGACAAAGAGGAGAGAGCAGTGAGTTACATAAATTTTACATAATACATCCAGACTGGTAGAGAGTTGGACAAACCATGTGGTTGTTAGGAAACCAACGCCTTCTTCCTTAAGGCACCAATATGTAATGTTGATAACTAGCTTTTGGTACTTGGGAGGAGAGCTGTGTGTGTGTGTGTGTGTGTGTGTGTGTGTGTGTATGTGTATGTGTGTGTGTGTGTGTGTACATGTGTATGTCCCAGGAGGCTGGCCTATACTTTACAGGTAGAAAAGAAAGGAAACAAACTAAAATACTGAAATGTTGGGACTGGAAGGTGGGTAGTGAGAGGAAGTGGATCTGTGGACACGGGGGCATATTTTCACAAGGTCATTCCTGGAAGGAGCCTGCTAGGCACTGACCACTGGGAATGCCCTTGCTGAGCTGCAAAGGTGAGGTACTTTGAGTTTTGCTTTCAGTTGAAAACCAAAGTACAAAGACTTTTACAAACACTAATGTGGTATGCTGGAAGATAAAACGGACAGTAAAGAGAAGAGGGCTGGCACTCCCCACCCACCGGGCTAATGAAGGCTACCGGGGCTACAGAGTCCCTTGCAGAGGAACCCACCCAGAATTGCCAGGAAAAGTCAAATTGTGGTCACTAAAGAAGTTTAACCCGTTCATATTACTCCTGTACCTCTTTAAACCAAGACCGTCAATGTGGAAACAGTTGTTTAAACTAAAGCACGTGCATTTCTAAACCAAGCACAAGAAGATCACAGTCTATCTTTCTAGACTCCCCCCATCTAATGACTTCATTATGAGTTTCAACAAAGTCTGGCCTTTCTTCCTGGGGCTTCAACATGTATACTTTTTAAAAAGAAAGGCCGTGAGCCGGGTGTGGTGGTGCACACCTTTTAATTCCAGCACTTAGGAGGCAGAAGCAGGTGGATCTTTGTGAGTTCGAGACCAGCCTGGTCTACATAGTGAGTTCCAGGCCAGCTGGGGCTACAGGGAGACTCTGTCTCAAAAAGACAAAGAAAAAAAAGAAAAGAAAAGAAAGACTGTAATCTAGAATACAGGGTTAGTATTACTGTACAAAGCAGGTAGTGATAAGAGCAGGGCAAAACCTGCTCTTAACCTGTAGAATGACCAGTCGATCTTGTCATTTATTTAGCACATTTTAGGCACCTAATAAGTACATTAGGTGCTATGCCAGATGACGATTGCTCTACTCAATGCTATAAAGGAAGCTGGCACCAGGGGGATGAGAGGAGGAAGACAGAAAATAAGAAAGGATATCACGATCAAGGGATCATTATCTTTCTGGACTTTTCCAACTGCACAGTAGAAAGAACCATTAATGTGCGTCTGTTTGTGAGGCTCTCCATCACTCCCCTTCACAATTAATCTAATATAGTCTGGCCATGGTGTGTTCACAGCTCCAGGCAACCATTCCTCCTTGAAATGAAGCCCCTGACATCCATCGTCCTGTCCTGCACAATCGAGAACTTGCCTTGGGGCCCCTGATGGCCTATGCATTCCTCTCTTACAGCAGAACTCTATGTTATTACATACACTTGTTTCAGATATGTCTTCTACAATGAAACTCCTCTAAGGCAAGGAAATTGTCTTATTGACAGTAAATACCCAGGACCTAGAACAACACTTACCACCCAGGTGGTGAATTTCCTGAATGAGAGGGATGGTTTACGGGACTGATAACCTTCATGGTGTAAAAGTCAAAACAGGAAACAGCTAATGCAGAGATATCCATCTGTAAGCCAATTTTTTTCAGGCTGGCAAGTTGGCAGAGGAAAGGACCAGTGGTATCAGTAGCTTATAAAAAAATCTTAGGGGTGACAACCTCATTCACCTTCCCAGCTCCCCCACCCTGTCTCTCCTCCTAGTGTGGACACTGGCCCATTTCTTCTCTTGGCACCCCAGACCTCTGGACTACCCTCTTGGCCCAGACTCCCCACTGCTTCCTGATCCTTTGCAACCAGACCAACCCAATTCCTTAGTTTAGTCCCCTGGAGCCCTCAAAGCTGGTTTTCTCACCAACCTCATCTTTGTGTGCCTGAGACCAGCCTTCATCCCTGGCTGTCCCAGCCCCAACCTGGATTGCTGAGACCAGCCTCCTTACCTGACTGCCTGAGAGTCCTGAATCCTACCTCTACCTAGCAACCCTCCCAAACTGTACTGTGCCTGCTGACTAGAGGGATCCAGGAAAAAGCATGAGAGCATCTGATCCTTATCCAACTCGGGCCTCTGTTGGAATTCCTGAGCAGCAGAACTAAAGCCATCCGGCCCCTCCAATATAAAATCAAAAGAGAGAAACTGAAGCCTAGACCAACCAGCTTTTCATGTCCAACAAGTAAACCACAAGGGCACATAAAGTTTACAAACAGGAGCAGACCTAAACTCAACAAAGGCCAGAAACACAAAAGAAATCCACATGTCAAAGTCACAGTGAAAAAATAATAACATGAAAAACCAAAATAATACACCCCCACAAAGTACCAAAAGTCCTGTAAAGGAGTACAAAGAGAACCCCCTAGAGATAACACAGGACATGCAATTGAAAAGAACAATTATAAACATGATAAAAGAATTCAGTGAATTTAAAGAACACACAAAGAAAGAAATCAAAGAACTGAAGGAAGATAGGGATAGACTTCTGAATGAATTCAGAAAAGAGTTAGAAATATTGAAGACTACTCAGGCTGCAATGAAAAAGGAAGTGAAATAATAAATCAATTAGAAATGATAGGAGAAAGCCTCAACAATAGAAAGAATGAAATGGGAAACAGAGTATCAAGGCTGAAAGATAAAGTGGAAGAATTAGACCACTCAAGCAAAGATTATGAAAAATTTAAGAAAACACAAGAATGGAATATGTAGGAATTGTATGACACCATAAAAAGACCAAATTTACACACCATAGGCATACAGGAAGGAGAAGAATCCCAAGATAATGGTATGGACCAGATCTTCAACAGAATTGTAGAAGAAAATTTCCCAAAATTAAAGAAAGACATACCCATACAAATACAAGAAGCATATAGAACACCAAACAGACAGGACCAGAAAAGAAACTCTCCACAGCACAACATAGTAAAAACACTAAACATACAGAACAAAGAGACAATTCTGAAAGCTGCAAAAGAGAAACAAGTCACATATAAAGGAAAACCCATTAGGATTACAGCTGACTTTTCAGCGCAAACTATAAAAGCCAGAAGAGCCTGGACCAAAGTATTCCAACTTCTATATGACAATAGATGCCAGCCCAGAATTCTTTACCCAGCAAAAATGCCTATTATAGTTGAGGGGGGAAGAAAAACCTTCCATGACAGGAATAGCCTAAAAGAATACATGTCCACTAAACCAGCCCTTCGAAGAATACTTGAAGCAATAATAGAGAGCAGAGAGAAAAACAACTATACCCAAGGGATTGTGGAAAGAAATTCAGTGAAGGTATAACTGTGGAAAAGTATAGCTATATCAAGGATGTAAACAGAAATAAAAATGACAAAATTCAATACACATCTTTCATTAATAATGTTAAATATCAATGGTCTGAATTATCCAGTCAAAAGACAAGGACTAGTTGAGTGGATTAAGACACAAAACCTGTCTTTTTGTTGTCTGCAAGAAACCCATCTCACTTTCAAGGACAAGCACTACCTTAAGGTGAAATGATGGAAAAAATATTCCTAGCAAATGGTACTAAGAAAAAAGCAGAAGTTGCAATTCTAATATTTGACAAAATAGACTTCTAACTAAAACTAATCAGAAGAGATAAAGAGGGCCACTTCATTCTTATCAAAGGAACAACTGACCAAGAAGATATTACAATCATGACTATATATTCACCAAACTCTGGTACACCCAACTTCATAAAAACAGTACTACAGGACATTAAGACCCAGATTAATCCCAACTCATTAATAGTTGAGGACTTCAATACCCTATTATCCCCATTAGATAGGTCAACAGTTCAGAGAATTAACAGACAGACATCTGAATTAAACAATAGCATACATCAAATGGACCTAACAGACATCTACGGAATACTCCACTCAAGCACCAAAGACTATACTTTCTGTTCAGCACCCCATGGAACCTTCTCCAAAACTGACCATATATTGGGGCACAAAATAAGCCTCAACAAATACAAAATGATTGAAATAATTCCATGCATTCTATCAGAACACAATGCAATAAAGCTTAATATCAACACCGGAAGAACATGTAGAACCTAGTAACTACATGAACGCATGGAGATTAAACAACACACTCCTAAGTGATAAGTGGGTCAAAGGAGAAATTAAGAAAGAAATAAAAGTATTCCTAGAACTAAATGAAAAGGACAATACAACACAACAAAACCTCTGGACACATTGAAAGCTGTCTTTAGAGGGAAGTTTATAGTTTTAAGTGCCTCCATTAAAAAATCAGAAAGAACACAAATAAATGACTGATCATTGCAACTCAAGACACCTGAAAAGCAACAACAAACAAAACCCAAACCCAGTGGACAAGAAGAAGTAACAAAAATCAGAGCAGAAATTAATGAACTATCAACAAAGAAAACAATACAAAGAATGAACAAATCCAAGAGCTGGTTCTTTAAAAAGATAAACAATATTGACAAACCCTTATCCAGTTAACCAAAAGAAAGAAAACACCTCCAAATTAACAAAATCAGACATGAAAGGGGAAACATCACAACAGATACCCAAAAGATCCAGAATATTATAAGGGAATACTTTAAAAACCTATATGCTACTTAATTTGGAAACCTAAAAGAAATGGACAGGTATCTAAAATCATGGGACTCACCAAAACTAAACCAAGAAGAGATCAACAGAAGAGATCAAACAGACACATAATGCATAAGGAAATTGAAACAGTAATACAAAACCTCCTGACTAAAAAAAACCAGGACCAGATGGATTTACAACATAATTTTACCAGACATTTAAAGAAGATCTACACCCAATACTACTTAATTTATTCAAAAAGTTAGAAATCGAGGGAGAACTTCCAAATTCCTTCTATGAAGCCCCAGCATCACTCTAACATCAAAGCCAGGTAAAGATACAACCAGAAAACTATAGACCCATATTTTTAATGAACAGAGACGCAAAAATTCTCCACAAAATACTTGCAAACCGCATACAGACACACATCAAAAAGATCATCCACCATGATCAAGTCAGCTTTATCCCAGGAGTGCAGGGATGGATTAATATATGTAAGTCCATAAACATCATAAATCATATAAATGGGCTCAAAAACAAGTACCACATGGTCATCTCAATAGATGCAGAGAAGGCCTTTGACAAAATTCAGCATGCATTTAAGTTCAAAGTCCTAGAGGGAATTGGACTGGAGGGAACATACCTCAACATAATTAGAGCCATATACAACAAACCCACAGCCAACACCATTTTAAATGGAGAAAAACTGGAAGCATTCCCATTAAAATCAGGAACTAAACAAGGCTCTCTGCTATCTCCACTCCTTTTTACCATAGTGCTTGAAACTCGTGCAAGATAGTAAGAGAAGAGAAGGAAATTAAAGAAGTAATCATTGGAAAAGAAGACATCAAATTAGCGGAAGAGGGAAAACTATCACTTTTTTGCAGATGATATGATACTATACCTAAGAGATCCCAAAAGTTCCACCAGAAAACTCCTAGAACTGATCAACACTTTCAGTAAAGTGGCAGGTAACAAAACTAATCTACAAAAGTCTGTAGCTTTCCTATATGCCAATAAACAGAGGAATAGCACATGGAAACACTCCCCTTCACAATAGCTGCAAAAAAAAAAAAATCTCAGAATAAACCTGACCAAAGACAGTAAAGACATCTATAATGAAAATTTTAAATCCTTAAAGAAAGAGATGGAGGAAGACATCCGAAGATGGAAGGACCTCCCATGCTCATGGATTGGAAGACTTAATATTGTGAAAATGACCATCCTACCAAAATCCATTTATAGATTCACTGCAATGCCACTCAAAATCCTAAGATTCATATGGAAGCACAAAAGACCTCAGATATCCAAAGCAACCATGAGCACTAAGAGCAATGCTGGGGGGATTACTATACCAGATTATAAGCTGTATTACAGAGCTATAGACATAAAAACAACATGGTACTGGCACAAAAATAGATCTATAGATCAATGGAACAAAATTGAAGACCCAAATATGAGTACATGCAATTTCAGGCACCTGATATTTGACAAAGGGGCCAAGAACATTCACTGGAGGAAAGACAGCATGTTCAGCAAATGGTGCTGGCAAAACTGGATCTCCACCTGTAGAAGAATGAAACTAAACCCCTATCTTTCACTATGCACAAACGTGAATTCCAAATGGATCAAAGACCTCAATGTGAATCGAAGCATGAAACTCTGAAACTGTTGGAAGAAAACATTGGCAAAAAACCTACAAGATATAGGTGTAGGAAAGGACTTTCGAAACCAGACGTCATTTGGTCAGGAAATAAAATCAAGAACCAACAAATAGGACCTCATTAAACTAGAAAGCTCCTGTACATCAAAAGAAGCAATCAGAGGCAGGCAGATCTCTGTGAGTTCAAGGCCAGCCTGGGGCTACAGGGAGACCCTGTCTCAAACAGACCAAAAAAACTATTGCTCAGGAAACAAGGTCAAGAATCAACAAATGGGACCTCATTATACTAAAAAGCTTCAGTACATCAAAAGATGTAGCCAAGGAAATGAAGAGAAAACCCACAGAATGGGAGAAAATCTTCACCAGCAACACTTCTGACAGAGTTTAACATCCAGAATATATAACAAACTCAAAAAACAAAGAATCAAGAAAGGAAGTAACCCAATTAAAATATGGGCTAAAGAGCTGGACAGAGAGTTTTCAAAAGAAGAAATAAAGATGGCTAAGAAGCATCTTAAAAGATGTTCAACATCACTAGTAATTAGGGAAATGCAAATTAAAACTACTTTAACATTTCTTCTTACCCCAGTCAGACTGGCTAAGATCAAGAGAACAAATGATACCAAATGTTGGAGAGGATGTGGGGAAAGAGGAATGCTCATCCACTGCTGGTAAGATTGCAAACTTGTTCAACCCCTATGAAAGCAGTGTGGAGAACTCTTAAAAAACTACAAATGAACCTACCATTTGACCCAGTTATACCACTCCTTGGCATATACCCAAAGGACTCATCCTATTGCAGAGACACTTGTACACCATGTTTGTTGCTGCTCTTTTCACAATAGCTAAGAGATGGAAGCAACCTAAGTGTCCTCAATTGATGAGTGGATAATGAAAATGTCGTTCATATATACGATGAAGTTTTACTCAGCAGTAAAGAAAGACAAAATCATGAAATTTGCAGATAAATGTATGGAACTAGTAACAGCTATATTAAGTGAAGTAACATAGACTCAGAAAAAAAAACTGATGTATGTTCTCCCTCATATGTGGATCCTAGCACCAAATCCTTATAAGTGAGTTTTTATCCAGACATAACTACAGGATCCAGGATAATGAAAAGGAACCAGGGAGGTAAAGTAAAAGAAAGAACCTGAGAGAGAAGAACAGTAGGAAACAGGCTTAATAATGAAGCTATGGATAAAAATGGGGTCATTTAAATAGGAGGGGGGAGGGAGGGTTATCCAAGGAACCTTGGATATAAAGGGAAAGAAAGAGCTCAAGAGAGGTGGGACCATAGGGGAAGGATATTATCAAAGGAGAAATGGGGAAAATGGGGGCATCTTAAATAGGGAAACCATGGTGGAAGTGTTAGACAATGTGAGAGATAAATAATGCCTAGCTAGTTTAAAAAACCCAAAGGGAATCATATTAGTCCAACAACCTATTGACAAATTATACATATAACTAGTTCAAGGAACGAAGCATATGTCTAATCAAGGTTTACCTGAGAATGTTTGGTTTTTGCCCAAGCTTTATCTACATAGCACATGGTAATTAAAAGTACCAGACTGGTGGAACTAACCTTCTTGGATGTTTAACAGCCATACTTTGAGGCCTATACTAATCTGGTCAGAGGTACTTAAAGGACAGTTTTGTTCCTTGCCCTCCAAGGTCAACTAAATTCTAGGGGACTATTAGCATCTCTCAAAATGCCCGTAATTGTGATGGGTCACCTCTCCTCTTGTTCAGGGAGGCCATGGAGACCCCACAAGACGGACTTGAACCAGTGTCCAGTCTACAAAGAGGAGGGTCAACACAGAGGAATCATTTCCTCCATGCTTCCAAGTGAAGCCAGCCATGGTCGAGCAGGACCTTTGACTTATCTTCACATAGTGAGAACTGGTAAAAGAATGGAGCCAGGGGCTCTTCCCAAGCCCATGTGACCCCTGAGGAACAGATCCTCAAACGACCTTAAGAGTAAAAATAAATCGGTTTATCTGGACCAACTGTATGGCCTTAAACACCCAAAAGGAAAGTATAACAAAAGATTAAAGGAGCCAATATAATTTTTTAAGAGGCGATGTGTATTGTTAAAGGCTATATAACAAGAAACAATGCCAGACAGGAGATACCTTCCTTTGAGTTGTTGGCCAGGGTGGCCTAAGACACTCCCAAAATTACTCAGGCTATTGCCACAGCCCCTGATGGCCTCCCAGAACTCGAAGGTAAGACCCTACTGCAGGAGACAGAGCATATGTCAGACACAGGATTTGGAGAAATAGAGCTGCGACTGACCTGCAACCACTTCCCCTGAAGGCGAGCTCTCATAGCTTTGGAGAGCGCTATGAAGGTGCCAAGGGAAAACATCAATCAGTGGTCCAGCACCAGCTTCAAGACCAAATAACCACATCGGTGGTCAGCACAGCATACTCCATTGGTGCAGTAGTGGTACTTTCATCTTGGGGGAAATCAACAGCTACCTAATTTGACTAAAAGCCCACTCAAGGGAGGAAACTCAAGTGTGGTACTGTAACATAACCTAATGCACATGGCTGGAGAGGTCATAGATCTTAGAGAAAACCCCAAAACTCTGACATCGCTAGTCTAATGTGATTTTTTATTATGTGCAAAATATGTATCCTTATATTTACAGACAAATATCCCAGTCAACACTCATCAAAGAAGCTCAGTTTGCAGCAGTCAGAGACTAATACCAAGTACCACAATTGATCACACACAGACATTGTCTATGAATTGCCCAGGCCTAAGGGACACATCTGCAATGCAACCTGTACACCTAAGGCTCATGGAGCATAGAACGGGATAAAGGACACTAAGGATCAGTTCTCAATAATGAAGTTTCTTCATGCAGCAGAGGGACAGGAACACAAAAGGTCACAAATGGCCAAAGTGTGTAGAGATCAAGAGTCTACTAAATAATGGTCCTTGGAAGGACCTCTTTATTAAACTTCATCTGCTGAAGGCTCAGGGACCATCTTGGATGATGGGGTGGAAAGACTGTAAGAGCCACCGAGGAGGTGCATGACTATATGGAAACAGAGTCCTACAAGCTCCTGGGAATCTGCTCATATGATTCTATGGCATAGGTGTCAGCATACACAAGTCCCATGCAAACTCAGGCAGACAGTAACCCAGCACAGAACTGGGAAAATGAATAGCAGACTCCAATCTTACCTAAAGGAATATTGACAACTGATTGCTGCTAGATGAGGAAGAGTTGATCTTCTTAAAACAAGGGACTCTAGATAGGCTGACTAGACTTGGCAGATGGACAAGCATTGGGGAATGGCTGGGGGTACTGACAACACAGTGGGCAGTAACAGGGATGACAGAGTATATGGGCTCCAGTGGTGGGGGAGGCTATGGGAGGTCCCCAGTGGGGATGGAGGAATAAAGATGAATAAGATTGTTTGGGATGTTCTGTATGAAATACAAAAAAAATTAATAAAAAAAAATCTTGGGGATTTGCAAGGCATGGTGGCGCACACCTTTAATTCCAGCACTTGGGAGGGAGAGACAGGCAGATCTCTGTGAGTTCGAAGCCAGACTGGTCTACATAGTGAGTTCCAGACCAGCAGGGGCTACAGGGAGACCTTTTCTCAAAGAAAGACCAAAAATAATCTTGAGTGTTCAAATATAGAAAGATGTTCCCAGTATTTATGTTGGTTTCATGACCATAATTCTAACCAGCATTCTACACTTCTCTCCCTGGCAAGATGAGTCACTTCTCATGTAGAAGAGGCTGATAGAAGGGAGAGCCAATTATGCAATAAAATGTCATGCAATGGAGTTATGACATCAATGTAGAAGAGAAGCAAGGAGCTGTAGATACCTGACAACCAAGAGAATGAAGATTCCTGAGATGTGAAACAGCCTTTCACATCAGCACCTCACAGCTCCTGTGGAGCCACTGTGACCACGACGAGCTCAACCGCCTCCAGTGCTGCTGGAGGGAGACATTGGCCAGAAAGACTCCTAGTACTAAGCACAGGGCTACAGAGTGCTAGGATTTAAGTAGGAATTCTTAGCTACCCGAATTCCAAAGTAGTGGTTTCTTGAGGGTACAGAACAGGTCGTGTTTCGGAAAGAGTCTCACTATACACAGAGCAAGGTTTCCATATAGCTCAGGGTGGAAACGCCATAAATTCTCATGAACTGACCCCAATGAATGCATTCAAATATCCAGCTTAAAGAATTGAGAAGAGCCCTGAAGCAACCACACAAATGAAGAAAGAGTCTAAGGATATCTTGGAACAGAGGGTTCAGTCTGGAGGAAATATTTTTAAGCACGATGTTGGAATTGCTAAGAGAAAGGAAGAAGGAAGTATGTGGAGTAAGGGAATTTTCAAGAGAATTCAGTCAAGAAAAAGAAAGAAAACCCTAGGGTGCCTCTGACTGCCACCTAGAAATCTGTTCCTGAAGGGCCTTTCTCTTTTACATTCATATATATATATATATCAATTGATATAATTGTCTTCATTCAATTTAGCTTTAGGTGAATATAAAAAGCTTGAGGTAGATCATCACTCCCAGAATGCCAAAATGGGGAGTTTCAAGAAACAGTTTTTCTGTAAAAGAACCATAACTGATGAAAAACGGGTCTTTGAAAAATTATCTAGAGCTTCTAGAAATCATCTTAAAATCAAACAGCACTAGGGGTGTTTGGAAAAGCCATACGGAAATCTACTTATTCATATAAAAGACTTTAAATATTTTATTTATGACTTTTATATGTATGTGTGTATTGGTTACATGTATGTAAGTGCACCCATGACATATAAAGCCCATGGAGGTCAGAAGAGAGTGTCATATTCCCCTGGAACTGGAGTTACCAATGGCTGTTAGCCACCATGTGGGTGCTAGGAATCAAACCTGGCTCCTTTGCAAGAGCAGCCAGTACTCTTAACCCCCGAGCCATCTCTCTAGCCCCTGTATCAAAAGAGTGTAATTGTGGTTACCCTACAAAGGGTGATTCTCGCAGAAGCCTTAGGTTGCCAAATAAAAACCCCAGTGCCAGGTGGTAGAGATCCTAAAACAAGGAACTCTAGATAGGCTGACTAGATTCAGTGGATGGACAAGCACTGGAGAACGGCTGGGGTGCTGACAACACAGTGGACAGTAACAGGGATGACACTGTATATGGGCTCCAGTGGTGGTGGGGATTATGGGAGGGTGCCATTTGGGATGTGCGTATATGGATGAATAAGATTGGGATGTTCTGTATGAAATACACACAAAAATCAACAAATTTAAAAAATGAGTTATATTTGAGGAGGAAGCATACAAATTGGCTTCATGTTAATTACTAGAGATGAAAAACATTACCATTGAAATCTACCTGATGATTTTATATCCATGCTCAGGTGCCAAGGATCTCATAAAGTAACCAACTGTGACTAGTAATAATCAGATGCGTAGAGATGAGAGAGGCACGTACAAACATCTAAGTGTTAGTAGCATTAAAAACGAGTCTTTCTGCAAGGACCAATATATTCTAAAATGAAACGGAGATCTTTTTTAAAGGTTAAAAACTCATTCAATTTTATGTCTTACAGGGCTTATACTGAGTTCAATATTGTATAAC
>NW_008355168.1:1772050-1776633 GCF_000622305.1 Nannospalax galili | reverse complement strand
TTAAAATGTGATAAAAAATATGTTAAAGCTGTAATGAAATGCTTCTTCTACTCATGTAGTTATTAAAATTTTTTTTAAAATCTACTTCATGTTAAATAGTAGAGGTGATCAACATTACCAGTGAAATCTACCTGATGACTTTATATCCATACTCAAATACTAAGGATCTGAGTGCAACCAACTGTGACTAGGAATAATCAGATACATAGAGATTAAAGACACATGTACAAACATGTGTTAATAGCATTAAAAATGTAGGAAACAGCATATCTTAAGATGAAATGGAGATCTTTAAAGGGTAAAAACTCATTCAATTTTATGTCTTACAGGGTTTATACTGAGTTCAATATTGTACAACTGCATTAATTCAACTGTGAACCTAAAAATTTACAGCCAATTTTTAAAGAGATGCATCTTTGCTCTGGAAATTGTTATTGAATATGTTAATGATGTAATGAAATGCTTCTTCTAGTCATGTGGTTATTAAATAAATAATTTAAAAAATAAGCAAACAGCACCTTTGCCATGACTCCATATGAGTAACTTTCCAGCTGCCTGGGAAACTCTGCTTCCTTGTGGTCATTCAACACCTCTGGCTCTTAGAATCTTTCCCATTCCTCTTCTGCAATGATTCCTGAACCTTGGGAGGCACATGCTTGATAAGGTGTCCTGTTCAGGGATAAACACTCTGTGGCCTCTTGTTCTCTGCACAGTGGCCAGTTGTGGGTCCTGTGTTAATCACCATCTGATGCATAAGGAAACTTCTCTGGTGAGAGCTGAGAGATGCATTCATCTATGGATGTGACAATAGAGAGCTGTGGGCCCACAGTGCTTTCAAAACAAGTGGTGATTTGGGTGGTGAGGGGATATTCCAGCATGGCGGAAAGCTAAACCATGGAGAGGACTGGAGAAGCAGGAACTAAGAGACTGCCCAGAATCCAAACAAATTTCAGAGACTTGCCCGAACTCTACTCCTGTGAAGAAGGCTTGAATTCAGTTAGATCACTGTGTGTGCTTATAATCCAGGACACTGACAGAAACAGAATTAAATAAAAACAGGTAAAATGAAGCCTATACCAAGACAAATCAGAGGGGACAGATGATGTATCTAACCAACAAAGCCTTTAAGGCAACCACCAAAACCAGAAAATTCAACATGTATTCAAAGAACTAAAGGAAATTGTACTTAAATCCAGGAAGTGGGAGAATCTCAGTAAAGAAGGATAAATTATAAAAAAGGAACAAATTGAACTTCCAAAGATTAAAAATAGAACAATCAACATTTCACATTCATAAAAGGGACTCAGTGGCAGCTATGGATGTATATTAGTGTCAGACAGAACCGAAAGAAAACAAGTACGGACGGAAAACTTTCCAAATATGAAGAAACACAGTCACCTATCCAGCGAGGAAGCTCATAAACTTTAAAAGGCCCAGGCAAAGCCTCACCAAACCTATCACAATGAAACCGTTGGAAATCAAAGCCAAAGGGAAACATTTGAAAACAGCAGAGCACAGCTCATTACACACAAGAAAACCACAGTAAAGTTAACAGCCAACTTCTCCAAAACAATGGAGACCAGAACACTGAAAATGCTGAGAGACGGAAGAGCACCAGAGGAAGCCTTAAAGAAGAGAGAGCAGTAACTGAATCCCGGCTGGAAGACAGGAGAAGGGGCGGGCCAGCTGCGAGATCAGAAAGGACACCACACAGCCATCCTTTCCTTTCTTCTCTTAACTATTTGCAAAAGTAAATAAATATATATGTAAGTATATATAACTGTATGTAAATAACTTCATATTGGGTCCATCATGTACAGATATATATTGGACAACAGTATTCCAAAGGGGGGAGGCGGAGCTGTAAGTGGGATATGGAAATGACCCCAGATCTCAACTATCCAAAGAAACAGATGGAGAGAAGCCCTAAGGGTGATAGAGCAAACCCTACAATGTACACTCACTGCTCATTTCTATTATCACCTCACCAGAATTCAAATTCCGTAAAGTAGTAATCATACCTCTACTGCTGAATTTATAACACACATAGATATAATATGTCTAACAATAATAGTCAGAAAGGGGTGCAAAGAGGGGTAACACGTCTGGATATGCCTAAAATTAAATTTGCATAAATCTGCTTCTGGTAAATTGAGCTGCATATGATAGACTCTAGACTAGGACAACCTAATAAAGTTGCAATGCAGCACAGTAAATAAAAACAAATGTTACAGTCTAAAATATCACCAACACAAAAGAAAAACTACAGGAAAAACGGTGGACAAAAATCCAATTTGAACAATAACAACAGTAAACAGGAACAGTGTAAGGTAACCAAAAGCAAAGATAAAAAGAAATCAACCAATCGGCATGCTAAAAAAAGAAATGAGCTTTAGAATCAAAATACAAACAGATAAAAGCAAAAAGATGGGTAAATGTCTGACAAACTGTATCCACAGGATATGATTTTCAAATAGGAAATCACAAGGAAAAACAAACAAGTGATAAATTTTACACTGCTTATGATTCTGAGTAGTGTGTGGTACTCCTTGCCTGGGAGGGAATCACTCTCTGTTAAGCATGTATGTCTGAACTTTACACATTACTTACTCATTCATCACTGAATTGTCTCAGGGATCAAATCGACTGTCACTCTTTCATTTCACTCCTGCTCTTTGTTTAAAATAACAGTGTTTGCAAATTGCAAGAGCAGTGATGCTGAGACTGCAGATACATCAACACACACAGCCACGCGGGACTGCAGATACGTCAACACACACACAGCCACACGGGACTGCAGATACGTCAACGCACACACAGCCACACGGGACTGCAGATATGTCAACGCACACACAGCCACATGGTGCTTCTCAGAAGTGTAAGATCTTTTGAGAGACCACTGTATGGAACGTCCATTAGTACATTGTCATAATTGCTTTATTAATGGTGCAGTCAGCCTACCATTCTTAATTTATAAATTAAATTTTATAATAGTTATCTATACAGAGCAATGCCAGAACATAGGCAGAGTCTGAATGATCCATAATTAGATTTCCACTCATGGTCTTGGAATACATCCTTAGGAAACTGGTACACAATGAAGATGTTTGACACTGTTAATCATCAGGAGATTGTAGGTCAAACATAATGAGGTATACCACAGCACAATCTCTCAAATGCCTAGAGTCAAAGAGCTGGGTGATAAGAAGTGTTGGCAAGGGTATACATAAACTGGTGAGCGTGTAAAATACTTAAGTCACTTGGCCAAACGGCATTTCACTTGCTGTTCTTGAGAGGACCTGGCTTAGATTCCAGCACCCACCTGACGGCTCACATCTATCTGTAATTCTAGTTCCAGGGAATCTGATGGCCTCTGCAGACCACTTGACCATGTGGTATACATACATACACACATATGTACACACATATGTGCATAAAATAAAATTTTAGAAAATTCTCTATTGCTTTCTTACCAGCATCATTGCTTCGTCTGTGGGAAAAACAAACAAACAAACAAACAAACAAAAACTAACCAGCATACGGCTCATACCCAATATTGCTAAGGTCATGGTGACAATGGTGCAGTGTGGTGTCTGCCCATATGAGACAGTCGTGTCCTGCTGGCTAGGAAGCAGGGTGGTGTCCATGCAGTCACAGAGAAGCTGCCACACCTTGATCTGCAGAGTCTCCATGACAGCTGACATGGAGCTTGTCTTCTATAGCCAACTACAGACACTTGTCCTGCTACTTGGATAGAAAACAGCTTGGCAGATAAAACCCTCCATTTTCATGGTACTGATGGAAATGGTCACTTTGAGAATAAGAAAAGAGAGTACAGATTTCTTCAGGGGCAGCGTGGAGCTCTCTGTGTGCCTTTGGTATTTGGAAAGCATTAGTTTCTCAGCCAAGGAAGAAATATTTAAGCAGATGGTCACAGTGGTTATAAGACCCCAAAAGGGAGAAATTAGCCCAAGTTCCTGAGAGAGGACAAAAACACTAGATAAGCTCCACTAACCAAGAACAGAAGGGCTGTGGAGTGAGGGAGGTCAGAGAGTAAGAAGACAGGAGAATGCGGGGGGGGGGGGGGGGCCACAAAGGCCAGAAGGCCTGGAAATTCCAAAACTATCAGATGAAAAGCTGCACTTATCTGACATACGGCTTTATAACAGGCTATGATGAGACTGCCATGAAACGGCGATGTCACAAGTGCCCGCCCCTCCAAGGAGGTCCTGTACCACACAGGCACAGGCCCATCTTCTCAGGGGCGTTGTTCCCGCACACCATGTCCCATTTACTCCATGACCACAGACAGCCTCAGGGTTTGTCCCTCTTTCTTTCCTCCCATTCTTTAAGTCTACTCCATCAGCAAACCCTTTTACCTTCCTAGATCACATCCCCGCACTTTCTACCTCCTCCACCTGCCCTTTCCCTCATTGCTGGCACAACCTGTGTCCCTTTCTGTCAACCTCTCTTTTACTTTCTTAATAATACATACTTCACATTCTAAAAGTACTCAGGGACTGAGAATGTGACTTAATGGCAGAGTACTTCAGTTCCCAGCACGTACAGAGAGAGAGAGAGAG
>NW_008355168.1:1769509-1771938 GCF_000622305.1 Nannospalax galili | reverse complement strand
GAGAGAGAGAGAGAGAGAGAGAGAGAGAGAGAGAGAGAGAGATGTAGAGGTAGACTGCTTGCATACCATGTATGATGCCCAGGGTTGAGTCCCCAGCAGTACAATTAATTAATATATGCATTAAATAAAACTGCATGGTATATTTAAATTTACTTGTCACAATCCTCCTATTACTAAAATATTCAGTTTGGACTACATAGTATCTAGAAGCCTGTAAGACTGTAATGCAAGACATATTTGAAACCACAATTTAAATTTAAATATGATGTCATATTTAAATTTCCCAATGGCCATATTTTAAAAAGAAACTGAAGTTAGTTTTAATTCAGCATGAAATCAACATAACAATTATTATTTACATTTCTATTCTTTTTCTCATTCTAAGACTTTCAAGTTAGGTGCATGTTTCATACTTGCAATACATCTTAGTTCAGCATATCTGCATTTCCAGGATTCACTGGCTCCATGTGACCCCATGGTTACTATACTGAACAGGGCACTATAGACCATACAGAGCAATTATCAAAAAAAATCAGTTGAATTGAGAAAATGAATGAATAGGCAGGGATATAGTTCAGTGTAGGATGCTGTCTCTATCATATGTAAGACCTTACATTCATTTCACAGCACCCAGCCTCATCTGCACCCAGCCACAGGTTTAGGAGCACAGGAGCCTCTCCCACAAGACCTTTGACGCCATCCCTGAGATTCTGTCCTGGAGTTTTCTAGCAACAACCGCACACTCATCTCCCACCAGAGCCGTCACCATGTGTGAGCTCGCCAGACATTCATAGCTGACTCTTGCCAGAGTAACACAGTAAAATCACTTGTGGATGATGTCTCAGCCTTCCTTGAGGCCCAAAGCATCACGGTCCCCACCGATGTAGTCCCTCGGCACCTGATGAATGCAAGTGTGAGAAAAATAGGTCACTTCCAGGAGCATGGGAAACAGAGGTACAAGGACTAGGTGCTTTCAGCCAAACTAAGGACATCATCGGGCAGATCTTGCAGTCTCATGGGCTGAGGCTCCTACTAAGGTTATGTGGCTTCACTGGTGACATATTTCAGTCACATCTGGTAGTTTTTTAGTCACTTCTGTGCAGCCTGAAGACAAGAATTCCATCATCCTGAACTTCAGAAACCTGCGAGTAGAAGAGAAGCCTGCCACCCAAATCATCTTGCCCACACCCTGCACCATCATCCTGGCTACAAGAGCCTCAAGAAGACTGCGCTGCTGAACTCAAGATACTGTAACCAACAGTGGGCAGAGAAGTCTGCGGCCTAGGCTCAGGCGGAATTCCCACAGCCTGTGGCCAGGTGGTCTGTCTGCTCAGAGAGTGTCATTTTGAACTGTTCTTGCTGAAGAGGTCCTGGGTCTGGTTCCCCGGCCCCTCTATTTGCATTCATCCTGATGAGCTGGGCCTCCTCGCTCAGTCCTCGCTCAGCCCTAGCCTGAAGAATGGCTCACTCTCACCTGTTGGACCCTGACTGGTATCCCTCTCCTTCTGCCCCTGGGGTCTCCAGAAGAGCTGCTCACAGGGCTTGCTTACCACTGGTAATTCTTCCTGTTGGGCCTCCAGCCAAGACTCTACTCAGCCACGCAGTCTTCTCATAATTTACCTTTTAGACTTGTTTATTTTTAGTTTGTGACAAGGTTGCCCACTGGACCACACTGTCTACCCTGCCATTGGGTCCAGTCAGAAAAGAAAAGCTGTTGGCTCTGCAGAGCCCTCGTCCTCTCTAGGCATTACTAGGAGGGAGACATGTTCATGTTCGGGCCTTTACTTTGTAAATATTCAAATATCTGCAAACGTAGACCTGATAACACATCAATCCTGTTGTCAGAACTCACCCCTTCCCCAGACAAGTGGAAAAATGCCACATCACCCACGTTCTTTATTCTGAAACTGCTCCTTGACCCCAGGAACCTGCAGACAGTATGGGCTGCTGCCCTCCCTTGGCCCAGATGACTGTGGTGGAGGGCTCAGGTAGATCAGGCTGTCTGAGGTATACTGGAGTTGGAGCATCACCCTGAAGCTAAGTTGAGAGAGAGCTGCTGGTTTAGAGGGTGCAAGTCCCCCACAATATCTCCTCAGGCCAGCCTGGCAAGCTCAGTGGACAGCAGGGAGGGCTCTGAGCCCCTGGCAGCAATAACACACACCTGTCACTCAGACTCACTGCAGCAGATGTCTCCCAATGGGCGCCTCTGAGCTAAGAACTGATTTTGCTTTTCTTTCCCTTGAATGTGAAGTGTCATCCCAGTCACAGAACCTGTGCTTGCAAGAAAATAAGCAGCAGTTCGGCAAATCCCCCGATGTCAGAATCCCTGGGCGCCAGCCTCATGTTGCCAAGACTATACCAAAGCCCTCCTCAGGAGCGATCTCTTCAGGGCTTCGATCTGTGCTCCCCCCATCCCCCATCCCCCCATC
>NW_008355168.1:1732125-1769462 GCF_000622305.1 Nannospalax galili | reverse complement strand
CCCCCCATCCCCCCCCACCCCTGCCCCCACCAAGCCGGGGCTACAGGCAGAGAGGTGCGGCAAGCGGAATGGAGCGAGGCAGTCGGATCTTCCCTTCCTTCCTGAGACATTTGGCCCGGATGAGCTTGGGACCTTAGGAAATACTCAGGTACCAATCCGAAAGGTGCTAGGTTCCTCAGCCTGGATGCCCCACAGCTTCCCCGTGTTCCTCCATCCTGGCCTTACCAGAGTCTGGAAACTGCTTCTCTAACCCTACCAGCGCTTCTGCCTATTTTGCTCTATTTTTACCTGTTTTCCGTCTAGGCCATTATCTCGATTCTGTATTTCGTTGGCTTCCTTCTGTGCTTTGGTGGGTTTTGGTTTCTGTTTTGTTTTGCTTTTCATTTCTAAGGTAGGGTCTCACCCATCCCAGGCTGGCCTTGAACTTGGGATGACTTTGAAGTCCTGAGCCTCCTGCCTCCACCTCCTGAGAGGTGTCTCTACAGATTGTTAAAAATTATAAGCATATAAATAAAATGAGGACTCTGGAAGATATTACGAGCAGTTCCACAGCTCCTAAAACTTCTGAATTCTCAGAGAAAAATAAAACCAAAAGAAATAACAAAAACTCACAGATAGCATTTACAACTAAAGTCGGTGACAAGATATTCCCATGAACTTCAAACCACAAGCGAATGAAAAGTAAACCACTAACGGGGCAACAAAACCTGCAGGATCTGAACACGTGCCGGGAGGCAGCCGGGGCCGAGGCACACTTTGACCTCAGAGCAGGGGGATTCTAGAGCAAGGCAGGGCTCAGGGAGAGCAAAGTGAACCTACGGAAGGGAAACTACTCCCAACAACAAGCAGAAGACAGGTATGCGTGGGGCCTGAGGGCCAAGGAGAGAGTAGCTCAACGCACTCAGACAGGCCGGCACCACAGTGTCCTTCTAAGCCCTCACTCCGCATCTCGGTGAAGCCGGTGAGGGCAGAAACCAAGGGTATTAGGGCAAAGACCCAAAGGGTAAAGCCAAGAGGACGTTCCCACGGCACAGGAAGAGAAGAGCCCAAACCTCCGTCAACCCACCACCATACCCTAAAACAGAACGCCACGTGCCCAACTAGCAACCCTGACCCACACCTAGTTTGAGACAGTCAAGAATTAGCATGTGACAGTGTTAAGAGCAAAATAACATCAGACAGAGTTATTCTCAAGAGCGTATATGCTATGAAAGTACAGTAGAAATAAATGCTGATCAGAAACTGCAAAATCAAAGTCTTCCATTTCCAACACCCTGAGAGGCTTGATGAAATCAGAGCATAACATTAAAGAACCAAAACAAGGCCATAAAACCCACAAATTAGGTGAATGACCTACAAAATAAACAGAAGAAACAAGTGACTTCAAAGATAAAGGTTAACGAGGACAAACGCAAAATGATTAAATGCGATGAATTGACTCCCTTGGAAAAATAGAAGGTAAAGCTGAGGAGATCATCTAAAATTATCAAAAATAAAGAGTTACAAAGAGATTCGGTACAAGTGACAAACAGACAGGCTCCCAGGTGATGTGATACGTGACGATCGGAGATCTTGAACAAAACAAAGCTCAGGATCAAAGCAAGTACTGGACACCACACCTCGAGAACATTCTTCTAACACTAAAGTTAAAGATACTGAAGGAGCACACCACACACACCTAAATGTTGACCCAAAACAAACAACAATAAAAGTATTCTAGCAAAATCACCGAACAGAAAAAATTAATACTTGAGCTTCTAAGAAAATGAGTTATATAGACCATTCCACATGCAATGTGTTATTCCAAAAATAAATAACATACTTTTGGCTCTCAAAATCACAGATAAAACATACGTGTTTAAACTGGGAAAAACTGACATTATTATGGGAAAAATGATATCAGCAGGCAAGATCTTAGGGTTTTGTGCTCATGAGCTGCTCTGAATGTGTCTACTAGAATAGAAGCTCTAATCAAATAACTAAAATGATCAGAGAGACATCAATCAAGCCAGGAGGGTTGGGGTAATACACAAAATGTGGGGCATGTGTATGCATGTGTAAGGTTAGGGTAAGTGTGAACTGGTAGAGAAGTGTTGTGTAATGGCTATCTGCTCAAATACTAATAAGTTCCCTGTTTAAATTGGGAAAGAGGAGAAAGAATGCATAATACAAAAATGGGCGCTCTTCCCACTAACTGCATCAGTGATACAGCATTAGTACTGTTATCCATACACTAGCCACATTATTTCGAATAGAATAAGTTGATGGTCATTGGGATCTTCTAATTTGCACCTATTCTATGCTTTTGGGAACCAAGGCCTTTAGTGGAGAAATGGCCTATAGGGGGTAAGCACAAACCTGGGCGTGAAGAGCGTGGAGTATCGTATCCTTGGCTCTAGCCACTGAAGGTGTCTAAAACCAACTGCAAGCCCAACACTGTGTTAGCAACACTTAGAAATCCCAGTAAACCTGAGCTGAGCAGACAGCTCGATGGTTGAAGTGCTTGTCTTATAAGCAAGAGGACCAGAATTTGGGTCCCAAGAACCCATGCTTTACGTGTGTTTATGCAATTATGTATTTAGCCAGGTGGGCATGTGAGCTCACCTGTGGTTCTAGGAGACCAGAGAAGAAATCCCTGAGAAAGTGGCTAGCAGAGGCTCTGGGTTTCACTAAGATATCCTGCTTCAAAAGAATAACGTGGAGGAGCGACTGAGAAGACCAGTCCCAACAACCTCCAGTCCACATGCATGGGTACACACCCTCACATGCAAACAGGCATACAGAGGCATGCACACTATACACAGGAACTCATAAAAAGAAAGAAGGAAAAAAAGAGAAATTCTAGCAAACTTGAACTTCAATTCCAATGAAAAGAACTTCAGTCTTTTCTTTCAGGGGTTGTGGGACAGGAATTTTAGCACATATACAGATCAGCTACAACATCCTACTGTTCTAAACCACAGGGAAGTTGTGGATGACAATTTTCATCTTGAAGCAAGAAAGAAGAAACAAACAGATCACTGAGCCCTCAAAGAACAGCAAATGCAATTGAACAAAACTCTTCCAATATGCTTAAATCTGAGTTCATAAAAATCTTCCCTAAAAACACCTCGTTCACCTCCGGGCTGGAGAGATAGGTCAGCGGTTAAGAGTACTGGGTGTTCTTGCAGGGGACCCAAGTTTGATTCTCAGCACCCACATGGCAGCTAACAACCATCAGTGACTCCAGTTCAGGGGGAATCTGATGCCTCTTCTGACCTTGACAGGCATTTCACAAAGTGGGTGAACTTACATACATGCAGGCAATACACACTTACACATAAGATAAAATAAAATAAAAAGTAAATAAAAACACCTAGTTCACCTTTATATGATAACATGATCCAGTTCCTTGATCAGAAAACTGAAGCTATTTTTCTTGATTTCCTAAAAGAACCATAGCAGAATACCAAGTAAGTAGTCAATGAGGCAATCTGCTTCTTCTAAAATTAGTCTAATTGATCAATGGGGAAAATGATAGAATAAAACAGTTTTGCAACTTCCAATGAATTAATGTATCTAGGCCTTGAGTACTAACAGCTGCTAACATCACAGAAAGGTATCACGTGCTTCTCGATGAAAGATTCAACACCATTTATAGGCCTGGAAATGTGTCAACCTCCAAATCCAGCCATCTTTTTGGATCCATCTGCCCGATTCCAGGAAATACAAAGAACACAGGAATTTGATGAATGGTATCATAAAGAAGTCATCAAAATCTATACTTTAGAAAACTCCAGAGGTCAAATAAGGTTCTTTTACAGATAAATTGTGGAAAGGAAGGAAATGGAGTAGAAGTCTAGAAACTACATGTAAGGGAACAACATTCAAGCTCAGCTAAGGGGCCTGAGGGGATAGCCCAGGAATAAAGGTAATAAAGTGTTTGATGCCCAAACATGAGGACCAGCATTCAGATCCCCAGAACCTACACAAAGCTGGGTGTGGCAGTGCATGCCTGTAATTCCAGCACTTAGGGGTAGACATAGGCAGATCCCTGGGGCTTGCTGACCAGCCAGTCTGGTTCAATGAAAGACTCGGTCTCCAAAATGAAGGCAGACAAACAATTAAGGAATCCCCTCTGGCCTCCATGTGCACTTTATGGGTAAGTACACGCACACAGCACACACACACACACACACACATAGCCTATGATGTTTAAAATGTCTTTAAAAGTGACTTTTTAATAAACTATCTGTGTTGCCTCTCATAGAAAGGAGCCCTTGGAAACAGGGCTGAGCCCTGTGAGCATCTTCACTGTCCTTCCACCAGACTCACATAAAACCAACAAAATCACATGTAACTGCCCTGTGCTACATGCCTTCCTGAACCGATAGCACGTTGCTTAGCATCCTTCTGAACGATCAGCCAGGTACACCTAACACACTGAACTGTAGGAGATACAGCTTTTCATGTTGCCAACAAGGGGGGATGCTATGGGAGAACAGACAGGGACAGCTTCAGGGACTCTCAGCATCCTGGAAATCTTAACTGTGAAGAAAAGGTCTGTCTCCTAATACAAGAAACTATAGAAGCAAGGGTAGAAAAAGATGCCCCCTGAGGAACAGAGTCTTGCTAGTTAAGGGCCTTCCAGAATCTGGGCATAAGCCCAGACACCATGCACAGAAAGCCTCCTCTAATAACGGCTCTGAGAAAGAGATTAGCAAACTAGCCAACTGGGCATCAAGAGAGCAGTTTCTTCTCAATGTATTTATAAACTTGTTGCAAGTTTAATCACCCTATATTGAAAGAAAACCATTCTGACTTTCTTTCCAATAAAACGACAAAGGGCTAGGATATAGCTCAGTTTGTTAGAGTACTTGCCTAGCATGCATAAAATAAGGATACTGATTAGATTCTCAGGACCAATAACCCTGGTATGGAGGGCTGGAAAGATGGCTCAGTGGTTAAGAATACTGACTGACCTGGGTTCGATTCCCAGCACCCACATGACAGCTACGAACTGTCTGTAACTCCAGTTCCAGGGGATTCAACGCCCTCTTCTGACCTCTTCAGGCATTGCACTACATGGGTGTGCTTACATACATGCAGGCAATGCATTCATACATAAATAAATATTTATAAAGAAATAAACCTGGTATGAAGGCACACAGCTATAATCCTGGCACTTGGGAGGTGGGGTCAAAAGGGTTGAGAATTCAAGGTCATCCCCAGCCACACAGCCAGGTTGAGGCCAGTCTGAGATGTACCAGACCCTTTCTAAAAGAAGAAATAAGAAAGCAACTGATACCAAACATCTAGGATAATTTAGAAAATTTAAAAACATGCTTTTTTAGTCTCAAAGATGAAAAGAATATTTTAAAACTGATAATTATTAAATGGATGTCTGCTGCAGAAAGGCACAGGTTAGAAAAAGAACAGAACCACCAAAAACACATGCAAACTCCTATGTGATGAAAGAAAATTCCAAGTAAGGAAAATGATGTGTTTAATAGGACAGAGAGAGTAAGAATTTGAAGAAAATAATAAAATCACAAAATTATTGGAATGCATACAATCTTAGAATGGCTAATTTTTAAAATTTATTTATTATTATATTATGTATATGAGTGTTTTGCCTAAGTGTATGTAAGTGCACTCATGCATGTAATGCCCACAGAGGCCAGAAGGGGGTGCCAGACCTCCTGGAATTGGAGTTACAGATGGTTATTAGCCAACATTTGGGGACAGGGACTCAAACTCAGGTCCTCTGGAAGAGCAGCCAATGCTCTTAACCACTGAGCCATCTCTCCAATCCCATGTGTTAAAGAGTTTAAAAACCAGTCAACACAGAAAGGACATCAAAATGTTCCTTATACCAAAAGTCACGAGGACATTTTAATGAAGTCCAAAGAATGCTAATGTTAATCACATGCTTTTTAAATACTTGCCTATATAAAGAGTGTTTGTAAAGCATTAAAAGAAAGCTAATCAACTTCCTCCCCAAATTAAGCAAAGAATGTAAACTAAAAAATAGATCAAATATACATGGGTTGGGGATATGGTTCAGTCACTAAAGTGCTCGCCGGGCAGGTGTGAGGATATGAGTTGGATCACAGAACCCACATTAAAAAGTCAAGTGCAGCGGTGCATGCTGTGATCCCAGCACTGGCTGGGGCAGAGGCAGGCAGATATGGAGCTCTCCAGCTGGCCAGTCTACCAGAAATGATGAGCTTCAGGATCAACAAGCAAGGTAGAGGGGCTGGAGAGATGGCTCAGCCACTAAGAGCACTGGCTGCTCTTGCAGAGGACCTGGGTTCAATTCCCAGGATCCACATAGCAGCAAACAGTTGTCCATAACTCCAATTCCAAGGGATCTGACACCCTCTTCTGGCCTCTACAAGGCATTGCACACACACATACATGCAGGCAAAACATTCATACACATAAAATAAAAATTATAAATAAGTTTTTTTTTTAAAAAAAAGCAAGGTAAATAACGATATAGGAAGACACTCTCGTTGATTTCTGGCCTTCACACACACACACACACACACACACACACACACACACACACACACACACACACACCATACACAAATATACACATATAATAAAAATAAGATATGATTAATCTTACCAGAAATCTAAGAAACAAAAATATTTTTCATGAGTTAGCATATTTCACTCTTGAAATTTGGAATGCTTTTGAAAAATGGAATCTAGTATTTCCCCAGGAGAGGAGAAATGAGCATTCTAAATCCAGTGTTTGGAGAAACAGGAGCCCTTGGGGAGTGATTTGAAATTAAGTATGGAAAAGCTTGAAGATGGATTATTTTTGACCCAGTAATTCCACTTTTGAATTTATCCTTGAGGAACTCATCAAACATTTGAGCAATTACATGAAGGTTATTTGCTAAGGTTCTGACAACAGAAAAATAAGGGGAAATGTATTTACTAAAATTAATGAAGAATATCTGAACAAACTTGGGGTATTAGTTATTAAACTGACATGAATTTGTGCTTAATGCACCCTGGCATGGGTATGTACTCAAATAATGGAAAGTGATATTAACAACATTATATAAACCATTATATAAAAATATATCCCTGCACATGGAATATTGAATATGGTTTATGATGTGTTGCTATAACTATGCATTCCATCTTTTCAAACAGATCTTCATGGAGTGTCACAGATGGACAGGACGGCAAGTTCACATCTAAGTTGGAAGCCGGCAGGGATTGAGATAAGTAAGCAAAATACACACCATGTCCTCTGGCTCTGACTGCAGGAAGGGACGAGAATGTCAGGAGAACATGGAGTGTGGAGGCCTGTGAAGTTTAAAGGAGTCCAGGAAGGCTTTTGGGTTGAAGCAACTTTTGTACAAAGGCCTGAAGGAAGGGACGAACCGGGGAACAGCATACCTAGAAGGGACAGCAAGTAGGAAGACCTTGAGCACGGAGGCACCAGGGACAGGAGGCACCAGGGGCAGGGACTCACCAAACTCAGCAGGGAGACTGGCAAAGCAGGGGCAGGGTGAAAAGGCCCAGAGGCCACGAGGGCACTTGTGAGGCTCAAGCTGCAAAGCTGCTTCTCTGAAAGGTGCAAAGCCACATCAGGCCACGGGCAGAATACACATCGTACCACATAGAAAAACATTATTTACATGTCTGCACACGACTTATTTATGCACATGTGAGGTTGGGAAGAAACAACAGTGGAAGATGAGCCTCTGATTATCAAAACATGCACAATTATTAGGCAAAGCTATTTTTATTCCATAGCAATAGTTTAAACATTCCATACTATGTGTACTTGAAACAAAACTCCACAGCATGCGTGCATTTTTAAGTGGCCATGTATGTCTCTTTTCCTATAGCATGTGAAATTGGCAGAAAGGGGAATATTTCGGCTCTTTCAATGAGATTCTCTCTCAGTTTGGCAGAAGAAAATCCATCAATTCATGAGGCAGATCTAGAGATGTCCCCTGGTCAAGATGGTTCCTCAGTGGGTTCACTTACACACCCTTAAGATTCCAAATGCACTGTAGGCTGGAAACACACAGACCCTGTAATCCACAAAGAAAACCCACCAAGGCCCCAACATGGATGCTTTCTACCCCAACCTGCAAATCCCTGTGGCTTTTGTTTTTATCACCCCCAATAGTCACTTGTAGGCCTCTGCTGTCCACAGAGCAGCCAATCAGACACAGACACCAGCACCTCAACTTCAACTGCTGTCATTACCGATACAGCCTGGGGGAAAAAGGCTCAGACTTAAGGAAAAGATAGACCATTAAGCAAGGGTTTCAAAAAGCAAGGTTAGAATCGCAACTTGATTGGCTACCCACACTGAACAACCAAGGCCTAACTTCTCAAAATGTGATACCCACAGCATCAGGAGTATTTCTGCTGTGTCAGGATTGCTGAGGATGACCAGGCTCTCCAGGTAATTCTGCAGGGTGCCAGGAAAGCCGTAAATGCAAGACAGGGGTTGTTTCCACGGACTTCTCCATCCTCTGGGGGGAAGTAGGTTTGCTTTGAGGTCCAAGGGTCAGTGTCCTTATCAGGAGGCAGATCTTGCCTTTTTTGAACTTTGGGCTATCCCTCAGAAGTCAGTGGGCTGGCTCATTTAACTTCTAGCAGGTCAACCTGAGATGCTAATGATGTCCTGGGTGCAGCCTGGGCAACCACAGGCGCTCTCCTCTGCACTCCTGCTCCCGCCACTGCCAGCATATCTGTCATCATGAAGCCGCTTCATGGGTAAGCCAACTTCACAGGGTATTAGTCCTGGCCTCTGAAATGTCCTGAGTGCTCTCTCCCAGTGAAAAGCTGAAGCATCCATCTCTCCTGTAATCCTGTAATTTTATCTGTTTGCCCTCTAACAGCATCTTTTCCCGGGAGCATGGAATTGTCATTTTGCTACTAAATCTTGTGTACATTGAAGGCCCTTACATCCCGATGTGAAAGGCCTTCACGAAAGGTACGCGAGAGTCCCAGTTACCATTTAATTAGAGTGGTCTATGATATAGATGGTGTAAAAAGATCAAAACACATTCCCTACCCTCTCTAAATCAGTCCAGCAAAATAATATCTTAGATTATGACATATGAAAATTAAACATTCAATAAGAACATGCATCCCCTAAAAATCTCCACAGGGTCAAAACCTTAGAGAATCTCTCAGCGAGAACCTATTTTCCCAAAATAAGGTGCCTATGAACCAGCATGGGATGATCTTCTAAAATACATCTTTTGTTCTAGAATAACGTTAAATTAAGACAGAAGTCACAAAGGTCCACAGAGGTCCACAGACCCTTCCCTCACTTTCCCTAATGTTAACTTTGTACAAACCCATGCTGCAGCCGTCAGCGTCAATCACATGCCTGTCACAGCTCTCTCCTTATTCAGCCAGCTTTTCACGAACACTTTCTCTCAGCTCCAGGATCCAATCCAAGACACCACGTTGCACTTAGCACTTTGTTTTCCAGCTCTTCCGAGCCTGCTTGCCAACTTCAGGATGAGAACTTCATATAGAATAGGCCCTTATAAATAGCTGCTAATTAACTAACACAGCATCCCACGTTTCCTAACTGTTGGTAATTCTGCTCCAAATATAGAACGATCCATGGTGCAGAGGCCAAGTCAGCACTGTTCCCAGTCTGCCTTGGGACACCCTCCTAGGTGGGCTTGGAGCTGGAGGAAGAAATGTATTCAGGCCACAGATGCACTGGACAAGTTAACGATGCCCCATGGAACCCTGACCCTAAAGGTAAAAGTAGTATGGAAGCAACAAATGGCTTTAGGTAATTGTACCTATTCTTGTTACAAACAGCATTTTCTTTACCCTCTTCTCCAGGATTCGATATTTATATTCCTTCTTTTATCTTTTGGCTCCTGTGAGCTGCGGTTCAACCTGGTAATGCAGGGACAAGGACAGGAATGGAAATGTATTCACTGCAAAGAAAGGATAGGGATTTATACGCAGTGACCCCGAGATGATCGCTACTTTGTCTTTCCACATCAGAGGGCACCTCATAAATAGGACAGTACTATATGTCAATCAAACAAATTCCAAAACTTCTCTAATTCAAGAAATTTAAAGGTAATCAAAAGACAGCCATAAGGGGGAGGGGCAAGTATCCCATGATTAGCTGGCGGGGTCTTCTGGGCAGTAGCTACTGTGCAATTTGCTGCCTGCCAGGCCTCAGGAACACGTTCCTCTTCCAGTCCATCTCCACGGCAGTGAGAGGAGAGACACAGGGAAGGGCAGAAGCTTCGAAAACCAGGTTTGTGAGGAGTCCGCCATGCTTTGGTACGGCCTGCTGGACTGCCGAGTTTTCTGAGAGGATGGAATGGCTTCTGAACCCACCTTTGGTGGGTTCCCAATGCCAGCTCCAGACCTACTCTTCTAGATCTGACACAGGCATTGGTCTGGAATCCCAGGAATCCTTAGCAATGGGAAAACAGGTGATCCAAAATGATGACTTGGGTGTGAAATGGGTCAGGCCAGAAATAAACCCAGGGGCTCCCCTTAAATGCATAATAGCAAAATTATATTCAACCTTATTAAGACTTTTTAATTAGTAAGTTGTGAGAGTTATTGAAACTTCAATGGAAACATGGCAAAGGTAATCATGGTAAATGCGGCAGCCAAACATCAGCGGCAGACAGCGTGGAGGAGGTTGGAATAGACTTATGTACCTGCCCTGCCTGAGGCAAAGGTATGTACCCCAGACTCTTCAGCGGCCCTGCCTAACCCCACAGCCAGTTTCGTCCAGATGTTTCGGCTGGGAGAAAGCTCTGCTGTGGTCTCAGCACCAGGGCCCAGCAGCCATCCAGATGATCTTCCTGCCTTGAATGAACCCAGGTCATCAATGGACTTGCCTCTACCTAATTCCAAAGCAAGAATGAATGTGTGCATACAAACACACCTACTTCTTGTGCATGTCGGTTACTTATTTTAGTTTTACTTTACTAAATATTTATTATTTTTGGCTTTTTGAAGCCGGTTCTCATTCTAAATACACTGTGCAGCTCATGATGACCTCAAACATGTTCCTGTTTCAACCCTTCCCCTGTGTTTGAGATACAGACATGCTCCACCATGCCCAGCTTGAACCCATTATTTAGCCTCAGATCTGTTTGGAAACGTCAGTCTGCTTAGATTATTTAATGATCCAAAGAAAAGCAATTTCTGCAGGAAACTGTCACTACGGATTGTTGGAATTGACAGTGTTACTAGATATGAACGAAGGGCCCTGTGAGCCATTCAGAGCTTCTCTCCAACTTTTCTAAGTAAAATCTACTTTTAATTTTCCAGGAGCATTTCTAACACCTTGTGTACATGCAAGTACTAATCTGCAGACAGAAAAGCTCTCTGCACCCTCACCTTCTAGCTGTATTTACCCACTTAAGTTCCAGGCAAAGGGAAGCAGGGAAGGCCAGCTAGGTCACAGGCCAGATGAAATTCCATGTAGACTCTTCCAAATAAATCCCTGTCTCCTGATAGCACAGTCCACACAAGTGGAAGCGAAATTGGAAAGCCGGGTGCAGAGCTGTGCCTGGGAAGCTTAAAGTGATTTTAAGCCTTGAGGTAACACTGAGGGCAGAGAGTCCCTGCATCACAAAGCTGCCATATAGCCAAATCCTGTGACTGTATTTCAGATCTTTTAGTGAGGAAGGAACTTGTATTATAACAAGGTAAGTTCACACTGAATCACAATCACCTGAGCCTCTCTCCTACCTTTTGCTTTGTTATGCTTCAAACCTCTCTGATATTTGTAATCTCTGCAATTCTTTATAAGGAGCCCTGAATGTGCTCTTAATTAAACTGCCATCAAATATGATAAATTGTATTTTAAATTACTCTAAAAATGTAACAATAAAACTATCTGATGCAATCCCCAGAGAAAAAGCCAAACTCGCAGCAATGCGGAACGCTGCCCCCCACCCCAACACACACAGGATCAGGAGGAAACTGAAGGGAGGGGCAGGAAATGGAGTGAGCACCAGGGGGCGGTCGTGGGCTGTTGCTGAAGACCTACAAGGCCTTCCTGCCCAGTGCCAAGATGTATACACATATTTCTTCCTACACGTGTCCACACGCATGCACCACAGCCCCATTCACAGGAGCCTGAAAGGGCCTCAGGATGGAGAATACTTACTGCGACCCATGCTCACCTACAGAACATTTTCATGAACAAAGACTCAGAAGTCAAGATTATGCTTCTTTCTTTTTCATGTTTTAATTACAGCATTAACATACTCAATAACAATTTCCAGAGCTAAGATGCATCTCTTTCAATATTGGCTGTAAATTTTTAGGTTCACAGTTGAATTAATACAGTTATATGGTATTGAACCCAGTATATACCCTATAAGACATAACATCGAATAAGGTTTTAGCCTTTAAAAAGGATCTCCATTTCATTTTAAAATATACTGTTTCATACAGAAAAACTCATTTTTAATGCAAATAACACTTAGATGTTTGCACATGAGGCTCTAATCTCTACGTATCTGATTATTACTAGTCACAGTCAGTTACTTTCAGAGATCCAACTAAGTATGGATATAAAATCATCAGGTAGATTTCAGTCGTAATATGTTTCATCTCTACTAATATGGAGCAAATTTTGACGCTTCTTTCTCAAATATAACTCATTTTTTATTTGTTGATTTTTTTTTTGTGTATATCATACAGAACATCCCACACAATCTTATTCATCTATTTACCCACTTCTCAAATGGCACCCTCCCATAGCCCCCCAACCCCCACTGGAGCCCATATACTCTGTCATCCCTCTTACTGTCTACTGTGTTCTCAGCACCCCAGCCATTCCTCAGTGCATGTCTGTCTGCTGAATCTAGTCACCCTATCTAGAGTTCCTTGTTTTAGGAAGATCAGCTCTTCCACATTTAGCAACAATCAGTTGTCAATATTTCTTTAGATTATATTGGGGTCTTCTGTTCATTTTCCCAGTTCTATGCTGGAGAGTCTCTTGGGCCACCCTGGCCAACAGCTCAAAGGAAGTTATCTCCTGTCTGGCATTGTTTCTTGTTATATATCCTTTAGCTATACACATGGACTCTTAAAGAATTATATTGACCCCTTTAATATTTGGTTATACTTTCCTTTTGGGTGTTTAAGACCATATAGTCGGCCCAAATTAACCAATTTATTTTTACTCCCTTTTACCAGTTTCATCTATGGGACAATAAGTCAAAGGTCTTACTCAACCTTGTCTGGCTTCACTTGGAAGTATGGAGGAAATGTTTCCTCTGTGTTGACCCTCCTCTTTGTAGACTGGACACTGGTTCAAATCCATTTGGTGGGGTCTCCATGGCCTCCTTGATCAAGAGGACAGGTGACCCACCACAGTTACGGGACATTTTGAGAGATGCTCATAGTCCCCTGGAACATTGTCGATCTAGGAGGGCAAGGAGCAAAAGCTGTCCTTTATGTCCCTCTGACCAAATTAGTATAGGCCCCAAAGTATGGCTGTTAAACATTCAAGAAGGTTAGTTCCACGAGTCTGGAACTTTTAATTACCATATGCTATGTAGATAAAGCTTGGGCAAAGACCAAAAGTTCTCAGATAAACTTTGCCTAGACATATTATATTCCTTGAGCTAGCTGTATGTATAATTTGTCAGTGCGTTGTTGAACTAATACGGTTCCCTCTGTTTTTTTAAAACTGGCTAGGCATTATTTATCTCTCACATTGTCTCACCCTTCCACCATGGTTTCCCCATTTCAAGGGCCCCCATTTTTCCCATTTCTCCTTTAATAATCCCCTTCTCCTATGGTTCCACCTCTCTTGAGCTCCTTCTTTCCCTTTATCTCCTAGGTTCCTTGTATAACCTTTGCTCCCCTCTCCCCTTAAAGTAACCCCATTTTTATCCGTATCTCCCTTCCTAATGCCTGTTTCCTACTGTTCTTCTCTTTCAGGTTCTTTCGTTTCCTTTACCTCCCTGGTTCCTTTCCATTATCCTGGTTCCTGTAGTTATGTCTGGATACATACTCCCTTTTAAGGATTTAGTGCTAGGATCCACATATGAGGGAGAACATATGTTTGTTTTTGTTTGTTTGTTTGTTTGTTTGTTTGTTTGTCTTCCTGTAGCCACAGCTGGTCTGGAACTCACTATGGAGACCAAGCTGGCCCCCATCTCACAGAGATCTCCCTTCCTGCCTCTGCCTCCTGAATACTGGGACTAAAGGTGTGCACCACCAGGCCTGGCTACAACATGCCCTTTTGAGCAGCATTAGAAGATAACTTTAGCAGATCTAGAAAATAAGACAAGAAAATAAGACAAGAAAAGAAACAGAACAGGGAACCTGGGTGTCTCTGCAATAGGATGAGTTCTTTGGGTATATGCCAAGGAGTGGTATAACTGGGTCAAATGGTAGGTTCATTTGTAGTTTTTTAAGAGTTCTCCACATTGCTTTCCATAGGGGTTGAACAAGTTTGCAGCCCCACCAGCAGTGGATGAGTGTTCCCCTTTCCCCACATCCTCTCCAACATTTGGTATCATTTGTTCTCTTGATCTTAATTTGACTTCGGCAAGATGAAATCTTAAAGTGGTTTTGAATTTCCATTTCCTTAATTACTAGTGATGCTGAACGCCTTTTAAGATGCTTCTTAGCCATCTTTATTTCTTCTTTTAAGAACTCTCTGTTCAGCTCCTTAGCCTATCTGTTAATTGGGTTTCTTCCTTTCTTGATTCTTTGTTTCTTGAGTTTGTTATATGTTATGGATGCTAAACCTCTGTCAGATGTGTGGCTGGTGAAGATTTTCTCCCATTCTGTGGGTTTTCTCTTTACTTCCTTGGTTGCTTCTTTTGATGTACAGAAGCTTTTTAGTTTAATGAGGTCCCATTTGTTGATTCTTGATTTTATTTCCTGAGCATTTGATGTCTGGTTTAGAAAATCCTTTCCTACACCTGTAACTTGTACGTTATTGCCAGTGTTTTCTTGTAACAGTTTCAGAGTTTCAGGCTTCACATTGAGGTCTTTGATCCATTTAGAGTTGACATTTGTGCAAGGTGAAAGATAGGGGTTTAGTTTCATTCTTGTATAGGTGGAGATCCGGTTTTGCCAGCACCATTTGCTGAACATGCTGTCTTTCCTCCAGTGAATCTTCTTGGCCCCTTTGTCAAATATCAGGTGGCTGAAATTGCATGTACTCATATTTTGGTCTTGGATTTTGTTCCATTGATCTATGGGTCTATTTTTGTGCTAGTACCATGTTGTTTTTATGACTATAGCTCTGTAATACAGTTTAAAGTCTGGTATAGTAATCCCCCCACCATTGCTCTTAGTACTCATGCTTACTTTAGCACTTTTGTGCTTTCACATGAATCTTAGGATGATTTTTTCAACTCTGTGAAAAATGTCATAGGGATTTTGATTGGCATTGCTTGAATCTATAAATGGCTTTTGGTAGGATGGTCATTTTCCACAATATTAATTCTTCAAATCCATAAGCATGGGAGGTCCTTCCATCTTCTGATGTCTTCTTCAATCTCTTTCTTTAAAGATTTAAAATTTCATTGTAGAGTTTTTTAATGCCTTGTTCAGGTTTATTCCAAGATATTTTATTTATTTATTTTTGCAGCTATTGTGAAAGGGAGTGTTTCCGTGTACTCTTTCTGATTGCTTGTTATTTGTATATTGACAGGCTATAGACTTTTGTAGATTAAGTTACCTGCCACTTTACTGAAAGTGTTAATCATTTCTAGGATATGGTAGAATTTTTGGCATTTCTTAGATATAATATCATATCGGCTGCAAAAGGGGGTAATTCGATCTCTTCTTTTCCAATTATTACTCCTTTAATTTCCTTCTCGTCTTATTGCTCTTGCAAGAGTTTCTAGCACTATGTTAAAGTGGAGATAGTGCACAGCCTTGTCTGGTTCCTGATTTCAATGGGAATGCTTCCAGTTTTTCTCCACTTAGAATGATGTTGGCTGTGGGTTTGTTGTATATGGCTTCAATTATGTCGAGGTATGTTCCCTCCAGTCCAATTCCCTCTAGGACTTTGAACATAAATGTATGGTGAATATTGTCAAAGGCCTTCTATGCATCTTTCTTAATCAGCCTATATTTTGCACTAATCATACTGCAATAATAGCCCTTTCCCCATCACCAACTTGTGAGGGAACCACTTCACTAAAGAATGCCTGCCTAGTCAGGAACCAAACCACAGGGCGCCCAATCAAGAGGGAAGTCATTTAAAAATTACCAGGCATTACAGCTGTACTTCCTCAGACACCTGTAAGTGTTTCTCAGCAAATCAAGGGCATCAACTTCAAAGCACAGGTTTTTCAATTAATTGCAAAGTGGCAATCAGGCTGTGGGGAGCAGCCATAAGCAGTTAGAGGGACTCATTCTTAGCAGTGTTTGCTCAGCTCCCACCAAAGACAGAGGACATAATTAGAAACACAGTGAATACAATGTGTTTCCTGAGTTGTCTTCTTAACTGGGGTGGGGGCGAGGGGGGGGTTACTTTATTGCTGGCTGTTGCTTTTGTACTAATCAGGACCCACTAAGGTGCTGGACATGAATGTGTCATAGTACTGTGTATTTGCATGATACAAGTGCTGGCTTGTATCTAAATGGACTTCAAAGAGCAGGAACTGAGAGGCAAACACTTGGAGAAAAATGTGTACTCACTTGGCAGATACTGTCACAGGGCAAGACCAGTCCACTGAGGCTTCTTACTGGAGGGCTTATCTTCATGAAGGAGCTACTTGAAATCATGATTTCACTGCAACCTGCTTTCACAGAGGTGACTGCGTTTTTTTAAAGCATCGAAAATGAATTATGAAGGGCCTGCTGGTGACTGGGCTGCACTAACGTCCACAGATTTTATGACTGTGCTTTGAACCCAGGACCCTCCGTTCCATTCTATCACTATGTTACTGTGTTCTCGGCACACACATTCCTTGGCACTTCCCAGCTCAGTTCATTACCTGATTTCTATCACACCACACTGTTTGGCATGATTACCTGAAGTCGTGCTATGGCTAAACGTTCTTTCAGGAGAAAAGTCTGTCCTCTTCTAACTAGAACATCCTTGCACAGATGGCCCAGGTGCACCTGCCTTTATGCAAACACTGAAGCCTAATGATGTTACCTCTCATTTGGTCAAAGATGTTTTGTGTTAAGACAGATGGACTGGAGTAAACCTGTTTTCAGATGTGTTTTTCATATTCATTTATGGCTATCATTTGTAGACAAGTGATTTCAAGAAGATGTGGCCAATCATCAATTACTCAGTAACTGATTAAGTAAAATACCACTTATAAATCTCTCATTCTTCAATTTCCTTTCCCCTGACTTCTGGCCTTTCTATCATCTTACTGCAAAGTGGCTCTCGCACTAGAGGGCAGCCGAAGTAAGCCACAGGAGGGAAGGGAGCCAGGTAAATGGTCTCCCAGGCACTGCTTTGTGTCCTGGGTTCTTCTGCAATGGACTGTAGGCATATGCTATAAAAGAGATCACCAAACTTCGACCCTTAACCCATATCTGGTCCACTGTCTGCTTTTTGTAGTAAAGCTTTACTGGACCACAGTCATGCTGGTTCAGTGCCATACTGTCTGCAGCAGATCTGTCAGCACGAAGACAGAGCTGGGTGTTGACAACAGGAGCCATATGGTCGGCAACGTCAAAAATATGAACTTCAGGACCTCGCACAGAAAAGGTTTGCCAACCTCATATGAGCATGAAGTCTTAGGGCCTTCTGACTAAGCTTCTATTTCAAGAGTCCAAACTTCACCTTGGACACACAGTCACAAGACAGACAGAAGTCAACCCAACCTTCTTCCACATGTCTGCTTTATCTTATGGTCACTGACCATTTTATAATGTTTCCCATTCTCCATTTAAGTCATCGGCAGCTTAGCACTCAGTTTCTAGGTGGTTCGAACAGCAGCTCTTCAAGAACATACGGCCTACGTTTCTGTCTCTGTCTTTAACGTTCTCCCAGCCTTGTTTGCCCTTACCACCAATTCTGAAAAGATATTTTCAATGACAGTAAAAACACCAATATCAACTCAATTAAGGCAACTTTTCCTTACATTGCATGTTAATGGTTTGACAGTCTAATAGGCAACTAATTGTTTCCGTCTCTCTGGCCTGTGGCTCTCACCCTGTGTTCTAACCGTGTCTCACAGATACAGTAGGAATAATCATCTCTCCTGTGTTTGCTTTTAAGGTTAAAAACCATTCCAGAATCCCCAAACCCACCTTCAATTTACTTCTGCTCTATCTGGGTACATACATAGGACCACAGACCCATGTGTTACTCCAGTTTCTACCCAGAAGACACTGGGCACTATTTGTTCCAGCCTGATGTGGCCATTGGTGCTGGGTAGAAGTCTCTCTCTCTCTCTCTCTCTCTCTCTCTCTCTCTCTCTCGGCTATGGCTTATTTGAAAATGGTGGATACTTGAACAAACTTTGGGCTCTGTGAGAAGGAAAAAGAAGAGGGTGGATGGTCACTGGTAGGTAGTAGAGACCGTCTTCTATAGATTGGCACAAATCCCATTTTATCACAAGAACAACACTTCACAGGCTATGTCCAATTAGTGATGAACAATTGTTGCTCTCTGTTCCACAAATTATCACTATGGACTGGGGTACAGTGTTTCATCTCTCTCAATCTTAAGAGGTTAAGATGAAAATTCCTTCAAGGTCTACAATACAAAAATTATTACTAATTCAAAAGCTTGAGTAAATGGAACACTGGGTATTTGAATAAATATTTCAATTATACTTTTTTATTTATAAGCTACATTTTCAATACAAAGAATATGAGTTAACCTTACAGTTAAGTAGTAAAAGGGGATCAATAGTCATGGAGTTGGCTAAGGGAAAACAACGTGGGGAGACCACTGAAGACAGAGGCAGAAATGTAAGCCATATGTTCTTGAAGAGCTGCTTTAGGAGCCTCCTGGAAACTGGGTGCTAAGCCATCCATGATTTCACTGGAGACTGGAAAACAGTAAGTAATAAAACTGTCAGTGCCCATAAGAATCACAACAATGGTTTAGAGGAAGCACAGCTTTACTTATTATTAACTATTACGATAAATTTCACTCATCTCCCAGGCAAAAAGGACACTGAAGTAAACGCTGTTTTAAGTTTCAACATTTTAAAGTCTGGTAGATTAATTACAGTAATACTGACCACTGAAACAAACCCTAATATCCCAGTGTCTTTGTGTAATGGGGATTTAGTCCTAAAGATAGAAAAGACCCAACACTGGTGGTGTGATCTGCCCTTCTGTGGGTCGACCCCCCTCTAGAGACCAAAAGCTGCAAAGGGAGAAAGTTAAACAGGGCCTCGTGGCCTGGGCCCCACAGACATTCTACAACAAACCAATGTGGTTTTTGTTTGAGGTTCTATTGTGCCTTGTAGAATGTTTAGAAGCGCCACTGGCCAATTAAAAGCCAGTAATATAATAATCGGTGCATTATATATAATACAATATGTTTTTAAATGTCTCCTGGAGGACAAAATTGCTTCTGGCTGAGAATCAGCAAATTAGAGAATGACAAAAGAAAGAGTCAAGAAGTCACATCCCTTTTCACACAAAGTCTAATTCAACAGACATATGCACACACAGCCAGATCTTAGGTGTTGCACTCAATGACTGCACAATGACTGCACTTATTTAATCACCATTCAAAACAAGATAATAAGCATTTCTATCACCCAGACAATTCCTCGTGCTCTTGTCCAGTTGATCCGTAAGTCCATTCTAGGAAACGACTTTCTGATATCTCACTATAGATTAGTTTCTATCTGCTGTGCTTTATGTGAATGGACTTCTGAAATGCGCATTCATTCATATCGCACTTCTTTTCTCCACGCTGTGAACGCCACTCGTGCTGTGCTGTGCGTCTGTAGTTCTGCTCTTGTTGCCGAACAATATTCTACCATGTAAAGAAACCACAGATCTGTTCACTGTTTTGTGTGTTGCACAGTCTTTACAGACATCATAGGCTGGAGAATTGACTCAGTGGTGAAGACAACTGACTGCCCTTGCAGAAGACCTGGGTTCAGTTCCCAGCACCCACATGATGGCTAACAACCATCCACAGCTCCAGTTCCAGGGCAATCTGACACCTTCTTCTCACTTCCATGGCCATTGCACGACATGAGTGCACTCACATACATGCAGGCAAAACGCTCATACACATAAAATAAAAATAATAAATAAACTATTTTAAAATGAATTGGCATCATGACTCACCTAAATATAAGAAAAGCTGAGGATTGATACCCTTAGCTAGGCAGACACCTCTCAGTGACATTTCTGTATCCTGAGAGATGGGGTGTAAATCTTTTGGAGGGCAGTGAAGTAGCTGTCATACACAATGCCCATGTGTGGGGCATATTAACGCAGCCCTTTAGGCTGGAAGCACAAGTTGCTGTCAGTGCTTTCCTTACATATTAACAAATTCCCTAAAATGTAAAACCTGCTATCCATTTAAACATTTACTGCTAACCATGCTAAATTATAAAACAAACACAATTCATTATCTACCTGTTTTGAACTAAACCCTAAATGATCCAGGAGTGTCCAAAGCAACAAAAAACTTTTAAAAATTTAGTGCATTTTAGTGTTTCTTTTGTGCATTACTTTCTAGAAGTTTCAATGCTTCACAATAAAGGCCTCCTACATGGACCACATAAAAGAATAATATACTTGAATGACCGTAATTATGTTCATAATCTGCAGACTTGGAATTTACAGAAGGTTCAACTTTAATTTCACATGATGTGAGTACATTATGTTTTAACATGAACTAAAAAAAGATAATCCATAATAATAGGAATGCAAATTGAACATTTATCACACTTGTACATAAATGAAAGCTTATATTCATGAGTTCATGAATATTTTCCCAGTAAAATCTTTCACAGACCAAAGGGCTGACACCTTAAAAACAGTGCTCAGTAGTCATGTGCGCTCGGCACGTATAAGGTCCAGGGTTTGATTTCCAGCAGTCCACCCCTCCCCCCAATATGACTGTCTTTCCTGTTTGAATAATACTTAAAGGTAAAACCGATGAACATTCTCTGCCATACGTTTTTTACTAATGACTTAAGATATATTAAAGACTCAACAAAAATGCATTAAGACAAAGCTATGGATTAAGATACATTGATATAAATATATCCCTTATTCAGAAAAATGGTCATGGCTGTTGGGATTACAATATATAATCTATTCTACCTGAAAGAATTTAGTCCTAAATGTGCCCATGCTCTGACTGGCATAGAGGCACTGTAAGGATCTCATAAGAATCTAACAAAATTTCAGCGCAAAACTCTCCCTAAAGAAAGGGTAAACGGACTTGGCTCAGAAAGAAAAATAACGGTCCAAGGAGGGATTCCGAGAAGGTGGCAGACCAGTCTCCTATGACTCAACAATTCCAGGGCTCTGGGATGTACTGAAGGCTCGTGGCTCACTGGATGACGGCTGCAGCCACACATCAAGCTTCCTTTCTTACCTCAGTACCAGGTACAGCTGTGTCCTGCAGCATCCTGCACACAACTTGCGAAAGACAAATAAGTAAAAGGACGTCGTATGTCCTAGACAATGGACCTAGGCTCTAATCACAGTACTTCTGATTCCAGGAACAGCATCCACTGTTGATACTCTGCATTGTTGCTAAATCCCAACCTTTGGCTAAGTGACTTCTACAAGATCTATAAAGTGGTGCCCTCACCTCCCTATATCTACTCCCTGCTTTTGGGGACAGACGAGGATCAGGACGTTCAAAAGCATGCCCCCCCACATACCCCAAGTGATAGGCCCGAGAAGAACTTATATTTACTGTGTGGGCAGATCCTTGGCACAGAGGTAGCTGACCAACACCATCACAACAAAAGAATACTCAAACAATAATAAAACCCAGTGCACTCTAGAAAAGACCAAATTACTATAGTTACCATTATACTCAAACATCCAACTTTGGGCAAAAAAAGAAAAAAAATCACAAGGCATACCAAGGGGCAGGAAGACAATCAAATCAATAGAATTTTTCCCCTTAAAACTTCTGCATGAGGACCTCTGACTTATCTTCACATAGATGGAACCGGTAAAAGAAAGGAGCCAGGGCTCCTCCCAAGCCCATGTGACCCCTGACAAACAGATCCTCCAACAACCTTAAGAGTAAAATAAATTGGTTTATTTGGGCCAACTGTATGGTCTTAAACACTCAAAAGGAAAGAATATTCATACAAAAAGTTATTTAGACAATTATTTTTCATTGGTGATTTTGTTCCTAACCAGAAAGTGCTGCTCAGACATAAGACTTCAAATCTTGGTCTCCAAAACTGTACCATCCACCTGTAGCTAAGGGAGACAACAGCTATTGTTTTAAAATGATAGATAAATTTTTCTCCCCCTATCTAGAAGCCTTTGAGAGGGAACTGACAGTGATTCTAACCTCTCCAACAGCTATTAAAATACCTGAAAGCAAATCCTGAATCCATCACTCTAGAGTCCAGCCTTGGAAGACAAAAGGAAAATGAGGAGGAACCCAATAGAGGGATGCTTTTGGAAGCTCTCATCAAGAAATCCCACTGGACTCTGATATGGACATTTGAAATTTGCCCTGTTCTGACTTTTTTCTAGTTCCCTGTCTAGAACTTGTAATGCTAATTACTCTTGCCTTTACTTCTCCTTCACATCCCCTGTTCACCAGTCAAGGACTTTCTTTTCCCCTTAGAGATAAGAGTTATGCAATTTGGGAGCCTTTTAGGCAGGCCCACTGAAGGGGTACTCCAATCACCTCACCCTGCATCCCTGTTCAGCATGGAAGAAGCCAGAGCAGTCTGCGTCCCGATTCCCTACTGGCAATTTGGGTAACCTCTTCAGAGGATGGCATGATGAGAATACAAGGTAGGAATTGGCCAGGCAGTTAGGGTAAAAAGACCCCAAAGAAAAGTAGCCAGTTTCTCAGATAAAAGTCAAAATGTCCTTGGGCCTCTTAGCAACATACTCTGTTCCAAAGGCCAAAAATGTCAAAAGTATTTGGGAGCTTGTATCTAATGCTTTAAAGATTTTAGGGTTACCTCTTCAGAGGAGAAGAGAGAGAGAGAGAGAGAGAGGAAGGAAGGAAGGAAGGAGAGAGTGAAAGAAGAAGGAAGGAAGGAAGGAAGGAAGGAAGGAAGGAAGGGAAAGAAAGAGAAACTTGTCAGGAAAAAGTGATGGGGAGATGTGGGAGGAGTTGGAGGGGAGTGAGTGGGCATGGATTTGATCTAAACACCTTATATGCGTGTATGAAATTCTCAGTAAAGTTTTTTACGTTAAAACAAAAAATAAATAAATAAAAATAAAAATTAGATACCTGGGAGGATTAAACCAGAGCTGTCAGCATAAAATTCAATGAGGAGAAATAAACCTCAAGGAATTCTGTAATGATTTTATAGGGTCGCCTGATACTCACTTTAAATACTTGGGTGACTAATAAGAATCTAATCGGTCAAACTAATGAACCCTGAGGAGGAAGAGAGGAAGAAGAAAGGGGAGGGAGGGAAGAAGAGCAAGAGAGAGCAAGAGAGAGAGAGAGAGAGAGAGAGAGAGAGAGAAAGAGAGAGAGAGTTCAAAGATTTGCCTGTAAAGGGTTATCTTAAAGATTTTATGCTGAGCATTGATATTTTGTGTTCTACGTTATTATTATTATATGTTTTATATTTGTTTATATAAACACAAATAAACCTTTTCTATTTATCATCAGAAAAACCCTTCTGCATGAAGGATAAGAAATCTCAATAAACATAAGTAGGGAATAATAAAGCTGATATTGATGTCATAGCTGTTTGTAATTGCGCTTCTGGTTATTTACATGATTTAAGAGTAATACATTTCAAAGGCTTCTTAGGGGATGTTTATATGCACACAGCACACAGAAATGTGCATGTGTGACATTTGAAAGGGAAGGGACAGAGCTGCTGTAGGAAGAGGGTCTACACAGTGAGTCTGGTCCAGGTTTAATGTGGAACGTTGTAATTTTAGGATGCTAAATGTAATCATCATGATACCACAATGAAAAGAGCTACAGAATATAAACAGAAGGAAATGAGGTAGGAATTTAAACACTTGACTACAAACACTCACAAAAAGACAATAATGCGAGAGAGAGAGAGAGAGAGAGAGAGAGAGAGAGAGAGGCGAAGCAGCTCTAAGGAACATAGGAAACAAATAACAAGATGCAGACATAACTTCCTCCTTATCAGTGATTCCTTCATATGTAAATGGGTTAAACTTTCTAATCAAAAGATACAGATTGGAAAAAATATATTACAGCATATGCAATTATATGTTATCTGCAAGAAATTTGGTGAAAATCTGAAGACGTAAAAGACAAATACTAAAACTGAAAGGATGAGAAAAGGTGTTCCATGAAAACAGTAACCACAAAGGCAGGATCGGCCTTACTAATATTAGATAATAGACTTCAAGTTAGAATCAGTCACAAGAGACAAAGGATACTATATTCTCAAAAGCTTCAATACAGTAAGACAATTTATAAACATTGAAATGAATAATAGCAGATCATCAAAATAGATGAAGCAAAAACTGATAGAATTTAAGAGAGAAACAGTTCTACAACACAGCAGACTAACGAGAGAAGATAAGGAAATAGAGAAACTAGCCAAGTAATCCAATCGATCTATCAGATACATACTGAATGTCCCATCCACCTTCTCAAGCATCAAGGACACTGTCCAGGGTAGGTCATGTTTCAGGACATAAACTAAGCTTCAAAAGATTACAAAAATAGATACTATGCAAAGTGTCTTTTTCTGACCACAAAAGGATGTCATTATAAATCCACAACAAAAGTAAAACTCTAAATCTTCAAAATTGTATAAATCCTTGACCAGATTTACAGGGCCAAGAATATTTTCCTCCTGTGGAAAGGACCTTAAATATAATCAGAAAGTGATTGGCTACCCCCATCACATTTGTGACACTACTCACATGCATCTCCTACCACATCAGTCTTTATTGTGACACACAGACATTATAACCGAGTAACACTATTGATAACTGTGCCCCCATCACAGCACCATACACAGCACCTTCCAGCACTATGTAACAGAGCTAGCAGGGAGGAAACTAAACCAACTTGACTTCTCCATGCCCTGAGAACAAAGTATCAACAGCAATAGGGTCTTACCATCGAGTTCTGGAAGGCAACCAAGAGCCATTAAATAGCTTGTTTCTTTTGGGGGTTTCCTGGACACCCTTGATGACCAACTAGAGGGGAGGTAGCCCGCACCTGGAAGCAGCTGTTCATTCCTCAGTCTATGGCTTCTTGGAGAAGCATTATACAATCACAAGAAACTCCAAATGAACAAAGAAATCTTGAAAAAAGAATGAACTAAAAGACTCCCCCTCTCTGATTTCAAAACTTCTCGTTAATACACAGGTACCGTGATCAAACCAGTTTGGTTCAGGCATAAAATCAGAAATACAGAGTAATGAAATGGGATGAAAAGTCCAGAAATACTCCCCCCCATTTTTTGTTTTTTGAGAATTTCATACATGAGTATTGTCTTTGCAGTCCTTCCATATCCCCTACCAACTCCTCCATGTCCACCACTCCCTCTCAATTTCTTGTCCTTTTATTTGATTATTGTTGTTACACTGACACACACACACACACACACACAGATCATATATAACGCACTGAATCCATCTAACGGTGCTCATGTATAGATGCTGTGCTTAGGGCTACAGATATGAGTTTAGATAACCTCTCAGGAAGTTAGTCCTGACTTCCCTCAGTATCCACTGATTGCTCTTCATCTTGAGGTGGGATCTTGTGATGTTCCCTGTGTTCACCTTGATACGTCAACTGGTTTTGTCATTATGTGGACACCCTTAGACTGCCTTACTATGGAGGTTACAGTGGCGCAGCTTCCCTGTGATATTCAGGTTGGATTAACTGGCAGCAGGTGTCTTGTCCTTCCAACTCTTACATTTACACACCGCACCCATCCCAAGATGTTCCTGAGCCTTAGGTGTAGGGTTCACATTGCGGATGTGTCACGTACAGCTGAGAACCCCACAGTCACCTGTTCTCTGCGTTTGACCAGTTATGGAACTTTGTAATAATCTCCATCTGTTGCGAAAAGAAATTTCTTTGATGAATGGTGAGAGGTGCTCTGGCCTATAAACATAAGGACATGTATTTAGAATAGAGTAAGAAAGTACACTGCTGTAGGGGCCTTCAGTCCGATTACACAGCTACTGATTGCCTCCAAGACAAAAGTGCCATTAATGCACCAATAGAGACAGTTTACTGGGAAGGCCATGCTGTGGACAGTAGACCTTACAGCACGGTAGGATCCAAAGGGCATTCTTTTGAATGTGAGGTGCTAGGAAAATTAAGTATTACACATGTAAAAGAATAAAGTTGGACTCCTGTCTAACACCACGGAGAAAAATTAACTCAAAAGTAACCAAAACCTAAATATAAGCTTCTTAGAGAAAAGCATAAGGCAAAAGATTTACAGCATTAGAATCAACATGGACCTCCTCAGGAGGATATCAAAAGCACAGGAAAAGCAAAATATGAAACTGAGACCTTACAGGAAAATCTAAATAAGCAGTAAGATGTTCCCAATAAAGTAGGAAAGCAGTCTACAGAGCGGGAGAAAACTTTTATAATTTATATATTTGATGAGATAAATATCTAGAATAATATGCAGGATGTGTGTGAATGTGTATAAATGTACACATAAAATACATAGATGTGCACACATATATAAAACATATTATGTATGTATCTCTATGTAACATGTATGTAGGGGTGTGTATGGTGACAGAAAGAGGCAGAAGAACGATACATGACAAGCTGATTGCCAGTACACGGCTCGATGACAGACAATTGCTTAGCATAGAAAGGCCCCAAGTTCAGTCTAAAAATCCTGAACAAAAATCCAGACGACCTTGTTTTGTAATGGGATCTCTGTGCATCCATGTTCATCAAGGTTCTGTTCACAGTAGGGGGGTGGAATCAGCATAAACACCATGAATGGATAAGGAAAATGTGATGTATACCTATGAACAATGGAATTTTATTCTGCCATAAAATAAAATGGAACCCAAATTTGCAGGAAAACAGATGGAACTGGGAACTACCACTATATCTATACTGAAAGAGGTAGCTCAGGCCCAGAAAGACAAACGCTGTTCTCTCTCTCATATGTCGATCCTAGTTTCAAAATTTTAGAGTTCTATATTTAAATTGCAGTGTCTGTAGAGGCCAAGAAACAAAGGAGGAGCCATAGGTGTAGGGGGAGCACTAGGGGGGAAGACCAAAACACAAGCAATGTGAAAGGAAGGGGAACTGAGCAAGAAAAGGCTAAAAAGGGGTTGGGGTGGAGGTACGGGGATGTGGGAGCACGAGCAAAACCTGAGGGTGCATAAAAGGCATATGTAATCCTACTACTTCATAAAATAAAAAATAAAATCAAAAAACAAAAATGTTAAAGGGTATGCAGCAGAATTGTGCATCATTGCTGGATGATGCTGTTCCCAGAAGTCAAAGGCTTTCAAACAAGAATCCAGTACAAGGCGTGGGCTAACTCCCTCTGAGTTGTTGCCACAGAGTACCACGAGACCCCCAAAAGGATGCAGGCTACCATTGCTCCTCTTGGCTGCTCACCAGAGCTGGATGGCAATTCTGTGTTTCTGAAGACACCACATATCTGGTTTCAGGGCACAGAAAAATCAGGGTAGAACTGAGCTGGAATCTGTCAGCTATAGTCATAGTGTTGGAAGGTACCAGTCCAGCTACTGGAGGAGAGGACGCATCTGTGACTTCACGTAACTGTAGGCCTTTCAGGCAAGGAATGCCCATCAGTGCTAGTGGCACAAAAATTTTGGAGATAACCAACTGCTCTATGTTTGGATCTGAGGACCACATCACGGTAGGGAATATACATCTGGCATTGCAGACATGGTCAAAAGGTTATGTCTGGGGCCATGAAGATGACCCAGTGAATAAAGGTGCGTGATGGCCTGACTTGGATCCCCAGGACCTACATGGTGGAAGGAGAGAACAGATTTCCACAGTTGTTCTCTAACTCCACATATGTGCCATAGCAGACACATGTCCATACACATACACATACATGGACATAAAATAAATAAGTAGCTTTTTAAAAGCCTGTGGCATGGACCTAAGAGGGAGACACACTATTGCTATTTGTCTAATGAATGTTTTGTCAAATCGTCTTCTAAATATTTATGTTTATACCCATAGACTTGTGTCACTCTTAACCTGGGGTGTAGAAGCTCCTTTTTACAGAGAAAAATGTAGAGAATGCGGTGAGATGTCACCCTTAAGCAGGACATCTGTGTCACACCCCTTTCTCCGAAAGCCCAGGGAACACCGCGAAAGACAAGACAGAAATAATTTAAGATCCAGATGATAGAGTGTCATGAAATGCTATCATTGCAACCATGGGCACACAGCCCACAGGGATGCACAAGACTGGCTCCTCCACCCTTTCCTCCATGGATAGAGGAGATGCCCATGTGGTCCTGCCCCCTTACCAACCGTTAGCGATTGCTGGGGGTCATTTTCTCTTATGATGTAGCCATTGGGGTACTAAGTGGTAAAGGGAGAGGACTACTACAGAGGGTAAGGGGGATGGATATAATCACAATAGATTATATAGACATGTATATGAAACTGTCAAAAATAAAGAAAACAATGGGAAAAGGGAGACAAAAGACTTGAATAGTCATTTTTACAAAGTCATAATTAGCCTATAAGATTAAATATGATCAATATTGCCAATCAATGGGGAAATGCAAATCAAAACTACAAATCCATTTGTATAGCTACTATTTTTTTAAATAAGAAAAAAAATGTTTGCAAAGATGTAGAAAAATTAGAACCCCTCTTCTTTGCCAGGGACGTAAAATGGCGTAGCTACCATGGAAAATGACAGCAGTTCCTCACGCATTCAAACAGAAATACCATATCATCTAGAGACATCGCTCTGTATACATAATGAAAAGAATTGGAGGTAAGGCCTTGAAGAGACACTTGTGCAGTCGTGGTCATAACAGTTTTATCCATAGTTACCGGATGTGGTAACTAGAAAAATGGACACACATAATGGGATATTTAGCCCAAAAAAGGAAGGAATGTGTCACATGCTACAACATTGTTGAACCTTGAGCACACTATATCCACTCAGCAAAATGCTGGATGATTCTACCTGCATGAAGCACTTTATTCCACCTACATGAAGCTCTCCGTCCTCAGAGTCAGAGAGTAAAAGTGTGGGAACCATGCTGCCAGAGCCACCATGTGGAGGGGGGAATGTTGCTTACTCAGAACGGTTTCGGTTCTGCAAGATGGACAGAGCTCTAGACAAGGGTTGTGGCGGTGCTTGCGGAACACTGCGGATGTATTTCTATCATTGACCTATAACTAGAAAGATTACCGTCATGCATTTCATGTTATACCTACTGCTCCACAATAAAACAAATGGAGGACGGTAAAGAGAACGATGAGAACATCTACAACTGCAAAGTCAGATCCAGCAGTAGGTCTGCAAGGGAGAGATGCCAGCTAGCCACACTCGTGACATCAGACAGTGCTGGAGAGCACAAGACAGTAAAGGGTGAAGGTTCATATCGGAACTCTAAATCCTGAAGGATCAGCCCTGCCCCACAGTGACAGTCAAATTACCAAGAAACAACAGGTGCATAGAGTGGGGGTGGGGGGTGGAGGGGGTGGGGCAAAAAGGGGGACGGATGGACGGAGGTTGGCAGGGGCGTGGACAGGTGCATGGGTATTTCAGGCATCTACAGTCCATGTGGTCCACACAGGTTTTGAAGTAGCCTTATTGAAGCCAATTTACAGATTTGTGGGTGGGATGGGCCCAGACCACCCTTTCCCAGAAAGATCCTGAGGATGGCAGGCTCCCAGAAGGTTTTTTGACTCACTGATACCAGGCAAACATGGACTGAACATGACCTCTTTGCATTTAAACTTACCAGAAAAAACAAACACAAACAAACAAACAAACAAACAAACAAAAAACCTTAATACAGTTAGAGTTGAGATCCTCTGAGAACTCTGGAGTTACATAGTTTTAGATTTCATTTTGAGTGTGTGTGTGTGTGTGTGTGCGTGTGTGTGTGGTTTTCTACAGGTGAGTAAAGTGCTCACAGAAGCCTGAGGCATCAGATCCCCCTGGAACTGGAATTATACACAGTCATGAGCCTCCTGATGTGGGTGCTGGGAACAGAACCCAGGTCCCCCTAGGAGTAAGAACAGTGTGTGCTCTTAACAAGTGAAGATCTCTCTAGCACCCTAAAGCCATCTTTTTAGAGAGAAAATTATGACAGAGGGTTGGGGGTGGACAGAGTAGACCTATTCTTGGTCTCTCATTAAGTTTGCCATTTTCTGTAAAAAAAAAAAAAATCAAGATGCTGATGAATTTTACCTCCAGCTTAAAATGCCTTGAAATTCCATCATGTTCTATAGTTAAAAGTCATTTCCAGAGAGAAAGAGTGTAACTGCATCTAATTTTCAATGCATGCCTAGTCATAATGTTAATTCAGAGGACTTGTGTTAATAATCTACACTTCAAAGTGAATCCTGTATATTCTGCAGAATTAACTAGAGTTCTTCCAAGGCCAGTTAACAAGTTGCTGAATTCAGAGGCGCTCAGATTTGCTGGGCATTCAGAGCCCATTACAGGTTGTGTGAAGGCAATATCAGGGACAGGGAAAAGAGAGTCCCAGTTCTAGGTGGAGCCCTAGGCACTACATTCAGGTATCATTAAGAATGACATATACATGGATTCCAGATAACTGCTGTAGGTGGGCACCAGCTTAACAAACATTACTTGTGAAAAGAAACCTTAAATCATGTCCAAATTAGCAGTAGATTGTTGTAGTAAAGAATTTTTTGCTTACCCAAAAATGATTGCCAGTCATTCAACAAATGTTTGCTGAATATACCATGCACTTTCGTGGAATTCCATGGACACTAAGAGCACAATGGCTCCTCTGAAGGAGATGATGCCCTTAGGCACAAGGTGGCAGGTAGGTATATCCAGGAGAAAGGTGGGAAAAAATGATACTGTGACCATTAAAATGACAGAGACCATTTCCAGGACATTTAAAGACAGCCTCACAAAGGACATGTGAGCAAGCTGAGACCAAAGAGAGCAGGATTCTAAACGTAGGGATTGCAAGCAAGAAAGATGAACTAGCTAAAAATGTGAAACCATGGTCAAAGGACATGCACAGAGAATCACAGAGCCTGGGCAGGCATGGAGGAGGACGGAGGGCGGATCATGGGCAGGCATGGAGAGGAGGAGATCCCAGAGCCTGGGTAGGCATGGAGAGGTGATCCATGTCCAGATACGGATTTTGCATAGGAGACAGATTTGGAGAACAAAGTATAGAGGTGAGCTGGAGCCCTTTCAAGCACAGTCATAAATGCCAGGATGAGAAGTGTGTGATGGACTTGTCAGGTCATCAGGAGCCACTAAGCTTTCTTCAGAGAGAGAGAATAGGTGTGATGTTTACTGAATGAGAGTACTTTTGAAATGCTGGGTGCTTCCTAGCAGGGGAAAAGACTGAGAGCAGGAATGGCACATAAATGAGGCCCCCAGAGTCTGGTGGGGAGCAGTGGGGCCTGATCCCCCTCAAGAACTCCCCTCAAGCTGCAATGCAACAGGTTGCTGAGGCCTGGGGGCTGGGGAGTGGGGGCTGCGGGGTGGAGGCTGAGAAGTGGGGGCTGGGGAGTGGAGGCTGGGGAGTGGAGGCTGGGGAGTGGAGGCTGGGGAGTGGAGGCTGGGGAGTGGAGGCTGGGGAGTGGAGGCTGGGGAGTGGAGGCTGGGGAGTGGAGGCTGGGGAGTGGAGGCTGGGGAGTGGAGGCTGGGGAGTGGAGGCTGGGGAGTGGAGGCTGGGGAGTGGAGGCTGGGGAGTGGAGGCTGGGGAGTGGAGGCTGGGGAGTGGAGGCTGGGGAGTGGAGGCTGGGGAGTGGAGGCTGGGGAGTGGAGGCTGGGGAGTGGAGGCTGGGGAGTGGAGGCTGGGGAGTGGAGGCTGGGGAGTGGAGGCTGGGGAGTGGAGGCTGGGGAGTGGAGGCTGGGGAGTGGAGGCTGGGGAGTGGAGGCTGGGGAGTGGAGGCTGGGGAGTGGAGGCTGGGGAGTGGAGGCTGGGGAGTGGAGGCTGGGGAGTGGAGGCTGGGGAGTGGAGGCTGGGGAGTGGAGGCTGGGGAGTGGAGGCTGGGGAGTGGAGGCTGGGGAGTGGAGGCTGGGGAGTGGAGGCTGGGGAGTGGAGGCTGGGGAGTGGAGGCTGGGGAGTGGAGGCTGGGGAGTGGAGGCTGGGGAGTGGAGGCTGGGGAGTGGAGGCTGGGGAGTGGAGGCTGGGGAGTGGAGGCTGGGGAGTGGAGGCTGGGGAGTGGAGGCTGGGGAGTGGAGGCTGGGGAGTGGAGGCTGGGGAGTGGAGGCTGGGGAGTGGAGGCTGGGGAGTGGAGGCTGGGGAGTGGAGGCTGAGGCCTGGGAGCTGAGGAATGGGGGCTGGGGAGTGGAGGCTGAGGCCTGGGGGCTGAGGCCTGGGGGCTGAGGAATGGGGGCTGGGGAGTGGAGGCTGGGTATTCACATTGCACATGAAATGCCATTTACTTTATATTTATTTGGGTCCCAGAGAGGAGGCACTTCCTCTCAGAAAAGCTTCTCAACATCCCTCCCCTCACCGGCCTTTGGGAAGATGCCACCATGCAGCAGAAGGACAGACTGTGAAACTGAGACATAGTTTGCCTAGCTCTAATTCAAAATAAAATGATTGGTAAGGCCTAAGCAATGGGCATTCCAATGGTCTGGATTTTCCTAAAGAGGAAATCACAGAGGAGTTGTAGATGAGATCCGTTCAGAAATAAGTCCACCAGGGTTGGTGGTAAAGGATTCTCATCAGTTCTTTAGCAAGGATGGGCTGGAGGCTGCTATGACAATCCATGGTCTATTCTTGTGTTCAGTTGTACATAAGTTTGTCATGGAAACCAAATATGGTTCCCGTTCAAGGGCAGACATGATCACATGCCATGCACCTCTTGTGAGTTCTGTAAGTAACAAAAGAATACTCACTGCAGAGCATTTACTGATTACTGCCATTGAGAAGACAGGGTCAAAGCAGGGTTCCTGTGATCAGAATGCTCTTGGAGGTAGGGCAACTACAATGGTTTTTGTCACAGAGCTCTGTCTTAATAAGGACCTGCAAGCCAGCACAAAGCACACTCTGCTATGGCTAAGAACATTAAGTTATTGCTTTAGACTTGGACGTGATGGAAGGGAAACCAAATGTCTGGCTTGTTTCATTTGTGCTGATGATACTCTGTAGGGAACACTAGCTGAAGGGGACATGATCTGGGTAAGATGATAACCTCAGTAGTGATCACGTACTGAGATGGAAGTCCAGAGCAAGATGGCGGGCATCAATGAAGGGTTAGAAGATGAAGAGAAGCCCGAGTGCGGATCAAACATTGCTCAATGTAAGGACCAACCCACAAAAAGTCAACCAAAGCACAGCACACACATGCATGAAAACACCGTGATGAATCCCGTTATTTTGTATTACTAATATATATTAATAAAAAGTGATTATTTAAAGCAAAAAACAATCTGCTTACAGCTTTCCAGTAGTATCTCAAAGTTTTTAAATGTGGTACACATTCAATTGCCATAATATTATATTTGGTAATAAACAGAGCCTCATTGGACGTATTTTGGAGTATTAATTTAAAAGGCAGTGCTCTTATTAAGGAACTACAATGTAAAGTTCTGACATGGTTCTTGTTCTCAATTGTTCAATGCTCTTATTGAAATGCTACATTAAAAATGTATAATACAATCACTAAGGCTCAAGTGTGCTTTTGATCATAAATTAAGTGTTAAATTTACAAAATATGAATGCTGCTTTTCATTTTAGGAATACAGCTCCAAATGATGAACCAATGCATCCTGGATACTCCAGTCCTCTGGTTTTCTCCTTTTTGTATCTCAGATGTGCAGACAGCTGGTCTCTATAAGTACAAGTGATTCTCAGACACAGAATTTATAGACAAGGTAAGCTCACTGCAAGGCAGCCTCCCACAACCCTCATATAGATGATTCATGTAACGCCACCTTCACAACCCAACCATCAGACACCTAACTCAACTTAAAAACCAAATCAATGAAAAACATCACAATGCGAATCACTCAGATATAGGCTTCACAGGGGTAGGCAACTTTGCCTATCACTGCATCAGTGCCAAGAGCAGTACCTAGCATCCAGAAGGTAGTCATGCAAGTCAGCCAACCAATAAACACAGAAGTAAAATTTGTATTTCTCAGCAAATAGCTTTTGGGCACGTTAGATGGGATTATTTTTATTTGTGAAATACTGCACCACACACTGTGAGACATTTAGAGCCCCGGCTCTTGTTGCTAAATCGCAGCAGAACCTCATGGTAAAGCCAGGTGCACCATGCACCTGTAATCCCAGCACTCAGGCGGGGTGAGGTAGAGTAGAGAGGGGGAGGGGGGATTCCTGGGGTTCACTGACCAGCAAGTCTAGCCAGCAAGTGAGAGACCCCGTCTCAGTAACGGCAATGGTAAGATGATAACAGCATCGATAACAATGATGATAGCGATCGTGATAATGTGGAGAGCGACGGGCATTCCCCAACAGCAGTCTCTAGTCTCCACGTGTATGTACTCTACTCGCAAGCAAAGCCAAACAGGAGATGCTCAAAGCATCAACATATGAATACAACCGATGTGATGAGACTCTGCAGAATCAGAAAGAATCAAAGCCTAGAAAGTATGAGTATAGATTTAGGTGATATTTATATGCAGGCGTTGAAGGAAAGGAGGAAAGGTGAAGACAGAGACAGCAGGCACTGTCACCCCCAGCATTCAGGAAGACCGTGGTGGAGACCTGTGTCTCGTGGTAAAGCCTTCCCTCCTTTAATCTCCATAGAATCTGCCCAAGTGGACAATGAAAGTCAAAGAGAAAGTCAGAACATCTTCACACCGTACAGCAGCTTGTAGGAGGCAGCCATCCCACAGGCCACATCAGTCGTAACACATGCCAATATGCCAACTCTGAAAAGCAAATCCAAATGCCCAGATTAATCTTGTTGACACTAAGCTAAAATTTACACTTTTTGCACTAATGGCCTCTTGTTTGAATTTTACAACAGATACGGATTGCTCTGAAATGCCTGTGAAGGAAAAGAAAAGATGTGGGAACTGTACAGGGATGGGTTCTATGTCAATTTTTATTGCAAATAGTACGACAAAATCAGTAACCACTGTAGCCCAAAGATGACAGAGCCTGTTGGGTTTGGCTTTTGAAGAACACAAACTCTTTCTTTCTTGGAAGGACGCCACGTCTGGATGATAGAAAGGCACCCTGAGACATGATGACTCAGCGTTTATCACAGCATGTGACAACCTGAATTCTCATCAAGTCTGATGACTTAGCAGAAACTCTACCTTAGCATGACCCAGAACTTCAAATTTAATATCTAACAGCAAAACAACCAAGCTGTCTAAATGAGCCAGAGTAAAGTAACTTGCAGTCATAATGAATATGCAAATAAAACACCAATGTGCCTGGCATATATCTGGAGTTTCATAACTACTTATCAAAAAGGAATAAAGGAGATAACCTTGGTCATTCAAGACGCTGTCTCCTGATGACAGAGGGTGAGATACCTTCCCACACATTTCATAAGAACCTCCATCAAAATGTTCAATCCTCATTTTTGCTGTTCACAAGCATAACAGCCAGTTATCTCAGAAAGATGTTAGTCTAGAAGAGGCCATTTGCCAATATGGACACTTTTTTTCCTTTAAAAAAATTGCTTAAATTCAGGGGGCTGGAGAGATAGTTCAGCTGTAAAGAGCAGTCGTTGCTTTTGTGGAGGACCTGGGTTCAGTTGTCAGCACCCACATGGCAAGGACAACCATCAATAACTCCAGTCCCAGGGGGTCTGATGCCTTCAAAAGCATTGCACGACACAGATGCAGGTAAAACACTCATCCACATAAAATATAAGTAAATAATTTTTATATATTACTTCAATACAGGGTATGAGTTAAAAACTAGATCCAAAAGCTTGAGAGATGGCTTCAGGAATTCAGCTCGCTGGGAAGCCTGGTGTTTGTTACAGCCACTTTTCCACTTTGCTCAAAGAATGGACCGTCCTGCAGCCCACGATCACAGTCTACAAGCCTGCCGGTAAGTGCACACAATAGCCTCACAAAGCATTGAGCTTGGCCAAGTCAAGAAAACATGTGAAGATGGTAAGAAAGGACTGCGACTCCTCTGAACTCTGCTGGTCTGCTGCAAACTATGAAAGGGCACAGGAGGCAGAGGGAAGGCCCTCGGGAGCCCAGCATGCCAACAAAGATAAAGAAGCCAACCTCAGCTTGTTGAGGTCAGGAACGTTCTCCAAAGGGGGCTAAGACCAAGAACCACCGGTTTCCTCTGCTCAAAGAGGATAAGAGATAGTTTATTTAGGAGCCAAATAGGAGTGACCATGACCGGGGAACAGAGATTCAGGTTACCCCAAATTCCATGTTCCAGCATGGTTACAGTTGCCTTACATTTTTATACTAACAGAACAAAGAAAAGCCATAAATGTATCAAAGACACTGGAGGATACATTCAGTAGGCTGGTCGCAGGAAAGCAAGGGGTTTTTTTACAATAGGTCTCAGATGCTGTCTGATGACATTTATCCCTTTGATTGGTGAGACCAGGCAGTCTGCTAGGATAACACATTTTAATCTGTTAGAAGAAAACACTGGCAATAACCTACAAGTTACAGGTATAGGAAACGTTTTTTTAAACTGGACATCAATTGCCCAGGAAACAATGTCAAGAATCAACAAATGGGACCTCATTAAACTAAAAAGCTTCTGTACATCAAAAGAAGCAACCAAGGAAGTGAAAAGAAAACCCACAGAGTAGGAGAAAATATTCACCAGCCACACATCTGACAGAAATTTAACATCCAGAATATACAACAAACTCAAAAAATAATCAAGAAAGGAAGTAACCTAATTAAAAGATAGGCTAAGGATCTTAACAGAGAGTTCTCAAGAAATAAAGATGGCTAAGAAGCATCTTAAAAGGTGTTCAACATTGTTAGTAATTAGGAAATGCAAATTAAAACCACTTTAAGATTTCATCTTGCCCCACTCAGACTGGCTAAGATCAAGAGAACAAATGATACCAAATGTTGGAGAGGATGTGGGAAAGGGGAACACTCATCCACTGCTGGTGGGACTGCAAA
>NW_008355168.1:1702013-1731855 GCF_000622305.1 Nannospalax galili | reverse complement strand
AGCTTGGTCTACACAGCAAGTTTTAGGTCAGCTGGGGCAAAAGGGAGACACTCCCCCAAAAAAAAAAAAAAAAAACATAAAACAACAACAAAAAACACAGATGTTCTCCCTCACATGTGGATCCTAGCATCAAATCCTGATAAGTATGTATCCAGAGATAACTACAGGAACCAGGATAATGGGAAGGAACCAGGGAGGTAAAGGAAAAGAAAGAACCTGAAAGAGAAGAGGAAAAGGAAACAGGGAGCTATGGATAAAAATGGGGTTATTTTAAGGGGGGAGGGTTATACAAGGAACCTAGGGGATAAAGGGAAAGAAGGAGCTCAAGAGAGGTGGGACCATAGGAGAAGGGTATTATTAAGAGAGAAAGGGGAAAAATGGGGGCACCTTAAATGGGGAAACCATGGTGGAAAGGTCAGACAATGGGAGAGATAAATAATGCCTAGCTAGTTTTAAAAAACCAGAGGGAACCATATTAGTTCAACAGCCTACTGACAAATTATACATACAACTAGCTCAAGGAATATAATACATGTCTAGGCAAGGTTTATCTGAGAACGTTTGGTCTTTGCCCAAGCTTTATCTACATAGCACAGCGTAATTAAAAGTACCAGACTGGTAGAACTAACCTTCTTGGATGTTTAACAGCCATACTTTGAGGCCTATACTAATTTGGTCAGAGGGACATAAAAGACAGTTTTGGCTCCTTGCCCTCCTAGATAAACTAAGTTCCAGGGGACCATGGAGCATCTCTCAAAATGTCCTGTAACTGTGGTGAGTCACCTGTCCTCTTAATCAAGGAGGCCATGGAGACCCCACCAGATGGACTTGAACCAGTGTCCAGTCTACAAAGAGGAGGGTCAACACAGAGGAAACATTTCCTCCATGCTTCCAAGTGAAGCCAGCCATGGTCAAGTAGGACCTTTGACTTAACTTCACATAAATGGAACTGGTAAAAGAAAGGAGCCAGTGGCTCCTCCCAAGCCCATGTGATGCTTGAGGAACAGATCCTCAAACAACCTTAAGAGTAAAAATAAATTGATTTATCTGGGCCAACTGTAGGGTCTTAAACACTCAAAAGGATAGTATAACCAAAGATTAATGGGGTCAATATAATTTTTTAAGGGTCCATATGTATAGCTAAAGGCTACAAAACAAAGAAACAATGCCAGACAGGAGATACCTTCCTTTGAGTTATTGGTCAGGGTGGTCCAAAAGACTCATAGATAGTAATCCAGCATAGAACTTGGAAAATGAACAGCAGACCCCGGTCTTATCTAAAGAAATATTGATAACTGATTGCTGCTGGATGAGGAAGAGCTGATCTTCCTAAAACAAGGGTCTCTAGATAGGCTGAGTAGATTCAGCAGATGGACAAGCAGTGGGGAATGGCTGGGGTGCTGACAACACAGTGGACAGTAACAGGGATTACATTATATGGGCTCCAGTGTGGGAGGGGAGTGTGTGTGGAGGCTATGGTCAGGGAAGTAGGTATATAGATGGATAAGATTGTCTGGGATGTTTTGTATGATACACACACAGAAAAAAATCAACAAATTAAAAATGACAGTAAAAAAAATAAAATAATAAAAACACAAAAAATAAAAAAAATTTAAAAAATAAAGTTTTTTATCTGTTAGTCACAGGATGTTAGATCAGAAACAGAGGTAGGCAAGGAGTGGCTGTTTCGGGGGCTAAAGATGGCCTGAGATAAATGGTAATTAGACTCTGGAATTGCAACATTCCAAACTCTCCACAGTCTCTGGAGTGATCATCAGTCAGCCTTGTAGGAAGTTCAGTCCAAGGTGCAGGAGTTCTTTGTGGGAACTTTTCTTCCACACCTGCAACTCCTCTTTTTCTGAGTCAGCAGTAAGTTTGGGGAACGATCTCAGTAACTATTTGCCAACACTCACTGTGAGGAAGGCAACAAAAGGCTGCAGGTGAAGGCGTGAAGGCAGGACGTCTCCCCGCGGGCGGCAGAGAATCAAACTGTACAGACACAGAAAACACAGTTCAAGTGTCGGTGAACGTGTGGCGTAAGCACAGAGCAAGCTAGAGAAGTGAAAAAGGGGGCGGCCGTGAGGAGGACAAGGAATGGCTGGGGTGGCGGTGTGAGCAAAAGGGAGCTCACGAACCATGCGTTGCTACTCAAAGGCTCCTCTGTGAGATGGACGGGAGGGAAACAAGACAGAAGGTGGAAGCCACTTTTCTGGACAAATTCCTAACCAGGAAAAAGAAGGTGCATAATTGTTTATCTCGACTCATGATTTCAAAGTTCAGTCCATGTTCGCTTGGCCCCACAAATTCAGGCACAGCATCACGGTGGCAGGAGTGACTGATAGCAAAGGTTCTTTGCTTCTTTAGAAAGGGCCCAAGATGCAGCCCTCCAGGGACATGGCCCTGTGACTTCCTCCCACCAGACACCACATCCCACTTCCCATCTCTTAATAATGTCATCATCTTATGAATCCACCCTGTATTAATCCAGTCATTAGATCAGAGACATCACCGTTCAACCGTCTTTGGAACTGCCCTCACAGTCCCACCCGGATCTGTGCTTCACTAATCTCTTCAGCACTTCCTAATCCAATGAGGGTAGCAATCAAAATCACCTATCACAAGGAAAGAGGAGGAAGGCAAAGGAATTGGTTCAGTCTGCTTCCTAGTAAGGAGGGTGAAGGGATTCAGAAAGCCACACCCCTAACCTAGGGGCTATGGACACTCAATGGCTTCTCAGGAAAAGAGTCAGTTTTCTGTAAGGGTATGGCCCCTAGCAGGTTGACCACAATTAGATGGCCACACACTCAGTAGTGTATGGGCAACACAAATTTGACTCAGTGAGTCATTTATAAAAAATAAAGGACACAAAGTGGTGAGTAGGCAGCTGGGGTTAATCCGAGAGGAGTTGGGGGAAGAATACAGGGTGAATATGATCAAAATACATTGTACGAAATGCTCAAAGAACAAATAAAATATATCTTTAAAAAGGATATTCTTTAGAGAGACTATCAGAAACAACAGACAGGACGGATTTATGGGTTGGAAATAGGGGTGATTCCAGCCTGACACCATGGTGTCTTCTGGGATACACGTTTACCAAGATAAGAGGTGAAAGACCCAGGGTTAGTTCTGGTTGGGCATATATGGTCAATTTCTGTTCTAGTTTGTCTCTCCATTGCTATGACAAAATACTCTGACCACTACCAACTTGGGGAGGAAAAGGTTTATTTATCTTACATTTCCCGGGTCACAGTTCATCAAGGAGCCCAAGGTAGGAACTCAGGGCAGGAGTAGGAACCTGAAGGCAGGAGCTGGAGCACAGGCCATGGAGGAACTCTGCTTACTGGCTTGCTCCCCTGGCCCCTGCTCAGCCTGCTTTCTTATGAAACACAGGCCCACCTGCCCAGGGGTGGCACCACCCACAGTGAGCTGGGCCCGCCCACATCACTCATCAAGAAGATGGCCCTCAGACATGGCCACAGGCCAGTCCAATAGAGGAAATTCCCCAATTGAGGCTCCCTCAACCCAGGTGTGTCAAGTTGACACTAAAGCTATCCAGTACAGGGACACTTCCAGTGAAGGGATCCATGAGGCATCTGCATGCATAGGTGTAGAACGAGGAAGGACATCTGAACGGGAGAGGCATGGAGGGAATGGGAGCCACTGTGCTGAAGAGGGAGGGCTGGTGGGGGGCACGGACGCAAGCCACGAGTGCCTCAGAATTCCGGAGATGGATGACAGAAAGCAGGACATCAAAAGAAAATGAAAAGAGGCAATCAGAAGTAGAATGGGGAGGGAAATTCCTAGGGCCAGAAGAAGGAATAGTACTCGTACTAGTCCTAGTAACAGAAGAAAACTGTAACTGTTGACCCATGCCATCCAGTGAGGGGGAAACAGTAACTAAAAATCCCCCAGCTAACAAGGGCCAGCACCAGAGGGCTCGGCACAGAATGCTGGCAGACTGTCAAAGAACTGACACTAGGGCCCCTCAAATGATTGCAGAAACAGGGACACTTCCAAATATATCTATGAAGCCAGTATTACAGCAACAGCTAAACCAGACAAATATTCAACAAAAAGTAAAATTATAGGCCAATCTCCCTAAAAATCTAAAGTTATCAGTAAAACACCTGCAAACGGAATGTAAGAGCACATACAAAGATCATCCCCCATCATCAAGTTGATGTCAATCCAGAAGCAGGGATGGTTCAACATACATAAATACACAGACTCAAGGACAGAAACCACATCATTATCTCAGATGCAGAAAAGGCCTTTGATAGAAGTCACGTAGAATATAGAAATACAGGGGTTCTATCTCAACATAATAAAGGAAATATAAAATAAGCTCACAGACAATACCATGCTAAATAGAGAAAAACTCAAGCATTTCTATTTGAATCAGGAACAACACAAGGATTTCCACTCCTCTTTCCTGCTCAACACAGTACTTAAAATTTAGCTAGAGCAGTAAGACAAGTGAAGGAGATAAAGGGGTAAAACTGGAAAGGAAGAAGTCAAAGGATCCTTATTTGTAGATATGATTCTGTACATAAAAGATCCAAAAGACTGTACCAGAAAGTCCTAGAGTTGATAAACTCCTTCAATAAAGTAACAATACAAAATTAACACACACAGACACACACACACATACGCGCATACACACACACGCACACACACGTACATACACACACACGCACGCAGACACGTGCACACACGTACACACACACGCACACACACGCGTGCACATACACGCACACACACACATGCACGCGCACACACACAATCATTATTCTTCGCAACAACAAACATACTGAGAAAGAAACCAGAGACATGATCCCATTCATGACAACCCCCAATCCCCACAAAAATACCTTGGGATGAATCTAATGAAGGAAGTGAAAGACTTGTATAATAACAACTTTAAGGCATTAAAGAAAGGCCTCTCATGCTTATGGATCAGTAGAATTGATATTGTGAAAATGGCCATCCTAATAAAAGCCTTTTACAGATTCAACACAATCCCTATTAAAATTCTTCACGCAACACAGTTCGTCAAAGGAACTGAAAAAATAATCTCAAATTTCATATAGAAATACACAAAAACAGCCAAAACAATCCTGAACAATAAAAGAAGCGCTAGAAGCATCACCAGCCCTGATTTCAAATTTGCCACAGAGTTACACCAACAAAAACAGCACAACTAGGACACTGAACGTGTCAGACAGACTAGTCCAGAGGAGGCTGAGGGAAGCAAAACAAAGAAGTAAGCTTGGAGCGAGTGACACGAGCTGGGGGGGGCGGGGAAGGGTCCCTGCAAACAGACGTTACAGAGGGAGATGGATAGGAAGCCATACTCAGATGTTAACCCTCCAGAGGAGGTTTAGTACGAGGTCATAACAAAGGAGATAGAAATGGGATTGCGTTGGAGCGCAGATGAAGCCTTTTGCTCACTCTCAGGAAGAGAACATGTGAGAAATGACTGCTGTTTCGAGAAGCTAGATGCACATTTGCAAAAGTTACCCTGCTATGAGCCTTGGGTGATGAGGTAGTCTGCTTGTCCCCATGGACGTGAAAGTTGTTCGAGGTGATGGCTGGACAGTAGCCAGATAGAGCCTAAAGGGTGAGACCACAGAGCACAGCAGAAGGAGTATAGGAGGACAGTGTCTGTGGATAGAAGGAGTCTGGCATAAGGAAAGGCTTGCATGAGACCTGCAAGGACCCTGCAAGGAGGCAGGAGAGATGGGTTCCACTGCCATGGATCCCTGACTCCAGCCACGGGTGGTTAGCGTTTCCTCCAGGGCAGTGGAAACCAAGGCGTATTTGTAAGGAACAGCTGGAGGATGTGATCTGTCAGAAGACTGGGTACAAAAGCCTGTTCAAGGCTGGAGGCCATGGTACAGGCTTATAATCTTAGCACTAGGAGAGCTGACGGAGGGAGATTGCAAGGCCAGCCTGCTACATAGCAAGAGTCTGTCTTTATTTTAAAGCTTAGCAACCACAAGCTTTATTTAAGTATAAGCTAAAGATCTAAACAGACACTCCTCAAAATATAACAATTGCTAATAAAAATATTAAAAAATGTTCATATCACTAATAATCAGGGAAATTGAAATTCAAACACACAGTGAGGTGCATCTCACCTCAGTCAGAATGACTAACATAACAAAAATTCTGGTGAGGTTGAGGAGAAATAACTCTTACAAACCACTGGTGAGAATATACATTAGTACTGCCATGGAGATGCTACATGAAGACATCTTTACCTATGAAGGACCACAGTACCCATGATCCTGCAGTTCTACCATTGAGTGTATAGACAAAGAGATGTGGTCATTGTACCAGACAGAACCTGCTCTCCCATGTCTATGAACACTAGTCAAGACATGGAGTCAGCCAAAATGCTCACCAACAAATGAATGAACAAGGAAAACGTGAGATGTTCATAAATACATATAATGGGTGTTTGTATATATTTGGACATGTGTATGTACATATCTATATGTGTGTATATACATATATATATATAAAATGGCATACGTTCTCATCATGGAAAGACAGCACCACACATTCTCATTCCTTTATGTAAACTGAATAGCTAATCTCATGGAATAAGTGGTAGTGGAGTCAGAGGGGCAGAAGGGAATGTGTATGGGACCATCGAAACGTGGTTGACAGAAGCATTTAGTTCTAGGTTTCTGTAGCAAAAGAAGATCACTGTTTTCTAGAATAATCTATAATATATTTCAAAATAAGTAGAAAGGTACAAAATTCCCTACAGAAAAGAGTGATTCATTTGGGAGAAGAAAGTGTTTATTACTCTGATGTTATCATTATGCCATATATATGTGTGTGTGTGTGTGTGTGTGTGTTACTGAATTATCACATAATTCGCTATTGATATGTATAAACACAATTTCTCAACAAAATCTGTGAGTGAAAGTCATTAATTTGCTCCTGGGGACATTTACCCCATCAGCAAAGACAGTGGCTAAAGGCCTAGGCTTCAGACACCTAAGATAGACTTTCAAAAATGGCTCCAAAATATAAAAACTGCAAAAATGGCTATTTCTAAATGCTTAATTAAATGTACACAGAGTGTATCTTTATGTCAACTTCATTAATTGTTAAATTTAGTGCTCGTAAAAATTTCATTACATTTAGAAAACAATTTGTAAGTTAGATTTCTCCACTTTGAAAGAAGCCCTGAGTAAGCACAGTGCTTGTCAGGAAGTTGCAATCAGTTGTAAATTATGTTACTTTCTCATAACCAAGGCTTTTAAGGAATACAATTGTAATAATTCTTTCAAATAGTTATAATAAAATTTTATTTAATGTAGAGCATGGTGAATGCTAATATTCCTGATATAGCATTGGAAAATCTTCCAGGAACCTTCTAGGAGAAGCTTCCAGTCTTATGGAATGGGGTCCTAGAAAGAAGGGACACAGATGTGGAAGAGGACGCCCTGAAGGGAGGGGAAGTCAGGAAGAAACCCAGCATTTCAGCAAGGAACAAACCGGGATAGTCAGGAAACATCAGCACCCTCTACTGCCAAGAGACGCCTCACCTATGAACACCTCAGGAGTCTGATGAAATCAATCTTAAGGCCCCTTTTCAAAATAATGTTTTTAAATTCCTGAAGCCAAAGGCTAGGGACACGGGTGGTGGTGGAGCACCTGCCTACCATGAATAAGGTTCTGGGATGGACTTTCAGTGTCACAGGAAATCAAAATAAATCCACAGAACAAATGCACAGGATAACAAACACTCAGAACAACAAATACATTGAAATGTAGCTATCACAATATTTAATACTTCTGAGATAAAAAGGTAGAGGAACATACATGCTCCTTCTTAAAATAACAAAATCTAGTTGTATATCACAGTAGTGATATTTTAAGGTATCGTCAACAGTAATGCGATCTTAAAGTCCTGGTTTTCAGTGCTGTAGCCAATTGTTTATTACTGCAATTTGTTGCTTACATTCATAACTTAATAGTTTCAAGAGATTTTGCACACAAAGCTGCAGCTCTGTTTCTTACTGGAGTCTGCAGTCTCTAGAATTCTGCCTGGGGTTCTGGTTTGAAAACCTGTGCTCTGCATTCTTTATAAATACAATGAATGGATGAGGAACAGATGTGGAAAGATGAAATGATGAGGCAAAAACGTGTTCACAGACTTTATAGGAACATTAGGTTCAAAAGTGCCCCCCAAGTTTTATATCCTCTCTCCAACACACTTCATACATGCGTCTGGAAGAAACTATTTCAGTTGATTTTATCACCTTTAGCAAACCTTCATTTGAGCAATACTAGCCTCTAACAAACACACAGATGTGTGTACACACAAACACAGCATATACTTCTAAAATTAGAAGGCAGTTTCACAGATTGAAGAAACTAAAAAGGATAAAATGTGAAAATCAATGACATAATAGAATTCTGGAAATGGCTGTGTAGACATAAATATAGGAATAGATGTGAATTCCTGCTCGTTACTAAATCTATATTAACCAAATGAGGATAATACATTTTTGTCCATCAAACTGGCAATGATTAAAAAGAATAATAATGTCTAGGATTCGTGCAGAGGAGGTACAACACAGGTTTTCATACATTCTTCATGGAAATGTGAATTAGTACTGAGTTTTTGGACAGCAACAAGGAGACAGGTAGGTAGGTGGGTAGACAGATGATACATAGATAGATAGATGCTAGACAGATCAAAAGTCCACGAAGTATGCATGTACAGTGTAACTAATGCACCGACATCCCTCTGTATAAATAAAATAGAGTGAAAATTTGGAAACTTTTCATTATAAGGCACTGCTCAAATAATTATAGAATATCTATTCAACAAGTACTGAAATATTTTGGTGATTAAAAATTAGAATAAAAGACATCTATATACCTCCCCCACCAAGGCTCAGAGAACATCACAGAAGAGGGGACAGAAAGAATGTGAGAGCCAGAATGGGGAGGGCTGCTGTGGAATGCTGTCCTCTGGACATGACATGGCTGCCACAATCACGAAGTCACTGCATGAAGTGAAGTTGCCTGCACAAGATCAAGATAAGATCAATCAGCATTCCAGCAGGCAGAGCTAACTGGACTCAGTGGGTTACAAAAAACAAACAAAGGAACCATAAAAAATGAGAGAGAAGGGGGGAGGGGGAAGGGAGAAAAAGACGGATGGAGGGAAGCCATGGTGGTGGGAAGGCACGTTATAGAGTAGTATATAGAGAGAATATATACCGCAATAATCAAAGTAAATAAACTCATTATCTTTAAAGAAGAAGAGGAGGAGGGGGAATGGACTAGAGAGATGACTCTAGTTAGGAGCACTGGCTGCTCTTGCAGAAGACCTGGGCTCCATTCTCCACACCCAAAGGGTGGCTAACAACCATTGGAAACTCCAGTTCCAGAGGATCCAACTCCCTCTTCTGGCTTCCATGGGCATTTCAAGTCATGGGTGCACTTACATACATGCAAGCAAAAACTCATACACACAAAATAAAAATAAATAAAACAAAAAATACTTTTTAGAAGTTGGATATAGCATAATTTTATTAAAAGGACCTGGAATTTAAAGGGATTTGGTGCTAGGATCCACATATGAGGGAGAACATACGCTGTTTGTTTTTTCAGAGTCTGTGTTACTTCACTTAGTACAACAGTTTCTAGATCCATCCATTTACCTGCAAATTTCATGATTTCATCTTTCTTTACTGCTGACTAGAACTCCATGGTGTAAATGTACCACATTTTTGTTAACCACTCGTCACCTGAAGGACACTTAGGTTGCTTCCATCTCTTAGCTACTGTGAAAAGAGCAGCAACAAACATGGTTGTTCCAGGTCCTTTTAATAAGATGATGTTATACAGCAGTCCCAACTGCATGAAATGACTACCATCACCACAAATTCGGCTGAGCCTAATCACTAAACTTAGTCACAATTGGGCTTGTTGACGGTTGTGTTCATTCATTAAAGGAGGGCCAAGCAGGGTCACTGGACCCTCACCTGAGTATCCAGCCACTCTTCCCAGACAACTAGTCCAGCCTTGGCAGACAAAAGAAAAATGAGGAGGAACCCAATAGAGGGATGTTTTTGGAAGCCCTTGTCAAGAAACTCCAGTGGAGAACATTTGAAAATTTCCCAGTTCTGACTTTTTTCTAGTTCCCTGTCTAGAACTTGTAATGCTAATTACTCTTGCCTTTTGTTCTCCTTCACATCTCCTATTCACGATTTGAGGACTTTCTTTTCCCCTTAGAGACAAGAGTTATGCAATCTGGGAGTCTTTTAGATAGACCCACTGAAGGGGTACTCCAATCACCTCACCCTGCATCCCTGTTCAGCATGGAAGAAGCCAGAGCAGTCTGCGTCCCTATTCCCTATTGGCAATTTGGGTAACCTCTTCAGAGGATGGCGTGATGAGAATACGAGGTAGGAATTGGCTAGGCAGTTAGGGTAAAAAGACCCCAGAGAAAAGTAGCCAGTTTCTTGCCTAAAAGACAAAATGTCCTTGGGCCTCTTAGCAACAAACCCTGTTCCAAAGGCCCAAAATGTCAAAAGTATTTGGGAGCTTGTATCTAATCCTTCAAAGATTTTAGGGTTACCTCTTCAGAGGGGTGGAATGTTGGAGGGGAGGGAGTGGGCATGGATTTGATCAAAACACCTAATATGCATGTATGAAATTCTCAATAAAGATTTTGTAAAATTTTTTTAAAAAGTTGTATATAGAGCTTTACTGACAGCATCATCCTACTTCTGCAGAATGAGAACTGTAAAATTATATCATCTGCATGTGCATGTAATAAATTTACATATAAACTCATATGCCATGTAAATATGTGTGTTGACAGATAATTTGCTAATTATTCTATCATCTCATATCTAACATGATTATTTCATACAAATTGGATTTTAATTTTAAGCTAACATAAATAAAGCATTACAGAAATATTAGAAAAAGAAATAAAAATATTTCTTTTGGAATAAACAAGACCTGCTTTCTGTGTCAGTTAAAGGCCAAATTCTTTGAAAGCAACTTTTGATTGATTGAGCTTTATCTCCTTAACAAGAATCAGAGTTTAAAACATATTGCATTGGGTCTTTTCAGGTCATGCCTAAAAGCGGTAACCTGGGAGGCCAGCTGAGCATCCCACCTGGTTGTAGCCTAAAGGTTAGTGATGTCAGGGAGAAATGCAGGTAGCTACATCTAAGCGCGATCACAGAGGATATGCACTAGCCTTCCCACAGGCCACATTCCACAGGGCAGCGTGGTTCAGCCCCAGGGTTGGCCTCTCACTTGCTTGGTCTCTCTCTCAGGCACTGACTACCATGCACAGAGAGTTCAGTAGAAGACCCACTGCTGTGCAGAATGATCCCTACGTCCACCCAGACCCGCAACACTGAAAGGAGGCCTGGGAAGGAGCAGCCCAGTTGTGGCTGTGGGGCTGCAGGTAAGAGTGGTCTCCTGGTGTAGGCACTGCTAGAGCTGGGCTTCGAGTAAAGAATGGGCATCTCCAGCCCTGAAGGGGTGGAATAGCCATTTCTCTCACAGGAGTGACCACTTTAAAAAGCAAGGCTCATAATGAATGCTTCGGGGAAGGAGGACTGTCTGACTCAGCATGATTATGGTTCACCTGGGTGAATTCCCGGAACTCTGTACAGGACAGAGTGAGACAAGATTGCTATGATCCAATGGCTCCTTGCAGAGACTCCGTGAAGTGGGACCTGAGCATATCTAATGCTTCAAGGTTCTCCCTTCTCTTGAGAAGCAGACTAGACCCATTCGCTGACTATGCCTACTATCTTGGGTTTTTATCCAGAGTAATCCAAGAGCTGTGTCCCCAGTTAGCAGAGAAGACAGAAGGGTCAAGACAGGAGTGTAGGTAAGAGATGGAGAGAGGCCAAAGGCATGATCCAGCTGTAGGTCCTCATTTGGGCTACTAGGCAAGCCTACTTCTACCCATGACTCTGTACACCCTGACCTTCAGCAGCCTACATGAGGAGCAGGATGTCTCCTGACACATCGTTCCTGTCCTATGAAAAGAAGACAGATCCCACTGTCACTCCAGGACCCTGCATGGTGGCTGGGCCATGCTCAGCTCTAACACACTGAATGATTAAGCAGTGCCCTCCACACTCCAGTTCGGATTCACATCCTTGTGGTGAACTGTGAGACTGTTACTGCCGTGTTTGCCTGGGGATCAGCGAGTGACACGTTAGCAGATCTCTGACTTTGGTGTCTTACAAATTCCACCTAATTTCTGAGAAAAAAAAGCCAATAAAGTAAGCACCAGCATGTCAACGCTCAGTAGGGACTGTGACCGACCCATCAAGAAGCTGGAGTTTCATTTCATGAAGAAATGCACTGAAGGAGTTAGTCCATTGGCTTCGTCTTACCATGTGGAAAGTTGGGGGATATTTATTTATAAGAAGAAAAGATTTATTCTTGTTTCATGATTTGGGAGGGTCCAGTACGCAAATGGGGACACCCAGTGCTGCTGGACCTCTGTGAGGGGCTAAATGGCACTGACAGGGACACATGGAGAAACAAACTCACTCGCTTCAGCAGCCAACAAGTAACGAAGAAGAGGGTGCTCTGGGGCTCCATAGTTCCCTTCCGGGGCATGCCCTGTGGCCTCAGAATCTGCTATCAGTCTCTATTCCCTAAAGGTCCCACCATCACTCACTAATGCCACCCTTGGCACAAATATGGACCTAAGAGTAGCACTCAGGACAAGTCACAGCAGCATCTGCTAACGAAGAGGTCAAGATCAGCCCTCACAGAAGAAAAGCAATTCTGGCAGCAAAATTTTTAGGCATGTTGGAAGAAAAGACAGGCTTAAAATGAGGGTCAAGAGGCAGAAGCTTCACGCCAGGCAGGAGTTGGCAGAGGCTTGACCGCACTCAGAAACAGCAGAAGGGACAGAGGTGAGGTGAGCCATGTCAGGCCAGAATCTTAGGATCTGGATATTCCAGAAAAGCAGGTCAAGCATAATTCAATATTGTTTTGGCCCTGGGGAGTGGAAGAAATCATTCATCAACTCTTCAAAAAAGAAAACAGAGAAAGCAGGTTTGGGATGAAGAAATATAAATTGAGATGTGGCTTTTTCTAGGCAGAAAACACCCCAAGTCTGCAGTTCTGTGGCCACCAAGAGTCTCTCCTCACTGTATAGAAAGAAAACTGCAAGGTCAATTTACTCATGTTAAAAACATTATTCCCAGTCTGAAAAAAATGACTACATGGATAAAGTCACAATCCCCAGAAGTGGAAGGAGAACACCAATTACATAAAGTTGTCCTCAGACCTCCAGATCCACTCAGTGGCACACGCATGCCCATACTCACACGTCATGTACACACACATAAGTAAATACCTAAATGAGTATATATCTTTTAAAATCAAAAGCATTATTCCTACTGACACATACCTATAATTTCAACAAAAGGGAAGACAGAGGCAGGAGAATGAGGACTTCCAGGACAGCCTGAGGTACATATGAGACTCTATTGCAAAGTGTATATATGTATAAAATTACACTCAGAACTGCATTTCCCAGAACAGAGATTTCTTTGTGCTTAAGACTTAACATCTTCAGGCAACTCACAGCCTCTTGCAACTCCAACTCTAGGGGCTCTGACACCTTTTTCTAGCCTCCATGGGCACCTAAACTCACATGTGTACAACGCAGACACACACACACACATATAGAGAGATATACATATTTTTTTTTCTAAAAAGACTTGACTCCTACACACAGAAATAGCTTTTTTTTAATTTTTATTTATTATTTTTATTTTTTATGTGGATGCATTATTGCCTGCATGTATGTAAGTGCACCTGTGTGTGCAATTCCTGCGGAGGTCAGAAGAGGTTGTCTGATTCCTGGGATTGGAGTTACAGAGAGTTAGCTGCCATGTGCATGCTGGGATTTGAACCCCGGTCTTCTGCAAGAACAACCAGCGTTCTTAACCGCTAAGCCATCTCTCCAGCATCTTAATTGCTTGCACCTTGACATGAACAATCTGCAAGGCCATGATTCGAGAGGTGAAATGAAGAGGCCCCGACAGTCAGCCTGTGTGAGGGAAGAGAAGGGGGGAGAGAGCTGTGGACAGCTCATTCACCTCCACAGAACAGGGCTCAGAGGGACAGATGCCAGGCTGTGCTCCTCCAGTCCTGACGGAGGATGCATTTACTCTATTCCAGTCTCTGGTCATCAAATCCAATGAACGAAGTTAAAAAAACAAAGGGACGTTTGCCATTTTATATTCCTCATCACTCAATGCACCTCTTGGGTGAATTAAAATAGGCTACCCAATCTGCATTTTATTGAACAGACCGTAATAAAATGCACACCATTTTTGCTTTCTTTTCTGTAATTAATTTGATTGGAACCAGCTAACCTTCCTTTAACTTCTTTCCCATGGCGCTCTCCTGGCTCCCTTCCACTGCCTGTCATTCCACATCCCGGCTGAGCCATGTCATCTTCCCAAGCAGGAGGTGTCATGTCGGGCTTTTTCCCACCTCATGGTCTCTATTGGGGGTGTCAACAGCACAGGTCACACGCCATTTTCTATCTCAGGCCCAAACTGTTCTTCTGAGCTGCAGAACACAATCGCCCTACCACTGACACTGGCTTCTCATTACCCCTCAAATGCAGGAAGATAAAGCTGAACTAGTTTAGACCAAACCAAATTGAGTTCTTTCCTCCAGATTCCTCTCAACAAACAGCTTCTGAGTCCTGCCATATTAACAATCCAGCCAGCACTAATGGTATAAAAAGGTATTTCTTTATCCAGTCTGTGATTCAATAAGGGAGTTGTCCATCCAGGGGTCAGTTAAATGGATGGATATGCTGATCAGAAATCAGCTGCTACTGTGGTTTGAATAAGAAATTTCTCCCTTAGCTCCTAGGTCTGAATGCTTGATCCCAGATGATAGTGTTATTTATTTATTATTTATTTAGTTATTTATTTATATTTTTTGTATATGATTGTTATGCATGCATGTGCGTAAGTGTACCCATATTGTGCAATGCCAGCAGAGGACAGAAGAAGGTGTTGGATGCCCCCAGAACTGAAGTTACAGATGGTTGTTAACTACAATGTGGGTGCTGGGATTCAAACCTGGGTCTTCTGCAAGAACAGCCAGCAGTTATACTGAGCCATCTCCCAGCCTGATAGCACTATTTTTTATTTACTTATTTCTGTGTTTGAGTGTTTTGCCTGCATGTATACAAGTCCATCCGTTTGTACAGTACCTGTGGAGGCCAGAAGAGGGTGTCAGATCCTGTGGAACATGAGTTAAGGATGGTTGTTGCAGCCACATGGGTTAGTGGCCACATGGGTGCTGAGAACTAAACAGGGTTCTCTGGAGAGCAGCCAGTGCTCTTAAGTGCTGAGCCGTCTCTCAAGTCTCAATAGTACTGTTTTAGAAGGTTGCAGATGAAACTCTGGGAGGTGAAGCTTTTCTGCAGGAAGTGAGTCCTTGGGGGCTGGCCTCCAGGTTTGAGGGCCTGGCCCCGCTTCTAGTCCCCTCTCTGCTTCCTGACTGGTAGACAGTATGACTGGTCTTACATTCCATTTTTCTAGTTGCTATGCCCCTCTCCCAGTATATGGCCTATGTCCCCTGGACCAATAAGCAAGATAAACCCCTCATCCCTCACGTTCCTGATTGTCACAGCAGTAAGAAGAATGAATGAATAGATCTGATCTGTGCTATCACTTGACTGGTTGGCTAATGGTAGTCTGAGGCCTGTGGTGGTCTCCACCGGGGACACCGAGTCTCTTCCCACGGTCTCTCTTCTCCCCATGTGCTGACCCAGAGTGGTTGCAGGAGGCCAAGACCTAACAAGGAGGAGTGAACCCTTGTTTCACATCTCATCTGACTACCGCACAGCCTACAACCCCAGTGGCAAAAGCCCCTCATCGCGCCATGGTGTGAGTAAGGATGGGAGGATAACCCGAGAAGGCAGGAACATGCAGAGGAAGAAGAAATCAAGGCCCTTGGACCACTGGATCACCATCGAAGATGTCAGTTTCAGGTTTTGCCCATCCGTTCCCTTCTCCTAGTCCACATACCAGTCACATGCGCAAGGGTGGAAGAATAGGCTGACCGGATTCTCTTCTAGGACTTTCTCAATCTTGTCCCCACAATAAAACAGAATGCTTTAAAAAATCCAGATCTAAATTGTATTTAAATGAGAAGGGACCTTAGGAGACAGATCTCATCAAGGGTAAAGTGGGAAAATGGAGGTAATTTAACTGGGGAGAGAGAAGGGATGGTTAGACAGGGAGAGAAAGAGGAGAGATAAATAATGCTTAACTGGTGTGAGAAACCAGAGGGAAATGTATTAGTTCAAAAGCCTACTGAAAAATCACACATACAGTATTTGTACCTGTGTCCATGTGTATAGCTGAAGGATACATAACAAGACACAGTGCCTCCCTTTGAGTTGTTGGTCAGGATAGTCCAAGAGACTCCCAAGATTACACAGGTTATTGCAACAGTCTTTGATTGCCTCCCAAGGACTTGAAGGTAAGACCCTAATGCTGAAGACAGGTCATACTTTGGACATAGGACTTAGAGCAATCAAGATGAAAACGACCTAGAAGCCACTTCCCGAAAGACTAGCTCTCATAGCTTTGGAGAGCATCACGTAAGCTGGTAAGGTAGAATATCAATCAGTGATCCAACCCCAGCTTTAAATGCCTAATAACCATGGCAATCACCAACACAGCAAACTACATTGGTGCTATAGTGACACTTTTATATTGGGGGTAATCAACAGCTATCTAATTGGGCTTAGAGCTCACTCAATGAGAGGCACCTCATGTATGGTACTAAAAACACAGTCAAATACACATAACTGGAGAGGTCATAGATCTTAGAGAAAACTCTAATGCTGTCACATGCCTAGACAAAAGTAATTTCTGAATATATGTTAAAATACGGGTCCTTATTTTTACAGACAAGTATACTAGTCACCACTCATCAAAGAAGATTTTTTTTTTTTTTAACATGGAAACAGTTACAGAGTTCCACAACTGGTCACACACAGAGAATAAGTGACTGTGAAATGTGCATCCCTAAGTGACACATCTACAATGGAGACTATACCCAAGGTCCACAGAACATAGTGGAACAAGGGGTCCGTAGAGAGAATTCTAATGCACCTCTCAACTCACACCAGTGAAGCTCCCTCATGCAACAGAGGGCAATGAACACAAAAGGCCACAAGTGGACAAAACAGAGAAAAAGGGTCTGCAGTGTGTGAATCCTTGGTCGGGACCTCTATTTTAAACTGTACCCACCCAGGGCTCAGGGACCATTGAGGAAGAGGAGGCAGAAAGAGTGTGTGAGCCAGGGGAGGAGGTGCACGACCATATAGAAAGACTCTTACAGGCTCCTGGGACCCTACTCATATGAATCTACAGCAATGGTGTCAGCATGCACAAGACCCATGCAGACTCAAGCAGACAAAAACCCAGCATAGATTTGGGGAAATGGGCAGCAGGCCCCAACCTTAGCCAAAGAACTAATGGCAGCTGATTACTGCTGGGAGAGGGAGAGCTGATCTTCTTTAAGGGAGGGACTCTAGATAGGCTGACTAGATCCCAATGGATGAACTTGTACTGGGGGATGTCTGGGTAGGGAACACTAACTTGATTTCACAGGCCTTAACATAAGTGATAGGATGCATGGAATCCTGCGAAAGGCTATGGGAGGGTGCAGATGGGAGAAGGCGTATAAAAATGATTGAGATGTTTTCTATGAAATACACAGTTCAATATAAATTATACAAATAAGTAAATAAAAATCTAAATCTGAACATTTCCGCCAGGTTAAAACTTTTCAATGACTTCTCATTATGCTTACAGATAAAATCTTCCTAAAATCACTTTTCAGCAGGGGCCAAGATCAAGTGTGCCACGTCGCCTGTTACCGCACTTCTGTTACCAATTATGCATTTTCATGTCTAGGTTTTGGTGGTAAATTAGATCATTACCTATGGTGGTTTGAATGTTTGCCATGGGCTGCCTAGATTTGAACACTTGGCTTCTAGCTGGTGGCCCTGTTGGGGGAGATTATAGAAGCTTTAGGAGGAGGGGCCTTGCCGGAAGAAGTGGGCGGGGCGGTGGGCTTTGAGGCATTTGCAGCCTCCCGGCCCCCCTTCCGTCTCTGAGCTCCCTGCTCTGGCTCCACCCTTTCTTCCTTGAGTTGCTCTGGGCAATGAAGATATTTTATCAGAGCAACAGAATGGAGAGCGCTAAGCCCTCTTCCTCCAGGACTGCCCCCGGCTCCAGCTCCCGCTTTCCCATCTCTTCCGCTGCCTTATGCCCTGGAAGTCCATGTTTGCCTTCATTTTATACCTTCCTGAACTTCCATCATGCTGTTGTCTCTGACTGAAGTGTTCTCCTGTGTGTTTTCCCAGTTAATATCTATGTATCCTTCAAACGCCACTCAAATGAATGCTGAGAGAAACTGCCCTTCAAGTCCCAGACCAAACACCTCACTCACCCCATTAGCTCACTGAGTCCGTAGGTCTTAACAGAGCGGTCAGCTCCAGGTTTTGGCTATATTTAACCATGTCTGGATGGATTAGTGGATTATATGTATGAATAATTATGATGTCATAAATGTCTGGAAATGTAGCTCATAAGTAGGGAGCTTGCCTGACATATGCAAAGCCCCAGGTTCAATCCCCAGGACTACAAAATAAAGATGAAAAATGAAAATTTAACATTATAAAGAATCTGTGAATCCCCGTTGCTTACTAACTGCACCATTGGTTTCCAAAGAATATTTATATTACTTGTTAGTAAAACTAGAACTGAACAAGTGTTAATACAGACCAGAGGGAGAAACAATGTAGGAAAGCTAAATGATTTGCCCAAGACCTCTTACTACATCTGGAAGCCCAAGAGCCATGCAGATGGGCTACAGGCTTCCTGCTTTGCTCCCGCTGACAAGACTCCCTCAGAGGCCCCACACCCTGCCAGCTTGGGCTCTTTGGAGGATTTAATTTGGCTGCACTATGCACTTGCTGCCTCTGCTCCCGCCTCCCCTTGCAGCATTAGCTGTGAGTACGAACTCATGTTCAGGAGAGAATGACATCACACACACAACCCATAAATCCCACCCGTGTGTGGCGAGAGGGGTCAGGGAAAGGCACTTGATTAAGCCTTATTTCTAAGTGCATACTTCAGAACATAATCTCTTCTTGAATTTTTCCATCCCTCATTACAACAATGGATCATGAGAGATCAAACAAACTAATTTGTCAGTTGTAGGATGTGACATTATGACCATTCACTTCGTAGGTTGCTAATGCCAACCAGTGACCTTCTAGGATTACACACTGCTGAAATGTGAAGAGGAAATTTAAGAAGAAAAGGCCAACCATCACTCAATGTACCAACAATTTTCCTTTTACAATAAAATAGCAAAATAATTTAAAAACCAACCTCATGTCTTATGATAAATAGCTGATGTTTATAGCCAAAGCTCTAATGACTACTTAGATTATATAGAAGATAATATTTGCCAAGGTCTTAAGTAGCTAAAGTCATAGATATTCCTTTAAAGGTCAGCTGTAAAACAAAGTTAATAAGTTTGAAGGAGAAAGCATTTTCCATAATGAATTCACAATAAAAATAATCTCTCTTCCATGTGAATTCTCTTTTAAGTACACTTGGCACCAAGGCAAAGCTAATCGAGGAATTATACGTGATTACCAGCCTATTCTGCTGTACAGTGCCACAGATCTAAAGGAATGGTTTCTGTCACAAGCAGGTAATGGCCCTGCTCCATGTTCCCCTCCATATTCTTCCACGGAGCTTCAGCGGGGCCACAAGAACAACACACTTAAACAGTTGCATGTTTAATATCTATTAAAGTTGTTGTGCCAAGACTGAACCATGCTGCCTGAGAACAGAAAGGACAGGAATACAACCAACTGCTCTGTGTGCCAACATCTGGAGCTGTTCTAAATATCTCAACTCTCTCCTGACTGGGCTGGAATATTAGTACTGGACAACAGCCAAGCAATGACAGGACAGATGTGCCTGGGCCCCTGAGCAAAGTTCTGGAGTTCAGATGTCAACATCACATTCTTCACTTTTGAATTAGTTTAGTTCTTCCAAACAGGACTGGTACTGAACACTGTAATTTCCTCACCGCTTTCCTAGTTCCATGGCAATTACTTAAGGCTTCTACTAAGGAAAGAAAACAGCAAAACAAAACACAAGTGCCTCTCAGAAGTATTTAGCCCTGTATCTGGAATCACTGGGTTTCTGCACTGGTCATACTAATTGGTCTTTGGTTGGTTTTTCTCTCCGTCAAGTACAGAACAAATTGGAAAGAGGTTCCTCACCACCCGGCCCATGGGAAAGGGGACAGGTGACGACTGCCAAGTACCACCCTTACCCAGCTCTGTACTCCCTACTTTTTGCTTTCATTATCACATTTATTCTTCATGATTTTCAGATGAGGAATGTTACCATAAGAAAAACTGAGATATTTGACTAAGGTCACTCAGCTAGAAGGATTTAGAAGCAAGATTCAATCCCGCAGTAGTTTCCAAAGCCGTCCCCTTCCCTTAGGTGACACTGACTTGGATGTCATCACAGAATCTGAGGACTCAGATTTGTAGCATGGGTGCAACTCTGAGCAGAGACCTGGGGAAGCAAAGGACGATGACCTCAGGCACAATGCACCCCCAAACTCGGGCTGGAGTGGATAGGACCCCTGAGCTACTTTAAGCATCTACATGTCCCTTCTGTGCAAAGTGACTACATCAGGAAGGAACAAAAGTTCCTTTAAATAACGACACTCAACAGGGGCTGGGGAGCCAGTGCCGCAGTCAAAAGCACTGGCTGCTCTTGCAGAGGACCCAAGTTCGATTCCCAGCACCCATGTGGTGGTTAACAACCATCTGTAACTCCAGTTCCAAGGAATCCAACGCTTTCTTCTGACCTCCATGGGCATTGCACGACACCAGTTCGCTTATATACATGTAGGCAAGAATTCATACACATAAAATAAAAGTAATAAAGTATTTTTAAAGTAAAGAAATTCATTCATCAAAGGCAGCCATAGGAAGGTGGTAAGATGTAAAAGTATTAGTTAGATGACCTCAGTTTTGTGTGTTAAATTTATTATTATTGTGTGTATGAGAAAGATGGGGTGGGTATCACAGGCACCACAGCAGGGGGTCAGAGGAAAATTTTGTGAGTTTGGCTCTCTCCTTCCACCTTTACATGGGTTCCAAGGATAGAACTCAGGTTACCAGGCTTGTGTTTTTAGCCACTAAGCATCTCCCCAGGACTGGCCTAAGTTTTGATCCGATCTCTGCTTCTACTGTCCCCAATCTTTTTTGCCTCATTTATGGAGCTGTAATGCTCACGTGGAAAATTATTCTGAGGCTTACGTAAGATGCCATATGCACAGCTCCCAGTAGTGTCTATGATTTGGGGCAGGTACACAAGAAAGGTTTACAGAATCCAAGTCCCAGAAACATTGAACTGCAAGTAAATAGAGCTCAAAACATCCCTCCTGTTGTTCAGACATGTTCTCTGGTGTTTATCAGGAGGCATTTATCACTGTCCAAATCCAGGTCACGTAAGCTATAAATGCATCTTGTATGCTAATGTCAGGATGCTTAGCTGACTCTTAAGGCAAGGGTTGGAAGTGTGTGTGTGTCTGTGTGTGTGTGTGTCTCTGTGTGTGTGTGTGTACAGCTAAACAAAGTCAAACATTCACAACTAAAAATGCAGTAAAGGACACGGACTCCATTCTGCAAGAATATCCTGATCATGAGGCATGCCCAGAGGTCACTAAGGAGAGGCAGCATGGTCACATGGGGTCACCTAACAGGAAGACAACAGGATGATTTATTGCCTGAGAACAAAGAGTCCTTGTGCTATATAGGACAGAAAAAGGCAGCAAGCCCTGTCCTCTTGGAGCCTCCTGTATCTGAACAAAAGATAAGCACACCAAGACACGTAGCAAGGAATTATGATGAAAAGTGTATGATACATATTTCAGAAAAAAATGAGACTGAAAAGAAAATAAACTTACTTTTGGTGAAATTCTAGAGTATTAACTAAAGAAACCTGTCAGGGGACAATCCAGATAGAATACAGAGAAGAAAGGGAAAGAACGGTCAGAGCCCGGAACACAGGGACAAGGGAGCCATGGAGCTGGGTCTAGGGATTGCCAGCGGCATGACGATGGGCCACGCCCCCAGAAGCCTGCAAATAAAACCAACATTTCAGAGCTGAAGTGAGAGAAAAATCACCACACAACAAAAGCAATTCTGTAGCCTGTTGTCACCAAACAACCCTGAGCAATCAAGGGTACATTTCACACACACAGGCAAAAACACATGCTAGGGCCTGTGACCTACATAGCAGGTCATTCACCAGCCGGGGCTAGAATGTCCTTCAGAGTACTTCCTGAGCAGTTAGCTGCTGCGGCATAGATCTGGGCGGACAGGTAATGGCAGGCTGCAGAATGGGCCCCAACGTGGAAGCATGGCCACGGAAGGAGAGGGCAGCTCTGGTTTCTAGAAAGAGCCGGTGAGAGGCCAGAGGGCTGGCAAGAGAAGGCACCAGCTCCCACGCAGCACTGCAGAGACAGCTGTGCTGTCGGGTGCATCCTTGGGTCCACTTACTAAAGAGACCAAGAACAGAGAAACATTACAGAAAGTGTCCACAACCCACAAGTTTTCCTGAACAAACACAATTTCACAAAATATTTTTTTAACAATGGTCATTCAATGGATTCTAAAGATACTTCACTGCTAAGACTTTCTGTATAAATGGCACATTTTCAACTAAAAGTATTTAATTGTAATTTAAGAAAAAGCAACAGAACAATACAGCAATGTCAAAAGTCATTCGGAACGCCCCTGCGCAGAGGGCTCAGTATGCAAAGATGAATAAGGTCAGCCCCTGACTCACGGGGACTACTGCTGAGCTTTCCGCACCCCACCATTACTGTGTTGCCAAAGCCACACTGAGCTGAGCCTTTAAATAACTCCTGCTGGAGGCACATGTCAAAACACTGCCAATAATGTGTCCTACCCAAGAAGCCTCTGACCACTTCTTCTTGGCCTAATGTGGGTGGTAGGTTATATCACTGTGGTGGATAGTTTTAACTGTTAACGTGACAACCTAGAATCTCCTGGGATGACAGCCTCAGTGAGGGACTCTCTGGATCAGGCTGGCATGTCTGTAGGGGATGATCTTAACTGTCTTAATAATATAGGGAGGTGCAGTCCACTGTGGGTGGCACCATTACCTAGGCAAGGGGTCCTGAACTGAATGAGAGGTACAGTTGCTGAGCTGAGCACAAGTGAGTAAGAATGTGTGTTGCGTCTCTCTTTGCTCTAGACTGTGGCTGTGGTGTGGCCGCCTCACACTCCTTTCCCTGTCAGTCCTCCACAGCCACAGACTGTGACGTTTCAGAACTGGGGCTAGAATCAGCCTCCTTTCCTCTGTGCTGCTCTTTGTTGGGATATTTCATCAGAGCGACAGAAATGAAGCTGCCGCAGACCCTAACTGAGCATACCTGCAGGGCCTATGAGTCTGTGTGGCTCTCCACCCTGCTGAGCTTCCGTGATGTGGCCCCCTCCACTGGGGAAGCAGAGCACCTTAAAAATGCTGAGGACAGACGTTCTCTCTGGTGCCTCCTGTCCCCTGTGAAGGCAAACTGCACCTTCACACAGGCACAGTCCTCACACAGGCACAGTCCTGCTCAGCCTGGTTCAACCTGTAGAAACTTGGAGACAGGCATCCTTGCCTCCTTCTGCTTCTCAGCTTTCTGCCTCTGCAGTCACAGCCTTGAGTATCAGAGCTCCCCTGGCTGCAGGACACCAGGCCATCCCCCAGCAGGACACCATGCCACCCAGCAGGACACCATGCCATCCCCCAGCAGGACACCACGCCACCCAGCAGGACACCACGCCATCCCCCAGCAGGACACCATGCCACCCTCCAGCAGGACACCACCCACCCAGCAGGACACCATGCCACCCAGCAGGACACCAGGCCATCCCCCAGCAGGATACCAGGACACCCTCCAGCAGGACACCACGCCACCCTCCAGCAGGACATCAGGACACCCAGCAAGACACCATGCCACCCAGCAGGAAACCACATCATCCCCCAGCAGACACCAGGCCACCCAGCAGGACACCACGCCACCCTCCTGCAGGAAACCACCCACCCAGCAGAACACCACACCACCCTCCAGCAGGACATCACCCACCCAGCAGGACACCATACCACCCAGCAGGACACCATGCCACCCTCCAGCAGGACACCATGCCACCCAGCAGGACACCATGCCACCCTCCAGCAGGACACCATGCCACCCAGCAGGACACCACGCCACCCTGCAGGATGCCACACCACCCTCCAGCAGGACACTACACCACCCAGCAGGACACCATGCCACCCAGCAGGACACCAGGACACCCAGCAGGACACCACACCATCCCCCAGCAGGACACCATGCCACCCAGCAGGACACCAGGACACCCAGCAGGACACCACACCATCCCCCAGCAGGACACCATGCCACCCAGCAGGACACCAGGACACCCAGCAGGACACCACACCACCCAGCAGGATAGCAGGACACCCAGCAGGACACCACGCCACCCAGCAGGACACCAGGACACCCAGCAGGACACCACGCCACCCAGCAGGAGGACACCAGGCCATCCTGGGTGTGCAAGGTCCAAACCTGGAAGTCATTCAGAAGCCTCCTTCTCTTTTCAGGCATTAACGAATTCATCAATCTCCACCTCCTTAAGTAACCCCAGTCTGTACACCCCCCACCCCATTTCCCACTGCAGCGATTGGCTGTTGTTGCACCCATCCAAGGCACACAGTCATAGAAACCCCTTTCTTCATTTACTTAATTCCTAGTCACTTTTGAAACACAGTTTGAGTATTATTTGCTCAGAAAAGCCTTCCCTCACCCTAGAGATTTCAGGGATTTCCTGCATTTTATGTACGTATAAGAAGCTTTAAAAGTAATGGCCATTTCTTCCACTAACCCTGAAATTCTATAAAGAGAAACCTCCTCTATTTTACTCACCATTAAATTCTCAGCAATCAACACAGTATCTGACTTGGTTTATAATCAGCTGGTATTTTTCAAATGAAAGAATAGATCTTTAAATAATATATAGCAATGCAAACCTGACGCTCTAAAGTCAAACTGTACTGAGTTTGGATCTCGGCTGTATTGAGTACAAGGCTAGTGACTTGACTATGCTTCACTCTCTGTCTTTTCAAACAAAGGCAATAAAGATGCTTACTTATACAGTAACTGTGAAGACCAAAGTACCTACCAAGTGTTCAGTGTTAGGTCTGACATGTAAAGAAGGCTTAATAAGTAGCATTCTAACAAGAGACTGCTCATGTGTCAGGAAAAGACTGAAGAAGTTACAGAGTGTGGGAGGGCGTACAGGCTCAAGCCTTTCTAGTTGTCAAAGTCAGGAGACACTGCCCTTCACAGCTGTCTTTACAGGGAATACAGCCACCCGCCCCTCTATATCAAATTCTACATAGTAATAACTATGTTATATATACTAGCATAAAAGTTTCAAACCGGAATCCCAAGCTAGGAACCAAGTCACAGGCCTAAAATTCACTCAGAGCTGCAGTAGGAGATGGTGACTTTGTCAGGACTTCCTGGATTTGCATCTTTCTCTGTTCAATCAAGCACTGAGGGAGTCTTTGAAGAAAGACACTGTTGGGCTGTTTGGTCAAAGCATCATGGCTTGGATGAGCATTTATACAAAATCAAGACAGATGTAACTATGTGACGCAGTCTTCCGGGAGCACCACGGTACCATGGCACACACAGCATGCCCTTGATCAAACATCATCACGCTGTGATTTGCTTTAGTGTTCATATATTTCGATCTACACAGTGGATTCTCATTTTATTTCAGGGCATAATTTAGGGAGCAGATCTGTAAGGACAGTAAAAGAATAGTCTCAATTTGGGGATCCTGGAATTTGCATCAATCATTTCTGGAATTTTGGTTGCCAAAGATTGCTTTCAGTGTGCAGATATCATAAGAAACAAACCATCCTCAGTGTTTCAAACTTCAGGTTCTTATCAGATAGCCTGTTCACAAATTTCATTCATTCTATATTGAAAGAAACAAGGCAAAATGGCCATGATGGAGATGTTATTTGGGGGTTTAAAATCCTGCATTAGTCAGCTTCCTGTCATTGTGACAAAAATCCCTGAGAGAAATCTCCTTAAAGGCGAAGAGGTTTATTTTGGTTCACAGTTTCAGACCTGGCTTAGTGGTTTCATTGCTCTGAGTCTGGAGCAAAGCAGAGTGTCTGGGGGCAGATGGCAGAGAAGTAGTTTCTATCATGTAAGGGAGGAAGAAAGGACAAGTTATCCCTTCAAAGACACACACTCTAATGATCTACTTCCTCCATGTGAGCCCTACCGCAGAACAGCTCATTCAATTAGGAACTCATCAATAGGTGATTGCCTTGGTTGATGTCAGAGCCTCCATGATCCAATCCAGCTCTGGACTTCCTATCACCATGGTCAACACCTGAGCCTTCAGGAGACATTTCAGAGCTGACCCATAAGCAAAAGGGCTTCCAAGAAAACAAAACCTTCAACCTTCTGGCCACTTCAGTTCTGTAGAGGAAAGCAGACGTGGAGGTCTGCAACACCCCGAAGACAATGCTGTTGTGAGTGGAGAGACCAGGCCTGGAGGAGTGGCAGCCCCTACCGTTCAACCCTAACAAGTCCACTCTAGACAGAGGGAGGCTAACATTGTGTGAAGGACCAGAGAGCACATATTCCACGTCTTCTGGGACATAGGCTCACTGTCCCAACTACTCTATTTCATGGCTGTGGCAGGAGAGTGACCACAGATGTTATGTAAAGGAACCGAAAGTAGATATATTCCCATAACACTTTATTTATGGACATTAAAATTAGAATTTCTCCTAACTTTATGCATCACCATTGTTATCCTTCTTTTGACTGCAACATTTAAAAATGTAAAACCCATTCCTAGCTTACAGACTGTAAAAACAGGAAGTGGCTGATTTTGACCAGTGATTCATTTCTGACTCTTGATTTAAGACATGGCAAAGAAATAATTACCAATTTGTGCCCCTTGACTTCGTAATTGCTCTGCAGGTCTTCTAGATGGAAGCAGCATGCCCAGTCCCTAACTCAACTATGGAAGTTGCACACAACACTGAAAAGATCCAGTGAATGACATCATCATCATCAACACTGTCCTCACCAAGGCCTCTGCACAGCAGCACTGTGGTCCTCTATGTGGGGGACTCAAAAAAACTGGGAAAGCACCCTCATGCTTAAAGTCACTCTCATGTCCTCCCATAAAGAGCATCCTTTTAAAAGAAAGTACGTGTGCTTTTCTTAGAAAATATGAAGTCAGAGAAGTCTGTGCGCCATTGTGCAGCCAGGCTTCTGGACAAAAGCACGTGAAGAAGGAGCAGGTGCTGGCGGTGGAGATGAGGCTTACAGTGTCCATGGTGTGCGTGTGCGTGTGTGCACATGTGTGTGTGAACTTGGAAGTGGTCATATACACCCATTCTGCATATCATCAGCATTCTGTGTGACAACAAGTGAGATGAAAAACCTAAATACCCACAGTACGTCGCTGTATAAACGACGGGTCACCCATCCCACCAAACGCTACACAGCTGTCCGTATATTATATGTGTGAAGACACACACGGTTGATTCTCATTATTTGCTCTGTTCCATAAAGTCACTATGAACACTGACTTAGCAAATACTGAATCATTGATCCTAGAGGAAATGAAAGATTGGCTCCCTACAAGCTCTGCTATGATATTTTATCAACTGATCAATATGCAACGTAGCTTTGTTTTTTGTTTAAAGGCACATTCCTTAATATACATTTTGGGTTCTGCACATTCAGTACACATGTTTTCTCCCTATATCACAGCTTTGTACTTTGTAATGCCAGACTGCATTTCAGGTCTGTGCTTGGAGGTCATTTTCAACAGCAAAGTACCAATAAAGTACACAATTAAAAAAGACGACACTACGCAGACTTTCAAAAAGACACTTATTCACAGTGTAGACTAAAATTAAAAGGCAGAGCACCACCTTGATTGACCTCATTTGGGAACACGCAGTTCAGACGATTCAAATATTTCAGAGATTTCAGGACACGATCCCAGGGGCAGGCACGGCAGCTTCGGTCCCAAGGTGAGGTGAAGCATCATGATGGCAGAAGTGGGCATGGTCAAGGAGGGTGCTCACCCCAATGCAGCCAGGAAGTGAGGGAGAGGAATGGGCAGTCAGGGTGTCTTCCAGGGCACTTTACAGTGATTGATTCTTCCACCTCCCAAGGTCTCCACCATGTCCTGATGCCAGTGCCATTGGACTCCAAATTTGGTAGTCCCAAATCCAATCACCTTCAAAAAATCATTCATCAAACAAGCCTGTAGGAGGATATGGCCTTGAGGACCCTTTAGATCCCACAGTAGACAAATGGGCAAAAATAGATGATGATGATCTACTGAGTATACACACACAGGCACGCACACACACACACACACACACACACACACACGTTTACTCATAAAATATCCTCCATGACATACAACATTAGATAAAATTAATCAAAAGATAACAGCATGCACATTATACTATAATTTATGTAAAGCGCATAAAATTTGTTTTTATGTGTATAAAGATCATGTCTGGATGTATGATCCATTACCACAAATAACTGAGGGTGGGGCTGGGAAGGAGAATGTCCACACCCTTCCTTTCTGCTGTGACTGTGAGGTCAGTTCCTCCATAGTAACACAGCGGCCCACACCAGTAGAAGAGAAGGCTGTAATCCTCAGTGAATACAGCATGTAATGCTTTCCTTTAGTCACTGTATTTGTCCCATAGGGGCAATAAAATACCTGACAAACTCAATGTAATGAAGAGGAGCTGATCTAGGCTAATAGCTGTAGGGAATACGGTTTACCAGGGCAGAGAGGGCAGGAGACAGATGGCCACACGATGCAGGATGATGGCTTGCACTCGGCCCATCTCTCTTGTTTGTTCCATTCAAAAGCCCAGTCAATGAAATGGTTCCATCAACATTTGGGATGAGTCTTTGCACCCTAATTAGATTACCTAATATAGATAATCCCTCAGAGATGCCCAGAGGTTTGTTTCCATGGTGATTTTAAGTTCTATCAAGCTGACAGCCAAAATGAACCATCACAGTCAGTCAACATGATTCTTCTTAAAGCTTCGTGTTGAAGGATTCTGCAACTAAGGTGTGTTGCTGGCCAGATTTTAGTTACAGTCTCCCATTCATTGTTTTCACTGATATAGATTTTCAGTACTTGGCAATGAGTTTTATTTGACAATGAGATCTTATTTTCCATCTACGTAAACAGTAAAAAAAACATATTTTCATTAAAATATGCACACTAGTGAGAAGAAGAAAGTCTGAAACATAATACCATCTAGAAGTAAAGAAAAATGGAGTTAAGAATAAATAGGATCTGGGATTTAAAAGTTGTATAGTTTGGGCAGCAAGATGACTCAACTAGAAAAATCACTTACTGAGAAAGCTTGATAACCTAAGGTGAACCCCCAGAACTCACATAAAGATGGAAGAACTGACTCCATAAAGTGACCTCTGATCTGCACACACATACCATAAATGCACATACTCAGACATTAATAATAAGTAAAATAAGTATTTTTAAAAAGAGTTGTGTGGTAGGAGCGAAACCTAGTACAGGGGAAAAGAAAAGAAAGAT
>NW_008355168.1:1692876-1701531 GCF_000622305.1 Nannospalax galili | reverse complement strand
AGAGGGAGGGGGAGAGAGGGGGGGAGAGAAAGAGAAAGAGGGGGAGGGGGAAGAGAGGGAAAGAGAGAGGGGAGAGAGAAAGAGAGCAAGAGAGAGGGGAGAGCAAGAGGAAGAGAGAGAGAGAGAGAGAGAGGAGAACTTGATAACACAGATGGTCAGTACTATCCCGAGAATCATCTACACTGGATGGAGAACAGTGAAAAAATGGTGTTACACTGCAAGGGGTTAAAACAGAAGCATTAACGCTTTCTAAAGACTCATTGGAGGAGAGCAGAGAGAAAACCGTGGACTCCTACTGCAGTCACTGCGATCACATTAAATCAGCCTTTTGGAATAACGTCTCATTGATAAAAGCCCACCTGCAATCAAGGCTGCCATCCAGGAGATATTTGTGTCCCTTCAAATCTGTATATTATCAGGCATGGTGGCAACACACCTTTAATCCTAGCACTTGAGAGGCAGAGACAGGTGGATCTGCATGAAATTGAAGCCAACATGGTCAACATAGTGAATTCCAGGCCAGTTGAGGCTACAGGAAGACTGTATCTCAAAAAAAAAAAAAAAAAGTGTATTGAAGTCATAATTAAAATCTCTGATGTTACCACATTTGAAGTAATTTTTGAAGTAATTAGGTCATAAGCGTGTAGCAGTCCTGACGACATTAGAAGAAACAGTGGAGTGTTGATTCTCCATGCCCTCGTTCACCCCCAGGCCAAGGCTACGGCAAGAAAAGGTCCAACTACAACAGATGAATACCCTTACCTGGGACCGAACTAGGGAGGAGAAATGTTTCTACTTCGTAAGACCCAGGCTTTGCTATTTTTACTTCCAAACTGACTCAGGAAGCTTAACAGCTTTGATCAAGTCCCATCCATATGATAATGCTGAGCTGTAACTGAGCCAGTGCTAACAGGAAACAGGAACAATAACAAACTCCATTCTGGTGGGTTCTAGGAAAAGATCTGCTGTAAGACCATCCCTTTCTGTAGACTTTGGTAAGGATTGTGGATGACGGCCTATTCATCCATGATGAGGCCGATGCAGACCTCCAACTTCCCGTTCTCTGTCTCATGATCATAAATAACCAGCAGAATTATTTGTACCCACAAAAAATCTACTACGAACAAAGTCTCACTAATTTGAGACTAGCTGTTGTCAGTCTCCTCTTTTCCCAAGGCTAAACAGACACCAAGAACATTTGTGACCAGGAGGTGCAGGAGGTGCAGAACTCACCCACCACCAATGGTCCCTCCCAACAACCCGTTGGGTATAAAGAACCATGGTTCCTACTTAGTTCTTAATCACAGCACCTACTCCCTCCTCTCCCTCACTCCCAGGACCCTCTAGCCCTATTGTGCTTTAGTCTATAAAGAAAGCCCCCACCTGTCCTGAGGTACTCATGGATTACGTGGTTTATGGCAGTAACATACATCTTTACTCAAGTCCAGGTTTGTAGTTTGACAGATGTGTTTGTTTGTTTGTTTGTTTGTTTGTTTGTTTGTTTGTTTGTTTGTTTGAGACAGGGTCTCACTATGCTACTTTGGCTGGCCTGGAACTCACTATGTAGACCAGGCTGGTATCAAATTCACAGAGATCTAGTGGAGTCTACATCCCAAGTGCTGGGATGAAAAGTGCGCACCACAATACCCAGCTGGCACACACTTTAAATGTCCGTAACTGCACGCACTTCTTTCTGCACACTCTTTAACCACCCTCGCAGACATACCTCACCTTACTGAACAACTCTCTCTAGCAGCACCCAAGGTTGCAGCCGAGTTTGCCCAGACCCTTACCAGAATCTGATGACTTGGGTCACTTAACTAGAAGGGGAATAGAATCTGCACGGGACTGAAGAAATCAGACAAAATCAAACAAAAGTGTCTGTTAAGCCAAGCCTCCACTGACTAAGCCTACATGATTATTGCTTTGAGGAAAGCTGACTTGATTCCAAGAAATACTATGCATGACCATAGCACTGCCATTCCAACTCTCGATTTTGCACCTTGTGCATGCAAAGCCTCATGGAGCTACCACAGATTTTATTTTTTATCACTAGTCCTGGGGCCAGGCCAACCTGGAATTTTCAATTACAGTCAGCTAAAAATCACGAATACAATAATGAATGTGAATTCGTACACATGGAAGACTTAGTAGCTGGTGAGCAGATCAGTAATAGAGCACACGCATGGCACGTGGGAGGCCCCAAGTTCGATCCTCAGGACCGAAAAGGCAATGATATGTTATTACTGACATTATAACCCTTTAAATGGCCTCCCAACGAGTTGTTCAGAAAGTAATAACAACAAAAAAGCCAAAAGAAGAAATGGAAAAGGAGACAGAGGAGGAGGAGGAAGTGGGGTGAGAGGAAGGGAATGATTCATCACAATAAAAAGAGAAATCTTAAATATATTTCAAATACTGCATAGGTGTATTTGTGAAAGTCATTTCCATCATTAACAAAGGCATACAACTGTGGATCTATATCAGATAACCAATTCAAGGCATTTCAAAAGTTATACTTAGTTATGGATTTGGTTCTTTATTTTGAACATAAAAGAACCGTTTTAGTGTTTTCGGGTAGCACATCTTAGTTATACATGATAATGGGTTTTGTTATGACATCTTCATATATGTTTGTAAATGCCATGTATTGGATCTTAGTCATGACCCCCTAACCGTCTCTTGTCCTGCCCTCATCCCCAGTGATCCTTCTCCTCCCAACCACCTCCCATCCACTTTCATGTCTATAAAAGAAATGCTTCATTGGTAAGTTTTCAGCAGGTCTTTCTAGATAAATGCTGCATAAAAGTTGGTGTGAAGGGCCCCGGGAAGCCTGCCTTACTAGACCCTCACAAGCCTTCTTTGCCTCTGAAGCTTTGCACAAGGGCCTACCTTGAGCAAGTCCCATACTCATATCAACACTACCCAGAATCTTTCAAGCCTTAAGAAAGCTATTGAGAACCACCACAGAGCCCACAATCACTTCTCTGATCACCTGCTTCGTTAACACCAGGATGACACAGGTTAGGTTGCTTTAAGATTGCTTTATGTGTTCTTTCCTCTCCAGCTGCGCAAAAAGCCCTACAAGCTCATTCTTCCTGGGTGCCTCATACTTAAACCTCATAGGAGCTCAATAGCAATTGGCTGATTGACTAATCATGGGAGGCACCAGAGATCAGGAAATAATTCAAAAATGAAGAAGACCCTCCCTGTGTTGACACCCCCCACCCCCTTCGATTCAGCATGTTCCTTCACAAATGGAAGATTCTGTTTGAGCCCCTCAGCAACTCTGAAAGGTAGGCAGGGCCGTAACTGCAGTCCCAATTATAATTATAGCAGTTAAGTTTTAGAAGCTCAAAGCAGTGTTGCAAAACTAATACATAGTAGAGTCAGGAACAAATCCCCTCTTCTAACTTTAAAGGTTCAAAGTCTAAACTGCCTTGGAAGACTCCCTATGACCCACTCATACCACTTGGGAAAATAGAGTTGACACACAGAATGTGAAGACTGCATGTGACAAAGACCCAAGTTTTCTCATCCAATCTCTCCTCTCTCCCTCCCTCTCTCCCTCCCTCCCTATTTCTCTCTCTCTCTCTCTCTCTCTCTCTCTCTCTCTCTCTCTCTCTCTCTCTCTCTCTCTCTCTCTCTCTCTCTCTCTCTCCCCCCCCAGGTTGGTCTCAAACTCCCTGTGTAACTGACGATGAGCTCAACCTCCTGGTCTTCCTGTCTCTACCTCCGAAGTACTGAGATTACAGACGCCACCACACCCGGTCTCCAACCTTAACTTTTGTTTCTGCCGCTGAATTTGATGAACAGTACAACCCAAATTCACGACCATCTGAGACACGGAAACGTACTTGGAAATAGGTCTATGCGTAGGTAATTGTTAAGGGGCCATACTGAATTTGAGGGCTCCAGGTCCCAAATCTGAGGTCCCCCTAAGGAGAAAAGAGTGGAAAGATACACTAGGAAGGCTTTAAACCAAGGATCGCAGCCACCACAGACGGGAGAGCAAGCAGCAGGCTCTCACCCAGCCCTTCGGTGGGAGGCCTACCCAACCCTGGTCTGAAGCTCAGTTCTGACTTTTGTTTCCTTTAAAACTGTGGCTCCTGCTGGCTCTGCCCTCACAGAAGCCTTTCTGTCTCATCAGCTCCCTCATATCCTTGTTCAAGAATCAACTAGGTGTCATTCTTCCCAGGAAAACCAGCCTGCCTCAGCCTACCAGTGGCAACTGAGAACCCCTTTCCTGTGCATAGTACGTGTCTATGGAAACACAGATCACACTACGATAAGACAAGATGTGTAGTTTACACAGCTGACTTCCCTCGTAGATCATGACCTCTTTTGGGAGCGAGGGTAGAGTAGGTGTCAGTCCAAGATAAGATCTTGTGATTTTGTTTTCTTCTTTCCCAGTCATGCCTCTGCCACTTACCATACCAGCTATAGTCAAGTTGTCTAATCTCTTTGCTTCAGCCTATCTCCCTGCATAGTAGGAATGATGTCAGCTTCTACCCTGCACAGAGGTTGAGGACCAACTATACTAAGGCACGTACCATGTTTAGAACAAATATGAGAAGCCTGCGAAGTCCTAAAGTACCAGCTACTGTTAGGACTTGGCCAGAGCTACAGTGTGATGTCTCAGGACTCAACATTAATGGCGAAGGTCAGAGGCAGCTTCGAGCATTGGTAGAGAGGAGTTATAGTAGCAAGGTCACGGTCACAGGTCTGACCATTTGGCATGAGGTGTGTGTGTGTGTGTGTGTGTGTGTGCACGCGTGTGTATCTTCATCCTTGTTCTTATCTTAGTAGTAAGAAGTCTAGATGAGGCTGACACTCCACCCTTACTTCATACCTAGATTCCAAGATGGCCAGGGACCAGAGAAAGAATTCCCAGGCCTCCATCCACTCGGATGCTTCATACCTCAGGGAAGGTTACCAGTACAAGCCTCGTTACACTAAGCAAACGCCAAGTGTCTCCTTTTAATGGCTCCTTACAAAAATGCTGTTTACTTAGTAGTGACTGGCAGCTAATTATGCCTTTCCAGATCAAAATAAAAAACATTGAAATCACACTTTTACTTAAAGTGCTGTTTCCTAAACAAATATTTTTTTTTCTAAACACATGATTCCTGGGGGAAGACAATAAAGGGCTGGTAGTGAAGAACAGAACTGGTGTGGGAGCATCTCCAGGGCCTCTCGACCCTAACATGCAGGGAATTAGTGAAAATTTCTCTAAGGCAATTGGCTATAGCAATTTATCTCACATTTAATTTTACTCTGTGGCTTCAAGGGAAAAGAAGGCCCAAGTGAAGATTCTAAAAGGTGAAGTGTGTGAAGGGGAGCTTTGAGAGGTGGAAATGATGGAACAGGACACAGAGATGGATTTAGGTTTTTTAACACAAAGCCTTGTCTCTTCACCTCTACATGTGAAGTTATACCATGTTCCCATATTTGCAGAGGGGTGGAGATGGGGTGGGAAGGGGCTTGTGGAAAACCTGGAGCAAGTTCTCTCTGCTCTCAAAAGCCACTCCCCCCCCCCCCAAAAAAAAGGTTGTGCTGGGCGTTGTGGTACACACCTTTAATCCCAGCACCTGGGAGGCAGAGGCAGGTGGATCTCTTTGAGTTTGAGGCCAGCCTGGCCTACATAGTGAGTCCCAGGCCAGCTGGGGCTACAGAGAGACCCTGTCTCAAAAAGCCTAAAAAAAAAAAAAAGCTGCTCCCTTTGCTGGTATTAAGGGAAGATACGGTAGTGAATATCAAAGATACTAGGGTGCAGATGTGTCCCAGCCCCAGGAAGCAAATGGAAGACCTCTAGACACACCAATGAACCCAGGGTGCTGATAGCCAGAGAACTAGCAAGAAACTGGATTGGAATGCTATTAAAACAACCTGCTACCCAAATGTGAGTTATATGCCATATGAATGGTTAAAGTGCTGGTTAAAGTGCTATTACCATGCCACAGATCTATGTTATGAAGACAGATCACCCCAGTGCACGGGTTAGTTATCTGGAGCTCGCTATACCAGGAACCAGGAAGCCAGCCACTTAGCAAACAGATGTAGGGGTCAATGAAAGCAAGAAGAGACAGAAGCTTTCTGGGAGAAAGCAAGGAAGCCCTCAGGCACCCAATGGTAGATTGCTGTGGGGAAGAGGGAGCAAGACTTGCTAGAGCCACGCACCCTATGTCACTATTAGGGGCACGTGCCTGGCTTTCTCTGCTTGGTCCCAAGTTGTAAACAGGGATGAAGACTAGGGATGCCGTTACTGATCAAGAGCAGTCCACCGGCTCTTGTGTGACAGAGTGAATACTTGTTTCTGAGGATGGGGACCTGCCAACCTGTAAGTCTGACCGACAGCAGGCTTCTCTCCTAGGCAGGTTACAGTACGTAATGGTTTCCTGGACTAGACACTACAGGTTCAGAGTCAAAATTCTATGTTTATGAATGTGCTGGTCATTTGTATATTTAGTCCCTCCGTTCCTTAATGTAAGTCAGTATAAATCAAAGCCAGTCCAAATAATCAGCAGCGTATACCCACAGAGACTCAGAGAGGGACAGTGGCAGCTCCCACAGGATCGCCAGTGTATCAAAATACGTAACAGAAGCAGTGTATTTGCCTCAGAAATGTACACACGGTCTAAGAAAAACATCAACCAGGTCTTGCAAAAAGTAAGATTGGCCCATTGCTTCTGCTATTGCTGATTTGTTTTCATATTACAATTAATAAGTGATAGGAAATGATCTGATAAATAAATCATTGGCAGATAAAAAGTTTCAAATCTGGGACACATGAGACCAAAAGGTATTAAGTACAGAAGACTCGATAATCTTTCTTGCTCTAAAATCCAAATATCTCCCCATACTCTGAGCTGTGTCCGAGGTTACTGCCAAGCACAGAGCCTGAGTGAGGTGAACCATGAGTCTGTTCAGAGTGGTAAGGCCACGCCCTCCAGGCTGCGATACAAAGTCAGCCTGAGACCCTGTTCCCTCTCAGTCCCAGGCCTCGGACACCAAGAAACTCATATACAAATGCAAAATTCACGATTAAATATGATTTTTTAAAAATCCATGTCCAGATAGTTATTTATCAAGTAGGCACGAGGCTCACATCTCCTGACTGTTGGGGTAGAGCATCAAGTAGGTGTGAGGCTCACATCTCCTGGCCGTCGCGGTAGAGCATTAAATGCACGGAATGAACAAAGCACCCACTGCTAGATAATTTCAAGAAACAGCAAAATCCTGCTCAGTCTGCTCACCTGGTGGCATGATTCCAGCGCAGGTACAGGATTCTGAGATCCCACAAAGCCTGAGTGAAGCTGACTTATCCCTGGCTTCACAAGTGACTTTGCAAGGAATGCACCATGTATCTTCTCCCTCCCTCCGGCCTCCCTCCTCCGTCTGATAAACTCCATTCACACCCCAGGTCCCAGCAATGATGCCAGCCCTGTGAGCTTCCCTGACAGGGTCCCCTGGGCACGATTATCCTGCATTTTGTCTCCATGGTTCTTTATGAGGACTCAACAAAAGCATTGTGGGATCAAAGCTACTTCTTATGCATTGTTAATCTCCCTCGCTGCACTGTGACTTTCTTGACTACAAGTCTGGCCCATTTACTTCTTTCTTCATTATGCCACGTCACCTATACACCTCATGTTTATCCTTTCACTTAACAGTCACAAAGACCCAGCAAGAGGAAAGTATGATTATTATGGCTCAAATGAGGAAAGGGAGACACCAGAGATCATTTAGTAGTTCAAGGTGCTAAAGCTAAGAGCTGATGAAATCCCAGCCTCAGCAGCCTGCAGACTTCATACGCCAGCTTTTGCCTCAAACAAGCGCTGAATGCTGCCTCGCCATGGTAGTAAAGACAGCCGCAGTGCCCACTCAGTCCGGGGGCAGTCAGTTCATTTTGCGATGCTAGGAGGCTTCTTAGAATTGACTTTAAATTCCAGCCTCAGGCTCACCATCTTTAGTCACACACAGTGCTCTTGGTCCTTCTTTTATTTTCTCTTGAGAAAAATACCCAAGTCCATGTTCTATAATGCTCCTTCACTGATCATAGTCCATGTTCTATAATGTTCCTTCGCTGATCATAGTCCATGTTCTATAATGCTCCTTCACTGATCATAGTCCATGTTCAATAACGCTCCTTCACAGATCATAGTCCATGTTCTATAATGCTCCTTCACTGATTATAGTCCATGTTCTATAGTGCTCCTTCACTGATCATAGTCCATGTTCTATAATGCTCCTTCATTGATCATAGTCCATGTTCTATAATGCTCCTTCGCTGACCATAGTCCATGTTCTATAATGCTCCTTCACTGATCATAGTCCATGTTCTATAGTGCTCCTTCACTGACCATAGTCCATGCTCTATAGTGTTCCTTCACTGATCATAGTCCATGTTCTACAGTGCTCCTTCACTGATCATAGTCCATGTTCTATAGTGTTCCTTCACTGATCATAGTCCATGTTCCATAGTGTTCCTTCACTGATCATAGTCCATGTTCCATAATGCTCCTTCAGTGATCATAGTCCATGTTCCATAGTGCTCCCTCATAGATCATAGTCCATGTTCTATAGTGCTCCCTCACTGATTATAGTCCATGTTCTATAATGCTCCTTCACTGTTCATAGTCCATGTTCTATAAT
>NW_008355168.1:1691997-1692294 GCF_000622305.1 Nannospalax galili | reverse complement strand
TGCTCCTTCAATGATCATAGTCCATGTTCTATAATGCTCCTTCGCTGACCATAGTCCATGTTCTATAGTGCTCCCTCACAAATCATAGTCCATGTTCTATAATGCGCCTTCACTGATCATAGTCCATGTTCTATAGTGCTCCCTCACTGATCATAGTCCATGCTCTACAGTGTTCCTTCACTGATCATAGTTTATGTTCTATAATGCTCCTTCACTGTTCATAGTCCATGTTCTATAATGCTCCTTCACTGATCATAGTCCATGTTCTATAATGCTCCTTCACTGATCATAGTCCAT
>NW_008355168.1:1686119-1691571 GCF_000622305.1 Nannospalax galili | reverse complement strand
TAATTTTTTTTTTTTTGTCTTTTTGAGACAGGTTCTCCCTGTAGCCCCAGCTATCCTGGAACTCACTATGTAGACCAGGCTGGCCTTGAACTCACAGAGATCAGCCTGCCTCTGCCTCCCAAGTGCTGGGATTAAAGGCGTGCGCCACCACGCCAGACTGATCACTTCTTAACTTTTAATTAAGAAAGAGAATAGACATCGACAAACTGATAGCATGGAGGTGCTAATTCTGTGCTGGAAGACCCCTTCGACCCCAAGGGTAAGGAATTTGTGTTTCATGCTTGCTGTTGCCATCATGGTCATCAGCAGGATGTGAATATTCCACCATTAAGAGCATTCCTTGCAGAGAGGAAGGGGCCGAAATAAACCCTGTGCTCTGACTTTAAAGCAACCTCCCAAATGTCATTTGTCCTCTCAAATAAATGCTTCCTGGGGGGGGGGGACGGTATCAAAGAGCCTGAATATGTTTATTTGCAGAAGATCTTATGGTCTTTATTATTAATTAACAAACCAACATTTCTTTCTACGCAGCAGCAGAGAAATCAGATATTTAGAGAACAAAGCATATAGGGCTCCTGACAGGTTTGCCTCTTAGGTCTCGTCTTCACAACGCTTGTTCTCTGGTGGCCCTTGTGTCCTGTCACCCTGCCTGGATCTGTGGAACCTCTACACATTCTTTCTCTGAACAGTTTCAGTGCCGCATCATCAAAAGCCATGCAGTGCTGGCAAGGTCTGGCAGGAAAGAAAACACAAGCAAACAAACAAGACTTGGCCATTGTGTGATGCTGTCTGTAATGAGAACTATTCCTGTGGACTTAGCTTTGCCACTCCTCTGGATGCTTACAACTCCCGCACCTTTGGAGTCGGCAGCCAGTCGCCAAGGATTTCAAGTGGTACTCACATTTTCTGCCCGGAGCCTCTTGGCAGGACACCCACCATCCCTGGGGTGGAGCATGTAATACAGTCGGACTTTGCTTGCATGCTTTCGACTCTGGGGAGGGAAAACAGAAGGAGATACTGTAGAAGAGTAGCCATTTGAGAATGGAAGAGAAAAATGCTTTGAAATGCAGCCAGTGGCCACAAATGCAAGGTATTCTCAGTGGAAAACACTTTCGTCTGCTACAGTCAGTTACATGGGATTTAGTTTCCAATAGACTGAACTGCCCATACTCCACAAACCAGCATCATTTTAGAATAAATAAAAGTGGTAACGAAGAAAGGTTAGAACACTGAGTCACTCACATGCATTTAACTGTCCTCAAGATAATAGGCAAGCAAAGGAAATGATTCATGACCAACTGTGATGACAAGAGGTCACTCGCTTCTGCCCCGAACACAGCACTAGGGCATGACGACGCCATGGGTGGGTGATGTGTACAGCAAGCCTACAGAATGAGCAGAGCCCAACAAGGTCCTGCAAGTAAGCCCGGCAGTGTGGCGCAGATTGGCCCAAGGCCAGCAAAGAGCAACCCATCCCTTCACAGTTCCATTTCCTCTAACCTGTCCACTGACAGCCGTCCCAGGCCTCTGACATTTTGAAGAATATTGCAATGAGACTTTCATGTTCTCCCCAAAGTGGGGAAAGGGGAGGGGGGGAGGGTGGGGAGGGTGAGAGATCGGGAAATGTCCCCGAGTCCCAGTTTCGCTTTAATTCCTGCTTGCTGTGTGATATCCAGCAATCAACTGGAATGTATTCATTGTCTAAATGAATCTGATAAATGAGTCTGATTTTCTCCACATACAGAATGAATACAAGGCTATTATGGTTGTTGCGAGAATTTAATGAGACAGTTAGACGTGAAATACTGTAATTCGTACAATGCTAAGCTTTCCTTACCATTGGCTACGCCAGTTCCTAATACTCAATCTCTTGCTCCTAATTCCAGTTCCCTTCCCTTTCTCCAGGCCCCTGCAGTGTTTTGCCTTTATCCACAGATGAGGGCTAGCCAGCCTCCAGGTAATGATTTACACTTTTATGGATTAGCCACAAAGGCAAAGTGATTTCCAGAGAAAACACTGAGTTGCATCTTGTTTCCAGGACACACTGTAAATCCTTTTTACTGGCTTTCCTCATTCATCACTTTTTTTATTCCTTTATTCTGCCCAGAGCAAGAAGATTGATCTTCTAAACAGTCCCTTGACACACTTAAAACCTTCACATGGGTCTAAAAGCACTAACAGAGCATGGGAAATTTTTACTGACGTGAAAAAACACTGGAGTGTGATTGGAAATACACTGTTAACACTGTGGTTATTTCTAGGTTCCATTATGGTGGGTTTTGATTTGGGTTACTTACTGTAGTGTTTTCTTGACTGCAAAATTGATAGGACAGAGAACTAGAGACCTAAGAGGACCCACCAGATTACCTAGCAATACTGCTGAGATTCCACATATGTTTGAGAACAACACAGTACAGATTAACATTTGGTGTGTGTATGTGTGTAAATACACTGATAACTAAGAAAAAAATCTGTGTATGTTCTCTACCATTTAGTTGGGGGGGGGCGTTGGAGGTTAAGGGATGGTGGGAATAGTCAACATACAGCTATAAGCAGAGGAATAAAAATCTGCAGGAGGTCGAACACAGACCCAGAGCCAAGTGGGTGGGAAAGCATTCCCAGATGGTAACTACTGAACAGGTGAGTGGTAACTGCATCACGCCCATGGGCCCAAGTTGTTATCACAGGGCCCGCATTCCCAATGCACTCAAAGCCTGAGTCTCAGAACAAAGTTTTAGCAAAGTTGGGGCTCTTTTAACTGGCCTGCCTTGTCGTTCCCTTGTCCTTCCTCTGTCGTATTCGCATTCTTTGAAAAGACTTTCCACGTAGGCAAAGTTCACCATGTTTTTAACTGAAGTTTGACAAAACCAGTAAAAACCTGTCAGTTAAAATGAAAAGCTATAAATGATAAGCCCTTCTCTGACAGCTTTGATGACGGCACACCTGTTTCCTCCAGGTTCACAGATCCTCTTTGGTGGACAGTCTGGCCACACACACTGCAGGCAGGTGCTAAGTGAAGAGACACCAGCTTCTGCAAACGTTGCAGGCTCGGAGCGGAGGCTGAGATACCCTGACTCCTGCATCATGGGTGCACCCGGTGCCCGAGTTTCCGGGTTCCATCCATTCTCTCCAGTTGTGGGAGCCAGATCTGGATCCACTTTCTCTGTCCACGGCCGACCCTGACATCCCGTGGCAGACACCCCAACTTTCAGTGAAGGGGTATATAGTCCATTTCCGGTTAGACTTGAAACTGTGGGTTGACGGTGGGGAAACGGTTCCGGAAGCTCATTCCTGGGAGCTGCAGGTTTCAGGCCCTCAAGCCCGGCCTCAGGCACGCTACGGAAGAGCCAATGAGCACTGCCGCGTCTTCTACGGGAGACCCTAAATCACCTTGTTTTGTGCCTCCAACTGGCTCCTCCAACCCATTACCTTCCAGAAATTCCTTGAAATTTGGCACAGTAACAGCATTCCTTTCCATTTATTCTAACAAACAAACTTCCCACAGAAAGTTAAAATTAAATTGCAGGAAAGATGTTCACTGCAGTATTACCTAATTTGAACAAAATCTTGGGAGAGAGCTGCTTGTTCAACGATAGAAAACCCTCTAAAGCAACTGTGGAACAGCCTTATGTTAAGGGGAGAATGGAGAAACATGTTTTCTATACAAAGAATACTGAAAAAAATTGCTGAGCACTAAACTTCACTACACAGTGGCTACAGTTGTATAAAAGTTTGTAAGTGTATCAGGAAGAGAGAAAAGGGAAAAGATTCATTAGAGGGGTAGAGTGCGTGGCTTTTGTTTGCTCTCTGCAACAAACTTTCCTGTAATAGTAGCAATAACTTGCTATGTTCAAGTCATGCTGATGATAATTCCACACCGAGTTCAGGTTTTATCCACATGATTGCAAGTAGCAAAAGCCTCACTGACCTGAAGTGTTCTGAATGTGAACTGCGGTAACTGGCCATATTTCCAACCACTCTTGTTAATGGCTGATCAATAATCCAAACACATATTGTTTCATTGGCGTACTTGGTATTAAATGAATTAAATGTCCTTCTTAACCCAAGGACAATAGAAGCTACTCCACGTTTTAAGCTTTATGGTGGTACATAGAAACGCTGTAGTAAATATGTGGCTGTCTACAGCGCGGTCACTTTCCAGCTGCTGTGTATGGACAGATTCTGTGGGAAGGGAGGCCAAGGCATCCACGACCCCCAGTCTAGTTCCCGTATAATCTGTGTAAATACAACAATGACAAAAAAACCCTTTTTACATTTTCCAGATTCATCATTCTGTAAAGTTTATACTGCCTTTCAAAAGCATCAAAAGGACAAACTAACTGCCAACTGAAGGGAATTTTCAGGCGAAAATACTACTTCACAAGCTTAGATGTGTCCAGGAGTTTCTGGAGAGAGCAAGGATGGCCACTTTAAGGGAGAAGACAAGAACTAGAAGCAATAAGCCCCTCCGACTGCGCTTTCTTCCATTCATATTTGCATTTGAAGCAAAAGTCATTACATTCGCTCAAACCACATGCACTTAAGCTTCCCAGATGGGCTGGAAAAGACCAACTCTTCCATCTGAATTAAAGCCTTTGCCCCGGATCTTTGGGATTATGCAAGGTCAGACCCATCTGAAGATTGGTTTCTTTTACTGAAACAATCTCTTGACACTAAAGGAAACTGTCAAAAATGGAAATTCTTTGGGGGATAAAGAAAAAAGCAAGCCTGTACTTCAGATTGCTGTGACAGAAGAGGATGGAGCACGTAACACAGGGATGAATTGTGCTTATCTGAACACCCTCTTTTAAGATTTCACATTTCTTTAAAAAACTGTGACATGTTTGCTTCCAACAGGGGGATTTCTTCTTTATAAAATTTGGAGATAACAAAACAAGTTTGTATTTGCATTATGTTTCAAGCAGTCGTCAAAAAATTTTCACATTCATCATCTCATTTCACAAATCTCAGCTGTGAGGCTGGCAGAGGAGGTGTCACCTCAAATAATCTTTACCATCCATTCTTGATCTCCTACATAAGCCCTGCACCACCTTATTTCATCATAGACTCTGTGCTGGGTAGCTTTAGTGTCAACTTGACACACCTGGTTTGAGGGAGCCTCAATCGGGAAATTGCCTCTATTGGACTGGCCTGTGGCCATGTCTGAGGGGCATCTTCTTGATGAGTGATGTGGGAGGGCCCAGCCCACTGTGGGTGGTGCCACCCCTGGGCAGGTGGGCCTGTGTTGCATAAGAAAGCAGGCTGAGCAGGGGCCAAGAGAGCAAGCCTGTAAGCAGCGTTCCTCCATGGCCTGCGCTCCAGCTCCTGCCTCCAGGTTCCTGCCCTGAGGTCCTACCTTGGGCTCCCGGATGAACTGCGACCTGGGAGATGTAAGCCGAATAAACCCTTTCCTCCCCACGTTGGTAGTGGTCAGAGTGTTTTGTCACAGCAA
>NW_008355168.1:1639934-1684607 GCF_000622305.1 Nannospalax galili | reverse complement strand
TTCCTCCATGGCCTGTGCTCCAGCTCCTGCCTCCAGGTTCCTGCCCTGAGTTCCTACCTTGGGCTCCCTGATGAATTGCGTGCGACCTGGGAGATGTAAGACAAATAAACCCTTTCCTCCCCAAGTTGGTACTGGTCAGAGTGTTTTGTCACAGCAATGAAGAACAAACTAAGACAGACTCTAATTTTACCTCTTCCAGAACTCAGCTGAAGTAAGCCAAGGACTTCAGAAAAAAGGGAGAGCCTAGAACACACGGACCGTTAGAGAAGTATGGGCCACCATTTCTGAGATATTTCATGAAAACAAATACCAAGGGTCTAATTCACTGCCACACTGGCTGGTGTGAGACAGGAGATCACTGTCAAAGACCAGAAGGAAAGGTGTCCTTGTAGGACTGCACTTAGAGTCCCTGATTGAGGGCTCCAGATATAAGCCCTGACAAGGCTATAGAACACCACACTAGAGTGAAAGATCCCTTAACGGGTGGGTCTCCTTCTTGGTCTCTGCATCTTCCATTCTTGCCGTGGAAGCAGGCTGTGTCCTACTGAGTGGGTATGAGGATTGGCCACTTAGAAAAGTAGGAAGGGAAACTCCTAGAGGAAGGCTTTGTTGTCACACAGAGAGCTAGAACTGTGCAGGTCCAGATTATAGAGCTCATTCCCAGGCTGTGGCCTACTGACAAGCTCTGGAGTCTATTTGTAGCCAGTGTTGAAATTGGACTACAAGATCCTAAAAGGATTCAAGTAAACTAAGAAAGGCTGCTGGGCCAACCCCGACACAGCAGAGACACGTGGCAGGCCTTTTCAAACTTTCTGCCCGCCTCCCCGCAGGGGTCAGTGGCATTCATTCAAACACCATGTAATGTGTGACACTGGATAGGTTCACCAGGATCCAGTGGAGGAACTCATACGGAGACGTCTGAGGACACAAACTAGGCCTTAACATACATGACAGAATGTGTGGATAGGGATGGGAGAAGTACGAAGTACGAGGGGAGGGAGTCTACATAGGATTAAGGTGTATTGTGTGAAAAGCATAAAAATCCTATTTAAAAGCAAAAAAAGCCATGTAATGTAAAAGAAGATTTCTGTGGTGCTGGGGATGGGAACTGGGATGCAAACAGGCTACATTTGAGCTCCACTTCCAGCCCAAGGACAACCTTTAAAATCTGCCAAGAATAAACAATTCTTTGCAAAATATGTGCTATGATAAATGGAAGTAAGTCGAAATGGCGTACATGTTGTGTCATAATACAAACCGAGGTATAAGCTGAAAAGTGAAATGGCACCTGGCTGAGATGATACCGTCTGAGCTAATAAAGTAAGAAAATTAAAAATGTCATCGCTTAATTTGAAGGCTTTTCACAGCAGTTCAAGAGCAGAATCATACTGCACATCTGTGTGAGGAATTCATACAGTGCATTCGTATCATATCCACTTTTAGCCCAACTCCTCCCAGATCCATGGCTACCTCTCAACTCCCTCAACTTGGTATCCGCCCCCCACCCCATCAAGTCAGATAAGTAGTTCCCAAGTATTCTTGGGTGTGGAACCTGCCCTGGAAGGCAGGCTACCTACCAGCACTTATACCCTTAAAGAAACCTGACTCCTCCTCTTCCAGCAGCTCTGGGCTGCCAGGAAACCCTCACATAGGGGTGGTAGACCATGCCTGGGTCCCTCACTCAATGCTGGATTTTGTCTGGCTTGCACTTGAGCAGGTCTTGGGCACGTTGTCACAATAACTGTGAGTTCCTGTGTGCAGCGTCCTGCTGGTGGCAGAACTGTTTCCTGTACTCAGCCACCACCTCTGGTTCTTACACTTTCCACCCCTCCCAAGAAGACATCTGAGCCTTCTGGGAAGGGGAGGATATAGATGTCCTCAGTGCTGAGAATTCTGTAGTCTCTTATTCTGTGCACTTTGACCAGTTGCTGGTCACTGTATTAATTGTTTTCTACTGCAAGAAGCAGCTTCTCTGAGGAGGGTTGAGAGATGCACTGACCTGTAAGCACAGACTGCGTCACCAGGAGCCATTTTAATACTATGTCCATTTAGTGGAATATTACTAGCAGGTTTTCACTAGGGCCCATGAGCCGTCTAGGTGACCCTGACAATAGTGCTAGGTATGGTTTGCATCTAGCGAAGTGGGGCTGAAATCCACTCAGAGGGCAGTTGGTTCCTCTTACAGCACTCAAATTTTGCTATAGAGACATAGTGTAAAAAGGTGGGTAGAGAAGGCTGAGTGTGGTAGCACAGACCTGTAATTCCACCACTAGGGAGGCAGAGGCAAAAGGACTGTGAGTTTGGGGCTAGCAGGGGCTACAAAGTGAATTCCAGGTCAGCCTGGGGTGAAGGGAGATACTACCTGAAAAGCAGAGAGGGCCAAAAGAGGATGACTAACACGGAGGATGAACACAGAGGACTAACACACACAGAGGACTAACACACAGAGGACTAACACACACGGAGGACTAACACACACGGAGGACTAACACACACAGAGGACTAACACACACGGAGGACTAACACACACACGGAGGACGAACACACACACGGAGGACGAACACACACAGGGGACTAACACACACAGGGGACTAACACACACAGGAGACTAACACACACAGGGGACTAACACACACGGAGGACTAACACACACAGGAGACTAACACACACAGGGGACTAACACATTTGGAGGACTAACACACACAGAGGACTAACACACACAGAGGACTAACACACACAGGAGACTAACACACACAGAGGACTAACACACACAGGAGACTAACACACACAGGGGACTAACACACACGGGGTACTAACACACACGGAGGACTAATACACACGGAGGACTAAACACACACGGAGGACTAACACACACAGAGGACTAACACACACAGGGGACTAACACACACGGAGGACTAACACACACGGAGGACTAACACACACAGGAGACTAACACACACAGGGGACTAACACACACGGAGGACTAACACACACAGGAGACTAACACACATAGGGGACTAACACATTTGGAGGACTAACACACACAGAGGACTAACACACACAGGAGACTAACACACACAGGGGACTAACACACATGGAGGACTAACACACACAGGGGACTAACACACACGGAAGACTAACACAGAGGACTAACACACACAGAGGACTAACACACACGGAGGACTAACACACACATGGAGGACGAACACACACAGGGGACTAACACACACAGGGGACTAACACACACAGAGGACTAACACACACGGAGGACTAACACACAGAGGACTAACACACACAGGGGACTAACACACATGGGGGACTAAAGGACTAACACACACGGAGGACTAACACACACGGAGGACGAACACACACACGGAGGACGAACACACACAGGGGACTAACACACACAGGGGACTAACACACACAGAGGACTAACACACACGGAGGACTAACACACACACGGAGGACGAACACACACACGGAGGACGAACACACACAGGGGACTAACACACACAGGGGACTAACACACACAGAGGACTAACACACACGGAGGACTAACACACACACGGAGGACGAACACACACACGGAGGACGAACACACACAGGGGACTAACACACACAGGGGACTAACACACACGGAGGACTAACACACAGAGGACTAACACACACAGGGGACTAACACACATGGAGGACTAACACACACGGAGGACTAACACACACAGAGGACTAACACACACGGAGGACTAACACACAGAGGACTAACACACACAGGGGACTAACACACATGGGGGACTAACACACACGGGGGACTAACACACACAGAGGACTAACACACAAGGAGGACTAACACACAAGGAGGACTAACACACACAGAGGACTATAACACAAAGGAACTCATACGTGAAAGACTGGATGTATATATTATGGTTTAATGAGACAAAATATAAACAAATAAATGAAGTAAAATAAAAACCCCTAAATGTAAGAAAGTGTAAGAAAGAAAACGAGCTCCACGTGCCTAACTTTGTACTTGGGAAGTTTCTACAAACAAGGCCCAAGGAGCAGGACTGCGAGTGTGCCTGAGGGCGTGGCAGGAGTTGGTGCTAACCATTCCACAAGGCAGGGCATGTAGGACAGGCCTTTGAGAGAATATGGTCTCACAAATTTATATAGAAAGACAACATTAAAATACACAAACAATATCAATACACTTTTAGAAACACAAATAGCCAAGATGCTTAAAATGAAGTTCATCCAAGGGCTACCTAACAACTTTTAAATGAAAAAAGATTTTTTTCATCCATAAAATTGGCAGGGATTGATAAAATATATGCAATCTATTTTTTCAGAAAATATAGCACTCTTGTACACACCTAAGAGGCATGTAAATGCACAGAAGCTTCTTGGATGGAAATTGTACAATGTATCCCAAAAAGGTAGGATTTAGTTTGATTCAGCAGTCTTCTATGAATTTATTTCTTTTTAAATATTTTATTATTTTTATGCATATGAGTGTATTACCTGCATATATGTAAGTGCGCCCATGTTGTGTGATGCCCTTGGAGGTCAGAAAAGGATGTCACATTCCCCTGGAACTGGAGTCACTTTCAGGTGTTAGCTGCCATGTGGGTGCTAGGACTTGACCGGGTCCTCTGCAAAAAACAGCCAGTGTTCTTAACCACTGAACCATCTCTCCAGCCCCACTATGAATTAATTTCAAGGATCAATTAAAAACATATACTGCCACTGAAGTATAGTAGTAAAAACCAAAAAAAAAAAAAATAATAATCAAATCCTCTAAAAGAAGAGAGATAAATATTATAAAATATCTATATAATAGGTCACAAAGCAGCCGTCAGCAGACTGTGAATCAATGATATGGAAAAAAAACACAGTGTGGTAAAGAAAACGGCCATTTTAAACTGCAATACAAAGGATATAATTCATAAACAGAAATATGTTTACACATGCATGTATGTCGTACACGTGGCAATAGTCTGGGGAAAACATACCAAGGGATTACCATTTTCTAGTTACACTTGATTTCAGCTTTGTTGTGTATATGTTTTTTATTTTTCCAAAATTTGAGACCAAATCTATCTTTCTAGTAATCTAAGGGGAAACATAATTTTCAAGATGTATTGCAATACCAGTGATTTGGCATCTAGGTTTGCCTTAGGGACAGCAGGTCTCAGAAAGACCAAAGCATTTGTTGAACACCTGCACCGTATAAACTCGTACTGAACAGGGACAGAATCTGTTTGGTTCACTATTGCTTCCCATCCACTCAGCCAGGATTTCTCCACCAAGGGCCTGAACAGACGGTAAAGAATAAGGCCATCAGGAACAAGAGCCATCAATGTGACAACTGTGTGAGTCACGTACATTTGAGGTCATCATCTGTACAGATTTCCTCGCATTCTAAAACTAAACAGCCTCGACCTTCCACTGCCATCTCCAAACCTAGCTTCTGCAGTGTGGGGCAGAGAGGAGCTGGGGCCTGCAGCTCAGTGCCCTGAGCAGCAGCACCCCAGGGTCTTAGCAGCCTGTACACATTTCGGGAAGGAAGACGGCACTTGACGCATAAGTTCTGGAGACACTGGGAATTGCTGCAGCTGGCGCAGAAGTAAAGATGCAGGCAGCAGCCACACTGCCGCACACACCAGGGGACACACAGCCACACTGCCGCACACACCAGGGCGCACACAACACACTGTTGCACTCAATCCAGACGCGGAGGAGAAGCTTGGCAGAGTTAATAGACACACAGTCTCCAAGAGACCAGCTTTGCCAGCGCTAGCTTGGCAAAGTAACCTTGAACCTGTGATCAGACAGACTTATAGGCTGCTATGGACTAGACTCGCCCCTGGTTTCTTATTACAGGGTCCTAACAGTTGCAGAGCTTCCTTCTCTTTCTGCCCACCCTTTCAATCCTCTTTCCTTTTTCCTCCCCCTCCTTCTCTTTCTGTCACAGGCCAGGCAAAGCCCTCCCCAGAAAGTGACCCCACCTGGCATCCTGACCACAGACTTATGGCTTCCAGAGCTATAAAGAAACATGTACCGAAAGTCCCCCAGTCTGTTGTACGTTGTTGCTACGATGACTCACTGGGTAGCACATACTGTGTCTATCAAATCTAATATACACCTAATCTCATACACAGCAATCAGTACATTTCTTAAAAACCAAAAAACCAAACAATAAAAAATGTGGTCTCAAAGTTCCTAGAATTAGGTCACTTTGTTCTTTCTGAAATATTTTTTAAAACTATTTAAAATGAGAAATACTTTTCTTTAATGAGTACTGTGTTATGGAAAAATGAGTTTGTGTTGGAGTAAATCATGTATGCTGAGATGTGATGTAGCATAATTGTATAAACATATTTGTGCGGCATCCACATTGCTGTCTGCCTACACAAGTGACTACATCAATGCATTACAATTTTAAATCAAAGTCTTGCAACTTAAAAAATTAAATTATCACCAAGGCGTGAAGGGAATTGTTGTGTGGTGTGAGGGCTAAGCTAAATGTGTCTCTGTGATGTATGTGCAACTTGAGCACAGGAGAAATAGAACGGGCTCATCTAGGCCTGCTTTCTTTTGCTATTTTGGAAAAATTATGAAAATGATATGCCTCTCAAGCCTCTTGCAGAGAAGTTAACACTAGAGATGAGGAGAAAAAACAGTGTATGTGATCAGTGGTTAACGTCAGCGAGGAATGGGCGATTTGAAGGAACAAAGCTACCAAATCCTGAATTGTGAAAGCTGAACCATGAGCCAGTCCTGAGCTGTAATTCCCCAAGATCTCTTGACTTCTTTTACAAAGTTCACCGCTGAACTGAAGAAAAACTTAGCCCTGTGTTACATATCACTTTCCAAGATGAACCCCACCAGGATGGCCTCAGACCGGCCCAATCAAGTCTCCACCTCTTCGTCTGGAGTAAAGCCGAGCCTGTAGAAAACACTTTAAGGTGTACTAGTCCTGAGATGATAAGCTTCTAAGCAGGACGGTCACCCTAATACCCAGCAGGGTCCCCAGAGGAGCAGGTTCCTGTGTGCTGCTCAGCCTGCCTCAGGGCCTCTTTATTTTGCATAACATTAGAATTTCACCCTGTACTCCATCATTTAACATTCTTTGAGATGTACCATTATTATTCTCAGCTTGAACTCTTCTTGTGACTGCATCTCCAGTTCCTCCTGGTTTCTATAGTCCTGATCCAGTCCCACGTTGCACTTTTAAATATTCTGCACAGAGTCATTCTCTACCAACACCCATCAACAGTGTAAGCAGCCAGGTGAGCCAGGTAACAGAACTAAACTTCAGCAGACCTCACCTAAAAACTTGGTTTTTAAAAATTGATTAACGCCTGTAGTCCCAGCACTTGGGAGGCAGAGGCAGGCGGATCTCTGTGAGTTCAAGATCAACCTGGTCTACATAGTGAGTTCCAGGACAGCTGGGGCTACAGGGAGACCCTGTCTCAAAAGACAAAAAAAAATTGATTAATTTTTATTTTATGTGTATGAGTGTTTTGCCTGCATGTATGTAAGAGCACCCATGTTATGCAGTACCCGTGGAAGCCAGAAGAGGGCATCAGACCCCTGGAACTGGAGTTGCAGATGGTTGTTAGCTGCCATGTGGGTTCTGAGAGGCAAACCCTGGTCCTCTGTAAGAGTACTCAGTGCTCTTAACCACGGAGCCGTCTCTCCAGTCTCATAAACAGTAGTTTTAAAAAATAGAAATTGACAAAACACAATAGCTGCTTACCACAGAGATTATTCATCTCTCAGCAAATTACATTTTTAAGGACAACTTCAGGTATACCTGAAAGTAACCATATTTCAAATTTTTCATATTCATGTTATTTTTTAATATTTTATCTATTATTTTTATTTTATGTGTGTGAACGTATTGCCTGCATGTATTAAGTGCACCCATGTCATGCAATGCCCACAGAAGTCAGAAGGGGGCGTCAGATTCCTCTGGAACTGGAGTTATGGACAGTTGTTAGATGCCATGTGGGTGCTGGGACTTGAACCCAGGTCCTCTGCAAGATCAATCAGTGCTCTTAACTGCTGAGCCATCTCTCCAGCCCATTCATGTTCTTTTTTAAACTCTCAGTGTATAACAGCAGGTATAAGGTGGCATCTTCTGTTGCCCACCACTTCCACTATCACATAGACATGGATTTGAGATAGTTTTTCTGCACACAAAACTACCTCACTAAAGTGGCTCAGGATTGGGAATTTCATCCATCACTGATGCTAAACTCTAGGACACTGGTAGAATATTTGCATGGTGGGACTGTTCGACCTAATGGTGGGAAACAGGATTTTCCTCCACTGACTCTCACACTGCAGAGTCCCCAGACAGAGCTAAGTGTTCAGAAGCGTCTTTTATGTTTCCAGCAGTACTTGTTTTGTTCAGCATACGTTTCAGACCCTAAGTGGAAACCTGCTTATGATACCAGCTGCGAATCCAGCACTGACAGCTCAAGTGCCACCTGCTTTTCAGTCTATCTATTTGCTACTCAGTCCCAGCTTTTAGTCTGTCTGCAGGTTGCTTTGAATGATTAAGGAAAAATAAGAAATTTCTGAAATAATTCATCTTCTCTAGACAGGTGGTTCAGCAAATGATAGCTTTACTCAAGAACAGTCCTCAGATGTTCCCAGAGCCTCTACCTCTCAACTAGCAAGTACACTCTCCTGAGGAGGGCTGGATGGGACTAATTCCCAAGTCTCACTCTGTCACCTGCCTGCCTTTCTGAAGACAGGACATACCTAGAGTCCATTCTCTCTCAAAGGCTGTTGGTTCTTTGAATATCTGATTCATAGTTTTCTAAAAGACAGCTTTTAGACCGGGGCGGGGGGGGGGGGCTCAGAATTAGTATTTTTATGGATGGCCCTGGGAACACAGATTCTGACAAATTATGGCTTGATTCCCCTCCTTTTCTGACACTTCCATCTTCCTCCCCTGAATGGCAGGGACTTGGGTAGAGGCAGCATCAAGAACCAGGCTCCAGCCAGGCTTCCAGGGACTGCAAACAGGAGGCTGGGACATGCAGGTCTGGAAGGCAGCCACTGGCAAAGGCACCGTTCAAACCTCTTCCGGACTTGCGACTCTCCAGCTGCCGGTGTCCTGAGAACGTTCTCTTTCCTGTTCCCGCCCGGCCCTGGGAAATCCCTTCACTCTCATATGAGCCGACTCTAATTCAACCCTTCCAAAGCCATGCCGTTGTCCCGTCCTTGAATAAGCTCCTTTGCAGTACTTTTATCGTGATCTGGACATCAATCTTCTCACAGGCACCGGCACAAAGGGAAACAGAACAGTGAAACGATGGAGCACGAGTCCTCAATGGGGGAGATAAACCTGCTTCAAGGGGACGAAGGTAACACCAACATAAAGCAAAACCATGGTATCATAAACACAATGCAGACATAGATATCATCAAGATCTTGCTTTACTGCATGAAGATCCATTAATGTAATACACGCTGTTAACAGAGAGACATGGACATTCCACGGTCACATCAACAATGTCAGAAAAGTCTGACCAAAATCTAACACTTTTTGATGACAAAAACACTCAACAACTAGGAAGAAGAAAGGACTCATTCCACTCACTAAGGCCAGAGAAAACCCCTAGCAACATCTCTAATGGTGGGTGGTGGGCGAGCAGGCGTTCTGCCCCCAGGGTGAGGTGCCAGACAAGCGTGTTCCTTCTCACTGGCATACCATGCCGTGGGAGCGTCAAATGGGGTAACAAGTAACGAACAAAACCCATGTGCTGAGGTGGGGTACATCTAGACCTGCAAAAAGCAAAAGTATTTATGTTGGCAAATGACAGGACCCTAATGAATCTTATAAACAACATTAAAATATGAGTAAGGCAAAGGTGGTCTGAAGGCCTGGGAAATGACCTGGGTGAAGTGACGTTCAAGCCTGACGCCCTAAGCCTGACTCTGCAGTGCCACATAAAAGCCAGACATGGGGGCACGTGTCTGTGAGCCAGGTGTGGGGGCAGATGTCTGTGAGCCAGGTGTGGGGGCACATCTGTGACCCAGGTGTAGGGCAGATGTCTGTGATCCAGGTATGGGGGCACCTATCTGTGACCCAGGTGTGGGGGCAGATGTCTGTGATCCAGGTATGGGGGCACCTATCTGTGACCCAGGTGTGGGGGCAGATGTCTGTGGGCCAGGTGTGGGGGCACCTATCTGTGACCCAGGTGTGGGGGCAGATGTCTGTGAGCCAGGTGTGGGGGCACCTATCTGTGACCCAGGCATGGGGGCATGTGTCTGTGACCCAGGTGTGGGGGCAGATGTCTGTGATCCAGGCATGGGGGCACCTATCTGTGACCCAGGTGTGGGGGCAGATGTCTGTGATCCAGGTGTGGGGGCACATCTGTGACTCACGTGTGGGGGCAGATGTCTGTGATCCAGGTGTGGGGGCACCTATCTGTGACCCAGGTGTGGGGGGAGCTGTCTGTGATCCAGGTGTGGGGGCACCTATCTGTGACCCAGGTGTGGACCGTGTCTGTGAGCCAGGTGTGGGGGTCCGTGTCTGTGAGCCAGGTGTGGGGGCCCGTGTCTGTGAGCCAGGTGTGGGGGCCCGTGTCTGTGAGCCAGGTGTGGGGGCCTGTGTCTGTGAGCCAGGTGTGGGGACATGAAGACAGCAGATCCCAGGGACTGACCAGCCACTCACTATACTGAAATGGTGTGCTTCAGGGTCAGCGAGAAAACCAGTCTCAAAAATAAGGTGGGGCAGGCCTGGTGGTGCTTTAAATCCCAGGACTCGAGGGGCAAAGGCAGGCAGATCTGTGAGATGGAGGTCAGCCTGGTCTACATAGAAAGTTCCAGGGCAGCTGGGACATTTCTTCCTTTTAAAAATGTGGACAATAGAATAAGAAGATATTTACACCAACCTCTGACCTCCACATGTGCACACATGGGAGCATGTACCTATGTACACATGCATACAGCACACACATATGTACACTCCCCCAAATTTAAAGCATTTTAAAATAAGGGTAAAAAGGTGTAAAAAAGGTTTTAGAAGAGATGAGAGGGCGCGGGGAAGAGAAAGCTCAGGAAACAGAACAGGAGCCGTCAAAGCTGAGTGTGCTCTGTAAAATAACTAAAAATAAAATCAGAAGATCACAATTTATTTGCAAATGACTAGACCCTGATAAACCTATTGAAAAATAAAAAAATAAAACTTCAGAATGAATAAACTAATTCAGTCAGGTAGCAAGATACATGATTAATACCTAAAATCCAATTGCTTTTCTGAGGTTTTTTTATTTTATGTGTATGAATATGTTGCCTGCATGTATGTAAGTCTTGCAATGCCCATGGAGGTCAGAAGAGGGGTTAGATTCCCCCAGAACTTGAGTTACACTTGGTTGTTAGACACCGTGTGGAACCTGGGTCCTCTGCAAGAGAACCAGTGCTCTTGACTGCTGAGCCATCTCTCCAGCCCCTTTTTGAAGTATTAATAGTGAACAATCTCAAAAGCTAATTCTAAAAAAAGCAAGTTAGTTTTTAATAGCATAAGAAAGAAAATAGCATTTAGGTATAAGCAGATCCTGAAGCCACGTGAATTCAGATTAGCTCACACAATGCCGAGAGGAAGAAACATGGTGAGAGTTAAATTTCCCAGTTCAACGATAAAGTCACAGTAATCAGTCACCGTAGCAGAAATGCAGGCATTAGGCAATGGATCAGAGCCAGGAGGCTGTAAATAAACCCCTTCATTAGTGGGTGATTTGTTTTTGAGGGTGCCAAAATAATTCACCAAAAGTGGAGGCAAAACAAAGAAGTATCTACTTGCAGTGGGTGAAGGTGGATCCCGACTCAGCCCACAGAGAAATGAACTTGAAGCATGTCAGGCTTGTCATAGCAGCAAAAAACATAAGACTCTGGAAAAAAATGAGTAAATATTTGTGACCTTGACTCTGTCATCAGATCTGGGATGTGGCACTAAAAGCACATATGATACGAAAAATTACATTAATTGGCTTATGAAAATGTGTTTAGAAACTATGATTCAAGGACGTCAACGAAACATGCAAACACAAACATCATAGCAGAAGGAAGTGTTTGCAAGTCATGTATCTCCCAGGGCGCCATTCTCTGGAAGTACTAACAACATGTGATAGACTAGTACACACGCAAACACACACACAGCAAGCTGAGTCGGGTGGCAATAATCTCTCCACACAGCGATCGTTAAACTTAATGGAGAAATCTTGATACCGTCTCTTTCAAGAGAACCAGGAGACACAGGACCACTATCTCTACTGCTGCTGACACTACTGCGATTCGTCACCTCACCAAAGAGGGAAAACAGAACCAAGGATGGAGAGGGAGAGCCAAAACTCACTTTTTAAAAAGAATACATTCATCTAGAAAAACCAGCAGAATCACCTTAGCAACTTCTAGAATGCAGAGAGAGGAGTTGGTTGACGAGGGACGTGAAGGGTCACCTCCCAGCACTGCCCCAAGGAGAGCCTGTCCCCCTGATGCTGGGGTACTATCAGGAGCCAGCTCTTGCCTTCTAGTCTTTCAGGAATCCTCTCAGCTATACAGAGCCACTTTTCTCCAGGGAAAGTCCTTCCCAGGACACAATGCCGAGTGCATACATGTGGACAGATGTACATGTGTACATAATGACAGGGGCTCCTTGAACAGACCAATTTTGACAATGTGTTATGAATGTTGCATGGTGTTAACGTCTACACCAGAGATGAACCGATACCTAACTGCCTGTGGCTGCAAACAAGTAGGTGACACCAAACCAGAATTCACAGCCAGGTTTTGACTCTGGAGGCCAGGGGCCAGACTACAGTGCTGTACCGCAGGACACACCACAAGGCAGCTTTCTCTAATGACCTGTTTGCCGATTCTCACCTGACGCCATGATGCCATCTGCCGCATGACCACAATCACCTTTCTACGATGACGCCAAGGCTCAGCTCTCAATGAAGTCTTTAGTAGTTCCAGAACACTAATCTCTTCCTGTTCGAACTCATCACAGGTCTCGTCTTGGCCTTCTGTCATTTCATTTAATCAGTTCATCAGATACAATTTTATGGTTTATTAACTCTCTGGTTCACCTCATGTAACTCTAAATCACAGCCTCTTTGGCAAAGGACAATTGTCAGATGAACCACCCTATATTCTAAAAAAGCAAAATACACTATAGGTGTCCAGAACTTCTTGATTTGAACTGATTGCATTCAGCGCATTAATAAGTCTCACTGTCTTGTGATTGATATTAGGGCAAGGAAAACCCAACTGTCTGCCACGGTTCTGCCTGTCCTCTCAAACACACGGTCAGTATTCTGGAATCTCTCCCTTACCCTCATCATTCTTGACAGTGTAATTTTGATTCAGAGTCTCTTCTCAAAAGCTAACCCCAGATAACCGTGCATACATAAAGTTAGCCCAGGACTCCTGAGAAGCAGTTAAGTGCTGCAATCATGTATTCAGGCTGGATATTCTCATCCGAGGAAAATAACATCTTCATCCAAACATCACTGGGCAGCACACAATTACGCTGCACCACAAACAGCTTTTCCACCCCCACCACCTGCTGTTAACTAGATTCCTGGTTAGCCTGCCCCGGTTCTCGTCACCTGCTGACTGATCTGCTGTTTCCCATAAATGCACTGACAAGTGATAAATAAGGGTGCAAAATTATGACTACCTGTTTAAAAGACAAAGGGTTTAGCTCTCTTCAGTTCCTCAGCAGCCCACTGCAGTTGTTTCTGACTTTCAAGACAACACAGCAGCCTAAGGAAGGCTGTGGTCGCCAGTGCCTTTGTTCTTCACTGAATTAGGGCTTCAGCAAAAGGGCTGCCTTGAGTGTCCCTGTCTGCTCTCCACACAGTCCTTTCTCCTGGGCATCATCAGCAAGGGTGGTGTGCTGGCTCTGTCACATTTCAATCCAGTTCCTAATGTCTCTGAACTTCTCTCAGCTAAGCACACACTAATGAAATTGTGTCAAGCGATGGAGGAAGTTAACAGCGGAGCCTTATTAATATTCTGAGCTTTCTCTGGCTAGATTAAACTAACTGTAACAAAAAAAATCCATCCAAAATTTGGTCTCTAACCCTGGGCTGTATTACACACAGACATAGATCCAAAGCATCCCCACCAGTCATCTGGAATGTGCATCACTTAGGTTGAGCTACTGCTAGGACACAGCAGTTCCCATTCGTTTCCTGGTTATTCTCTTGTGACATCTCAGCATCTCCCATCACAAACATTTGCCACTGTCACTCAGTCCTTGTGCCTGCTTCTCACCACAGCAACTCTTCTTAACCTCTTTTGGCATCAGTGTTCCTAATAGTACACCTTTCACCAATGGTTCCAGATTCAGACACAAAAACACAGACTATGCAGACAGATGGAAACTGGGATTGCACTGCATCAAAGGCTATTTTATCAAAGTTAGTGTCCTTCTGAGTACAAATATATGAAGCATCACAAAATATTTCACAGGAAACGTTCAATGAAATGCCACTGGATCACATAAGTTAATTTCAAGAGACTAATTTGTTTCCTTAACTATAAAGGTAAAGCATAAACATTTGTAAAGTCCCAATTAACTTTAATACTCTATATGAAGCAGAGGCTTTGAAAATGCATTCCAAATTTATAGCACTAGATTCTGATAACAGGGAAGAAGAAAGGTATTAAAATAATGGCCTCGGCTTCTACGTTAAATATCTAGAAAGTAGAACAAAACCAAAAGTAAATATCGGAGTAGAAATCAAGTAGAAAACAGACAAACAGTACAGACAATCAATAAAAGCAGGAGATCAGTAACATTGATAAACCTCTAGTCAGACTGACCAGGTAAAGACAGAAAACAATACCAACATGAATAGCAACATCAACACCAGCATCAGTGCCAACACCAATACCACCATTAGTAACCAACGTCAGCACCAACATTGATACCAACATCAATACCAGCATCAGTACCAACATCAGTACCAGCATCAGTCTTAGAAGACAGAACATCATTGCAGACTTTATATTCAGTAAAAATAATAAGACAATCTTATGAATGGCTTCTTGCCAAGTAATTCTATGACTCGGGAGGAGATGAGAAAATTACTTGAAGATCAAGCTCTCAAAGCTTCCTCAAGAATAGGCAAGAAAGTCAAAGCACCTATGAAGGAGATTGAACCTATAGTTAAAAACTTTTCTACCGATGAAACGTCACAATGTATAGTTTCACTGGGAAATACTACCAAATATTAAGAAAGAAAGAACACCATTGCATATAAACTCTTCCAGAAAACTGAGACGGAAACATTAGGAACTCATTGTGATGAAAACATCATTCCAAACATACATGACACACACAAACACACATACACACAAAAAACAGAAAATGAAGATCTGACTTTCTTCATGAATATAGATAAAAAACTTAACATATTTTTAGCAAATCAACTCCAACAAAGTATAAAAAAGAGACTATATCATGATGAAATGGGATGCAGCTTAAGAACGCAGGGTAGGTTTAGCCTTTAAACCTCAGTCAATGGAATCCATCACACCTGCAGAGAACGGACGGCGGGAAGACAGGACAAGCAATGAAGCAAAAGTAGAAATGCCACAGAATACTTTTAAAGGTGCCTAGACACTGCCGCGTCAGAAACGTCACAGGATAAAAAGTGATACTAAAAAAACTACTGTATTGTATTTTATCAGAAATTGATTTAAAAACAAGGTCTTTTATGATAACATCAACGATATAAAAAACTAATAAGAGATTAACCCGAGTACAAGACCCATATGCCATAAACTACAAAGTACTGCTAAGAGAAGTAAAGACATGAGTGAACGCCTCACACTCATGGATTTCAAAACTCAACATTGCTCAGATGCTAATTCACCTATGAATTATTTCTAGGTTCAGTGTGATTCTGATCGAAATCTCTCATCTTTTACTTTTAAAAACTGGCAAGCTGATTTTAAGTTGCAAAGCTGACCAGCACACACGTATGGCTCTGGATTGTAAGACGCTAGATACACAGGGGTCACATGTTCTGTCATTGCATATACGACTCCACAGCATATAATCTACAGTAACAGAGCGAGAGGAAAGAGAAGAAGAAAATCTGTAAACAGAGGAGCTTTGGTTATAGATAAGCAAGTTCCCTACAAGCCACAGTTTCACAGGCGTACTCCTACGCCAAACCTGACCATGGCAAACATTTCTAAAACAAGCAGCTTATTTGTATATCTTCATGCTTAAACAAAAGCACAGAAAAAAACAAGGCCCATGTTAGGCAAGAAATGAAATAACTTCACTAGAGTTACGTGTAAAACAGCATGGAAAAATGGGAAGGTCCCTTAACTGAGCAAGTCTCAATTTGTGGTACTTTACAAAAGATAAGGTGATTGATGAATAGATTTTACCAAACAAAAACTACTTTCCCAAATGCTGGACCCCAAATTCTCAGTCCCAGGATGATGGTCTTTTTGAACTTTCTCTGCCAAATTTTTTACCCCCGATTTTTGTGAGATTCAATCAATGTAAAACATGCAGGCAGACCCATCTTCATAAGTATGTATCCTAAAGCACAGCATATTTACAAGCTGTTGAGGTATAGGAGGTCCAACAGATGAAGAGATGATCACCACTGAACAGATGGCTAATTATTCCTAATTCATAAGAAGGAGGGCATGTCTTACCACCGTGCATGGGGGAAGAGCACGGAGGGAGTGACCTGGGCTGGTCCGACAGCCCAGAAGGAAGGAAGTGTGGTTAAGAGTCCTTCCTTGGATTTCCAGAGGAGGGAAGGGCTAGGCAGGGTGGTCAGGGCTGGCACTGGCAGCTGCAACAATTTTAGTGACCACAAAAGCACAGAGACTGTCTGCAGCTCCCTGGACTACGGCCCTGAGGGACAGTTAGGACAGATGAACAGGGCTCACAGTGCGAAATCCTGAGAGAGGAGATGGATGGGGTATATCTGCGTTGGTCGATCTGTACATGAAAAACAGGAGCTGTGAGAGAGGTGACCAAAGAGGAGATTAAAACAAGGCAACTCTAGTTCTCTGGATGTTGTGTGACACACACTGCACAGCAGATGTTAGCAGCATGACATACACAAAAGTAAGAATCACGGTTAACAGCACTTAAGTGGCAGGAAACAGCACAGCTCATAAGCTCCCAGCACTTACTTGCTTTTGACTCTTCTGTCGAAGTGTTGGAAGTCTTAATTTTCAAACAAAGTTTCAAGCACTCTAGAGCTGCTTCTATCTGGTAGACTAGAGGGAAAGTTAAAGGCATTTTCTCCCACAACTCATGGCTGATCGGTCTCTCTCTTCCTTCATCTACCAACCGTCATAGCCCTACAAGCCAGCACACTGCAGCTGGGCTACTCCTTCTCTTTCCAGGACATCCTGAGTCTGTGTCTTCTTGGGGAAGTGGACTTCTGGCTGTGGGGCCTGAAAACAGCCATCACTGCTCGCTGAATGTCCTGAACTTTGATCCCAACTTTGCAAGCCATCTTTCTACTAAGTACTCGTTTCCTGCCCAGACCCTCCGGACATGGTCTGCAGGTGCAGGAGGGAGCAGGAGAGGGACCCAGAGGTTGACAGAGGAGGCACAAATTTGACCAGGGTCCAAAACCATGACAGAGTAAAAGTCAAGAGGTAACCTGCCTGGGGAGTCCCCAAGGATGGCATCTCAAAGCTGAGGCAGCATTCTGGAAATGAAGCCACATGGGATTCTGAAGTAACCATTTACAACTTACACCCTAATTTCATAGGTACTAATCTATCTCCATCAACACTCCAGAAACCCTGAAGCTCATAGAGGCTGAGTAGCCCACCTAGGCCATACAGTGGCTGATGGGGACATGTGACGTCTCCCGTCAGCTACTGCCAGCCTCCTGCAAAGTAAGACTCTTGAAGGCTTATAGAGACTAATCTGTTCACTGCTGACCCTCCAGAGCACTAAGCAATGTCTGGTGAATTTGATAATTTTCACCACACTTAGAACATGTCTCACTACACTGCACAGTGTACCGCACAGCTTCTTGTCTGAACCAGAGAAACTGAGCCCCCTCTGTGTCCTGCAGAGAGGAGAGCTGGAGATGAGACAGCCATGCCTTGGTGCCCAGGGACAAGACACTTGTCAGACCGCTATGAGTGCTGGTGGGCTTCCCTGGGCGCAGCACTGCGTAGTCAAGTGGCCAGGGCTGCAGCTGGGACTGGGTGTGGAGATAAACAAGCCAAGAGGGTCCGTGGGACAAGAAATCATCTCACATTAATTTCATATTACTCTAACTGTAATAAAAATCCTGCATTTCCCTCTCAACTTGCTCTATTTCTGCACTTTAGCTACATGTTGGGAGCATAAGTTATGTTAACTATGTGAAACTGTTATTTTGTGAAAGCGAAAAGTGGCCAAATGCTGGCAATTTTACATGGAGTCAGCTATATATTTTTTTTCTAATCAGAATATATTTTTGATGTTTTAAAGGATACAGATTGTAAATATCTCTCTCCTGACTCAGCCATTTTTTTCTGTTTCAATAATTCTCATATATGCTAAGGATTAAAGGAACATACTATCAACAGCCACAATGCCCTTCAATAGACTGATGTATAAACTGTAAGAGAGCCAGAGAATGGAATGTTGATCAGAAAAAAAATAGAAGCAAGCTACCAAGCCATGAAAAGACACTAGAAACTTTAAACATATGCTGCTAAGTAAAATAGAGCAGGGCTACATATACACTGTAGGATTCCTACCATCTAACATTCTAGAGAAGACAAAACCATGGAGCTGGTAAAAAGAACCAGTGGTCATCAGGGTTTGGGAAGAGGGACAGTTGAGTGGACAATAAGTAAACATAACCACAAGGGCCTTTTGGGGAATGAAGCTACTTTGCAGGATTCTATAATGCCCACAGAATGTACCCCAGACAGAGTGAGCTCTAGTGTCAATCATGGACCTTACACAGGCCTGGTGCATCCAGTGTGCCACACTCATAATAAGATGTCAATATCAGGGAGCCAAAACTGTGCCAAATGGCACAGACGGGAACCCTGTGCCTTCCACACAATTATTTCATAAATATAAAACTGCTCTTTGAAATGAGTCCATTAACTTAAAAATACAGACAAGACAAAAAAACATGCCTTGCCTCTCACTGCTAAAGCAAAGGACGGGTGAGACCTAGCAAAGAGAATAAAACTGGCCATTTGCATCAGGCCAGGCTGAAGACTCTGGCTGTCCATCACAGGGAACCTTAGGAAATTAAGGAGCCCAAGATACACTCTTCAGTGTTCCAATCAGCCTATAGCTGACCTTTCCTGCAGTTTGAGCACTAAAAATTTTCCACTGTGAGGGATCCTTCAAAACCCTGGCACCGGGTCATCCTCTCTCTAAGTCATGTCTTAGAAGTCTAACACTTGCAAACATTTCCAAGTAAAACGAGCTGCTCTTGACCAAGAACATCCCTGGCGTTTCCAAACATGCTGGCTGTGAGGACCAGCCAGTCATTTTCTGTCTTCTTTCCTGCCCTGAGTTTTCTTGAGGTTAGAAGGAGCTTGTAACTACAGTCCACCTGGATGCGCCTTACCTTTCTTTAGGACACGCCCTTCCATGTTTGTGTGCTTTCTGCCCTAAATCGTACCTTCCTCAAGGATAACTATGAGCTTCTATCTGTGAAAAGAAAACATGTTTACTCTCCTCATATTCTCATTCATTTAAGCAGAATGTCTGCTTCCACTGAAGAGAATGTCCCTTGACATGAGTTACCTGCTAGCTGACTTATCAGAGATCAAAAGCCTTTTTCTTAAAACTCTTTAACAGAATTTTTTTTATTTTTTAGGTTTTTTTATTTATTTGTTATTTTAATTTTATATGTATATTTCCTGCATGTGTATAAGTACACCCCTATCATGCAGTGCCCATGAGGACAGAAGAGGCCGTCAGAATCCCTGGAACAGGAGTTACAGATGGTTGTTAACTGCCATGTGGGTGCTGGGAACTCAACCAACCCTGGTCCTCTGCAAGAGCAGCCAGTGCTCTTAACCACTGAGCCATCTCTCCTGCCCCCCGAAATTTGTAGACTTATGCATAAATATCATAAATATTATCATATTTTTAAAAGTCCAATGATTCCTGAGTGCTGGTGAATAACATGACCTACCTCCAGGATAGTGAATCAGTAGCTTCACCCACAGGTTAGTGCGCATTCTCATGCATGAAGAGACTCCACTGGCATTTAGGGGCGTCAGGGTCAACCTCAACTCATGCCTGAATTGTTTTAAAAATGAATTTACTAAAGTGACACAGCACAACATACTTCCAATGTAGGTGTTAACTGAAGTCTGAGGAGCCTAAAAAGGACATCACACTCTTCAGTTCATGAAGACTTTTTCTAGGCAAAATATCCCAGGTACCTCCTCCAAGGTGGTAGGTAGTCAGACTTCTGTATCTGGTTGGTACCTTGAATGTGGAGACGGAGGATAACTAAAGAAACATTCAGCCCATTCGCAGGGAGTGCTTTCTGGATCAGGAGACCACAGGCCAATGGCACAGGGCCTGCTTTCTTGATGCTATGACACACGTACTGGCCCCTTATCCTCTCCGTGCTCTTCCCTGGGCATAGAGGCTTCCAGCCTGGGTGTGGCCTTCTCCCTAACCTCAGGTTTCTCCTCTTTGGGTTCATGTCTCAACTGGCACTCAAATGGCTGGTCAGTCACTCATCACACTGAAACTTTGTGTTGTCACTGACACAGGCTATGCTCATGTGAGAACAAGACTCCATCGGCAGGGCGGGGACACCAGCAGACAGTAGCAAGCATGACTTTGTCCTGAGGAGCAGATGGCCCTGGGAGCTAGAAGAGAGAACGCAGTAGATGCAGAAAGATGCTGCCTCGCTTAGAGACTCAAGACACAGCTCAGCACTCCTCTCTGGGCTCCATTTCCTTGTCTGCTGAATAGTGACTGAGTAATTTTATCCTGTGGTCCTGTCAAATTGGTAGTTTCCCAGTCCCTTGGCTAATCATGCTTCTCTGCACTTACCTGGAAAGCCCTGGCCTCAGCCCCACATTTATGGCCACACGTGCCCTTCCAGCTGTCAGATTTGCATGTGTAGCCCTTGCCGATGGTTTGAAATCTACAGTGCACTTCTGCAAAGAGATCCTTGGCCCTTGAGTCCTGAAAGCTCAACCATAACCCCCACTAGGCAAAAGCCAAAGGCTACAAGGGTCCCAAAATGCCACCAGACCAGGGGCCTTCATTTTAGTGAAATTTCCAGTTGTCATAGTTAACTCTGGAATTTACAGTCACAGAAATTGGATTTGGAGCCTAGGCTGTCCCCAGACTGAGAAGAGAATTTAGTGTCTCACCTGCTTCCTCCCTGTGGAGTCCTTTCATGTTTTGACCAACTACACTGATCCAGCAATTGTGGAAGCGTCCTCATCAGTGGACTGGAGTATTGATTTAAAAGCTGAGGCTCCAGGACTCAGGGTATGAACTTTCTCCTCAGATTTATTTCCTACAATTTGCTGTATTCACGCTGCATATAAAAACTTCTCCACACTTTATAATAAACACTTTCTGTTCTGCAAATTGACAACAGAATAGCATTCCTGAGCACCCAAAGTGGGAGTTTTATATTCCTTCTCACTACCCCAAGGGTCACAGGGCTCACACAGGACATCATTAAAATATAAACAATTACTTTTTATTTATCCCCATTTTCTTTGTCACATCTTCAATAGAAACTGATGTGCTAAGACCAGTAGGCTTAGGCTGTGATTCTCCTGCACCGGGTTGACTCACTTTCCCCCTTGAGCTGGCTTTTGGGGCAGCAGTGGCTGCAAGGGCACCTGGAAGTTTCCACTGCTATTGAACCCACCTGGGCACAGGCAACCTGCCTGCATCTCTACAGAGTGCAGTACAACCGAAGCTCCAAGATGCACCAGGGGAAGCACAGACACTGGACCCACTGCTGTCCGTCCCCCATGCCGTCTGTCCTGCCAAACAACTATTCAGCCCCAGCCTCACCACTAAAGTGATTCCCGTGAGACTGACTCAGCTCTGTCATGAAAACGAGCAAATATTGTTGCTATTCCATTCTGGATGCTTCTCGGGTAATGTTCAGCACGGGGAGAAAAGCATTTGAGAAAGGTAAAGAGCGTTTCTCAGCATGCCGCTTACCAGAGCCCTGGGCTCCTACCAGCCTTTTCTCATTGTGCTGGTGGTGTTTGCAAAGAGGGAAGGCAGGTGAGAAAGATTTCAGACCTCCAGAGCTCCAGTGCTACCTTGGTGCGCTGATCAGCCAGGTGCCTTCCCTCCCGGCCTGCCCCACACAGCTGCTGCCCAGGCAGGTGAGGCGAGAAGGCCCAGGTTGTAGGGCCAAGCATGTCTCACAGTATTTCCTAGTGGTTTTTTTCACACATCCAATATGGAATTCCTTCCATTTCCAGCAAAGGTCATTTAGTTTATCCTTTTCATCAGGAATCTGGAGCTCTGCCTTGTGTCCCAGCCTTGCTCAGGAACTGGCCAATCCCCAGAGTGGATCCATTCAACACACATGGCCCTGCACCGTGCTCTTTGAGTTAGCCCACTGACCTGGTCTTCATGTCCAGTGGTCTTAGGCCCTCACCTGGCTCCAGCGGGATTCCCAGACTACTCCATTCCCCCTGAGGACCAGCAAGTCTGTTCCAAAAAGCGAATCTACCTACATCCTGACTGCTGAGCCGCGCGCGATCCCTGAGGCTTCCCTTTACCACCTAAATGAAAAACTATTCCCTCTGCAAAGCCCTGTGAATGTCTATGAGGATAGCCACCCCTCTCTGCCATCTTAATACCACCCCCACTGAAAGGGGGTACCAGTTGCTAGCTAGGCTGTCAGTGCAGCTCTGACACAGCACTGTGGGCACCAGTGGTTTCTGTAGTAACTGTTACAGGTTAGCATCCACCCCAGAGGAGCCAGGAAGCAGTCACTGAGTAGAAGCCTCCATCCCTGCATTCCTGGGCCTTAGCTCCTGCCTAGAACATTCTGAAAGCACAATACAGCACTACGCAATGGAAAGGAATGCCCCTGGGTTGGGCAGCAGCAACCCCACCCTTTCCCCTCAGGAAGAAAATGGGAAGATCAATGACAGGACCAGGGGCAGCATTGTTGGGCATCAGCCAAGAAGCCAACTCAAGAGGGACAGGTGGCCAGATGGCATAACTCCTCTGCACCCCAGTTTATTCAAAGTTTAAAGCCATGAAATCTGCTACATCAAGGGTTATCAAAAAAGAAAGTAAAAAGAAATGAAGGCTGAGATCAGCATAGAGTGCTTGCCCAGCATGGCGAGGCCCTAGGTTCCATCAACAGCGTGCAGAAATATCTTAATGAACAGGTGCAACGCTCAGAGCTCAGTAACCAAGTGGGGGCCACAACTGAGCCGGATGGGAGACACCCCCCCCCGCAGCACCTCCATGTTCAATCTGAGTAGAATGGGCCGTGGACAGGGGAAGGACCCGAATTCCAGCTCAGAGACCTCCAAAGACGAATTAGGAAATAAGTCCAGGTGCCAAGGCATGCCACTCTGAGGGGACAGGGCAGGGCCTGAGGCTTTCTCTCAGACACAGGGAGCTGACTGCTCCCCTGGGCACAATCCAACCTTGCAGCAGAAGAAACAGGAAGCCAAAAGCCCCGAACAACCCGAGGATCCCTGCTTCTGGCAGAGAAGCCAGGCTGTTTACCACCTTCCCCTGGTCTGTGAACAAGAACTTGGAATCTATGCACAAACCAGGGCAGATAGGCTCAGGGACATTTTCTGTACATCAACAACACCTCCCAGGAGAATGGCCAGTTGTTCCTGCCCCTCCTCTGACCGTCTCTACCATGCCTCTGGAGGACACATTCCTGCTCATCCTCATGGCCCAGTTACAAAGCTTTCAGACCACCCTGTTAATGTTTGAAGACACAGTGGGCAGGGCATCTTATATCTCATTTTACGAAAAAAAAGATGTTGCACACACACACACACACACACACACACACACACACCACGCAGAAACCAATAAACATCTCTCCTCCCTAACTGATTCTACCTTGAAGAGTTGCCTGGAGTTTCCCAATGCCTCATGATGATCCCAAGTGCTTACAACTCTGGGTGTCTCTGACAGAGGAAAACTTCACTGACAAAGTGGGTAATTCTTCCAAGCCTTCCTGAGCAGCCAGAGCTGAGATTAATTCACCCTCTACCGCCGCAGTGGCTTTCTGTCTACGTTCGTTCCTCTGGCTTCCACATGCATCCACAGGGGCTTCCATGAGGGAAATGAAGTACAACTCCGGCATTTTTAGCAACATACAGATCTCACTTCACCCCCCCCACCTCCTCCTGCACCGATCCAGGTTTACATACTGGGCTTCTACTTTTTCACTGGGGTTTTCAGGCCAGCCTCTTCCATGGACTGGGAACAGAAGCTGCTTCCAGCTCACCTTCCCATCACCTTCCAGACCAGGTTATCTCTTCATTCACAGACAGGAAGGACAGGTAGAAAGACAGACAGACAGACAGACAGACAGACAGACAGACAGAATATTCGACTATGGAGTGACATGTAGATACAGGTATGTTTCTGATCTTTTTACCTTCTAACCCAGAGGCAGAGACCCTGAGACAGCAGGAAGCAGAAAGACCAGAAAAGAAACAAAGGTTTGTTTTTTAAATTCTACATGTACAGATTTCCAATTTCATCTATAAAGCTTCTTCCTGAGGGCTTACAGGGTTCCCTGGACAGTTTTCAACTGAAATACACAAAAGGAAACAACTATTCAAAAATCTCAAAATCTAAAATAAAAGTTTGGAGGCTCAGCAGTGTAAAGGCACTATCTGCCAAGCCTGATGCCTGCTGACCTGAGTTTGATCCCTGGAACCTACATGGTGACAGGAAAGAATTGGCTTTGACTTCCACAACAAGTGCTGTGCCACATAGGTGCTCGTACACATCCCCTACACACACACACACACACACACACACACACACATACACACACACTCAATTAATGCAAAAAAGAAAAGTAAAAAAGACCCGAAATTCAGGTCTATATGAAGTCAAGAGCACTGACAAAAGTAAACCTGAAACTTTCTTCTTTGTAATTACTCTAACAGTTAACAGTTTGACCAGCTAATAGCAGCAGTGGCCAGTTTTACATATGCTCCTATATAAGAAAAATAAGTGACGGGAAACTATGGGAACTATTAAGATTATTTTGATAATATCAGGTATTCATATTAACTAAGAGAATTACCTGGATCAGCTGCTCATGTGTGTCGCAAACTCCAAAACAGCCACCAAAACCAACAAAAACTGGAGTCAATAATATGCTAGCGAAATAGAAAGCAAGATCCTAGAAAATACTTTAAAATAATGCAAGATAAAATTTGGAGCAAAAATAGTGAATGTAAATAGTTATAGATCTGTATCAATAGTAACTAAACATCAGTATTCTAACAGAATAAAATAAAAGACAGATTGTCAGAATACAGCAAATGTAAACAATAACAAAGTGAAAATTAAATTATGGGGCATTATGGTTGTCCTACAAACTATAAGTTGCCAAATAAAAAGTTCAGTGATGATGCAGTATACCTTCTCTTGAGCTATTGGTCACACGTGTCCTGTAGAACCCTAAACACAATACAGGCTACTGCCATTGCTCTTGGTTGCTTACCAGAACTCGATGGGAAAACTCTATTGCTAAAGACATCACACACACTGGTTACAGGACCTGGAGAAAAGGTCAGCACTGACCAGGAAGTCCCTCCTTGCTGGCTAAGTCTCCTAACACTGGAAGGTGCTATGTAGGCTGCTGGGGTGAGAAGTCATGGTCTTACCCAGCTGTGAACCCTGTGAATTGGAATAACAACCAGTGTGGCAAGATATACCCATAGGCGCAATAGTGGCACAAACGTTACGGGGCTAACTAGGCACTTTCTGTTTGGATTTAAGGCACACTTCATAGGAGGAAACACATGCCCCTGACTCAAATCAATCAAGAACTCATGGGGAGCTCAAAGGTCCCAGGGGTGAAACTACTGTTATTTTGATAAGTGGACATAAATCAAACTACCATCTAATTTCATATCTCTCTACCATTAGATTAGCGTAGTTTTCAGACCTCATCAGAGAAGATTTTCATTGCAGTGGATAGTGGTTGATGCAGAAACTCACAGTGGGTCAAAGCACGGAGAATAAGTGACTGTGGCATGCTCAGCCACAGATGGGGTGTCTACACCACATCCCCACCCCAAATCTCAGAGACCACAGTGGAAAAGGTTGTGGAAAGATCACAAAAGCCAGAGGTCAGGGAGAATCTGAGCAAAATAATGTCCTTGGATATCACAGGAGCACTCACAGTAGTGGTGGCTGCCTGTACAAGATCTGCACAAGATCAAGGCAGTCAGCATTATAGCATGGAGAGGGACAGGACTTAGGAGCTCCTACCGCAACTGAGGAGTAATGGACAGTTGGTGGCTTCTGAGGATGAAGTCAGTTTTGTTTAAGGGTATGGCTCCTTTAGGTTGGTCACATACAGTGGATGACCCCACACCCAGAAGTATGCACAGCACAAACTGGACTTGATATGCTATCAAATTAAAAAGAAAATAAAGAGGAGATGAAGTTGGAAACAGTTAAGAGAGGTGAGGTCAATCAAGGAAGAGTTAAAGGAAGAGCTGGGAGTGGACACAATCAAAATACATTGTATGAAATTCTCAAAAACTTAATAAAGTATTTTAAAATAAAGAAATAATAGGCTAAACTAAGAAAGCTAAGCTCTATTAATTCAGAAAGAGCAGATTTGAGACTAAAGAAAGTCCTCAGGGATAAAGAAAGACATTACATAATGATGCAGAGGTTAATTCTCCAATAACACATATCAGGCCTTAATGTGTAGACAGCTACAGCAGTGAGCAAGTATGAGTGTATACACCCCTGAAAAGGAGCATTAGAATGGACAGAACTGCAGAAGGGAGGGCGACTCCACTATTAGAGTGGAGAAGTTCAGCAAGCCTCTATCCAGGTGGACAGATCCAGCAGGGGAGAAAGCAGACCACCAGTCAGATACAATGGACACCCATAATAGGCTACCTCATCACTACCAGCACAAGACACATTCGTCTCAGACACACACCATATTCACCAAAACACATGCATTTTTGACCGTAAAAGACACCTTAACAAATTTTAAATAATTCAAGTGAAACAATACCTATATACGACCACAATGGAAATTAAACAAGATACAATATAGACTGAGTTTTAAAACTCATACTACTAGAGGATTAAACATAGCAGGCTTGCAAAACACATTGGTCAAAAAAGAAATCTCAGGACTGGAGAGGTGGCCCAGTACTTAAGAGCACTGGCTGCTCTTCCAGAGGTCTGGGGTTCAGTTCCTAGTACCACATGGTAGCTAATGACCTTTCATAGTTCCAGTTCCGAGGAATCTGACACCCTCTTCTGGCCTCCACAAGTATTGCACACGTGGATGCACTTAAATACATGCAGTCAAAACATTTAAACACTAAATAAATTAAATAAATAAATAAATAAATAATAAATAATATTTTTAAAGAAACACATGAATTTTAAGGAACTGGAGAGATGGCTCAGTGGTTAAGAGCACTGACCGCTCTTGCAGAGGATGTAGGTTCGAATTCCAGCATCCACAAGGCGGTTAACAACTATCTGTAACTCCAGTTCCAGGGATCTGACGCCTTCTTCTGACCTCCAAGGGCATTGTACAACATGAGTGCACTTACGTACATGCAATGCACTCATGCACATAAAATAAAAATAATAAATAAAATATAAAAAAGAAATATATGAAATATAAAAGACATTTTGAATAAAGTCAAAAATAAAATGTGTCAATATGTGTAGAATGCAGCAAAAACAGTGCTTAGAGCAAAATGAATAGCATTCAATATGTATTTAAAGATGAAAGGATATTTGCCTATATCCTCATCACTTTGGAGGCAGGGGAGTTCAAGAGCAGCCTGAGCTACACAGTGAGGCCCGAGCCCCCAGAAGCAGCACCGGAGTGCTTGCCTGGCATGTGTAAGGCCCTTGGTTGGAGGAGGGAGGAAGGGGGCAGAAAGGGAGAAGAGAAGAAGCTGCCGAAGGAAGCAGAGACAGGAAGAGAAAGACCCCAAATCACCTTCTCTTAGAAAACTAGAGAAAGAAGGAAAAAATTCAATCCAGAGAGGGGAATGTGGAAATTAGAGCAGAGGGAACGGAATGAAACACACGAAATTAACGAGAACATCAACAAAATTTGCAAGCCTCTGGCCAGGCCAAGGGACAAAAGGGAAATGATATAAATCATTAATATCAGACATGAAACATCAGGCATCTCTATGGACCATGGACATTGAAGGACGTAATGGAAGAGTGTGGACAATTCTATCTGAAAACCTAGATGCAATGGAGACATTCTCTGAAAGACACACCTAACAAAAGTCCCGGAAGAAGAAATAACATGAAGAGGCCTAGCCTAATGGAGGGATCACTGGAGTTGAGATTATTACCTCCCCAAAGAGAAGGCACCAAACTTAGATGGATTCACTGATAATTTCTACCAAATTCTTTAAGAAAAAATTATGGAGTTGGAGAGATTGCTCAGCAGTTAAGAGCACTGGCTGATCTTGCAGAAGACATGAGTTGGAATTCTAGCACCCACACAGTGGCTAACCACCATATGTAACTCCAGTTCCAGGGCATCCAATGCCATCTTCTGTCCTTCGTGGGTATTGCACGACACGAGTGCACTTACATGCAGGCAATACACTCACACACATAAAATTAAAGAAAAATTCTATCAGAGCGCTAAGATATTTATGTTCAAAGATACTTAAATTGTTTTATCCCAATCCTAAACAAAGATATTATAAGAAAACTACAGCCAAATATTTCTTATGAATATACATGTAAAAAATCAATAGCAAAGTATCAGAAAATTGGGCCTAATAATCTCTAAGATGATAAATCAAGACCGAGAAGGGTATACAAAGTTGGTTCAGCATTCAAAAGCCAATTCTATCATATCAACGGGGGAGGGGGGAGCTATGTGACCATTATCAAAAGGTGTAAAATAATAACAAATAATTAATTTTAAAAAGTTTAATATGAAATGGGTAAATAATCTAAACAGATACCACAAAAGAACAAATATTAACATAAATAAATATGTAGAAAATGAAACTTGCGGTAAGATGATGGAAAGAAGCTGCCTTCATGTGACCTGGCAAAGGACAAGCGTCACCATGAGGCAAAACATACGATATTCCAAAAACACATGGACAGGAAGAGCTTCAAAAATGCACAAAAGCAGGGAGAGTATGGCTGGAAGAGGACAGGGCAGGGGAGACAGGAAAAAGTAAACGAAGCCGAACGCAACTCTGGTTCCCTGTTGGGGGGAGGCCAAGCAGAAGCCTCACCCAAACCAGTTTTCTACCCAGAGAAAAGAGAAAGACAGTGAGAAGATCCCCAAAGAAAACTGCAGGAGACAAACAGATGCAGCAGTTAGTTGCAAGAAATCCAACAGCTAGATAGAAGAACCACGAGAAGTCAGGCAGTGCAACTCCTCCAGAACGTCATGCTCAACTCCCAACGTCATGCTTCAACTCTGCTGAAGGAGGTAAAACATTGCATGAAGATTGCAGAGACTTGCACATAAAAATGATCAAAGACAAGATAAACAAGGAGGTGATCAGTCCAGGACCAGAAGGAAGTCAGTAGAATCACAGAAGAATTCAGAAGAGATTGAGGTTGAAAAAAAATACAAATATTGGAAATTAAAACGTCGATGAATGAAATTAAACCCACACAAACACACACAGTGGAAAGAATCACCCAAAGATTTGACCAAGCAGAAGAAACTATATAATGGATAGAGAGGAAGACTCAGGAAATACTGCATTCAAGTATCAGTAAAGGGGCTAGAGAGGTGGCTCAGTGTCTACAGTGCTTAATGAGCAGCTGGGTTCAGATGCCCAGCACTCGCTAAAATCTAAAGCACAGCAGCCACCACTTGTCATCCATTCTAGCCCTGGGAGGCAGAAACAGAAAGAGGCAGCCTAGTAAAACCCACATTCAGAGCGAGACCCTGTCTCAGAAAAATAAGGTAGAGAGAAGAGAGGAAGACCTCCAGCTTCTACTGCTGGCCTTTACATACACAAAACACACATGTGCATATGCACACACACAGACATATATACATATACAACCCCCAACCCCCCCAACACACACACACACACACACACACACACACACAAAGCAAAATCAGATTATCCTGACCACAGTGTCCGAGAATCCTGGGACATGATCAAGAGACCAAATTTAAGAATCTGCAACACAGACGGAAAGAATGAGATTCAAAACTAAGAGGTGCTGCGGGGTGTGCTGGTGCTCGCCTTTAATCCCAGAACTTGGAAGGCAGAGGCAGGAGGATCTCTATGAGACTGAGGCCAACTTGGTCTACACAGCAAGTTCCAGGACAGCTGGGGCTACAGGGAGACCCTATCTCTAAAAGACCAAAAAGCTAAACACGTAAAGAATTTATTCAGTGAAATTAAAGGAATACTATGCACAGAGGAAGAAGTGTCTCAAACAAAGATTGTGTCTCTATAGGCCTGTCCACAGGGTGAGGACTTCGTTTACGTAGCGCTTCCCCAGCACAGTAGCAGAAGCAATAAGAACACAGCACCAGAAAAGGGGAACTGTAGAGCAGTTTTTATGGCGGATATAGACACAAAAATGCTCACTAAAATTCTTGAAAATTGACTTCAAGAACACAGTAGGAAAATCACATGCCACAACCAAATTGACTTGATTCCTGGGATGCAGGGATGAGTGTAACTCAGGAAACAAACACTTCACAACCAAAATCACAATCATTTCAACCAACAGGAAAAAGCTTTGACAGTTTGACATCCCGTAACAATGAGAGAAACACAGAGAAAAAGAAGAAAAGCCCCACAAAACAAACCTAGAGCCGGTGCCACGTGGGGGAGACAGAGCATTCCCACCAAAACCTGGAACAGGACAAGAGTCTGCACCCTCAAGACAGCGCTCAGACCTTTAGCAAAAGTCTTAAGAGAAAGAAAGAAAAGAGCTATAAACAGAAAAGGGAGATTCGGATGACATGATCCTATACTTAAAATACCCTAACAACCTCACCAAAAGCCTCCAGTTCTGACAGACACACTCTACCAGGGCAGCAGGATACATCAGAATATAAAAATCATCAGCCCGTCCACATAGCAATAATGAACTTACTAAGGAATCCGAGGGTAGGGAAGAGATTTCATCCACAATAGCTTAAGCAACTGAAACACCTACAAATAAACCTAACCACAGACATGAAAGACCTCCACAAGGAAAACATTAAGAAACTCATGAAAGAAACTCAAGACATCAGCAGAAAAAACGATTTCCTGTGCTTGTGGGTTGGCAGAATTAATATTGTGGTAACGGTTCTGTTACCAAAAATTACCTATAGATTCAACACAATGCCATCAAAATTCTAACATTCTTCACAGAAATAAAAAAAATAATCCCAATATGTATATGGAAGCACAAAAGATCCAAAGAAAAGTAAGGAAGAGCAGCTCTGGAGGCATCACAACACCCGAACTCAAATTATGTGTTACAGAGCCTTAGCAGCAAAACAGAGCAGTACAAAACCAGACGACCGACCAAAGGAACACCAGAAGTTCTACAAATCCACCCACACAGTCGAAGCCACTTAATTTTTATCAAAGGTATTAAAAATATTCATTGGAACAAACTTCTTCAGTAGTGCTGAGGAACTGGACATCCACATGTAAAAGAATAAAACTGCATCCGTCTCTCACACCCTGTGAAAAAATTGGTTCAGAATGGATCAAAGACCTTAATGTATGACCCGACACTCTGAAGCTACCGGAGGAAAGCAGGAAAACAGCCCAAGAAATAGGGGTTAGGCAAGCACTTTCTGAAAAGAGCTCCAACAGCACAGGAAACAATCTCAAGAATTGGTGAATGAGATTGCATGATAATAAAAACCTCCTGCGCAGCAAAGGACACCATCAGTCAGTGAACAGACAGCTTGCAGAATGGGAGAAAACTGTTACCATCAGAAGTGGGATTAATATCTAGAATCTATAAAGAACTCTAAACGTCAAACACCGACAAAACAAACAATCCCATGGATAAACAGAATAATGACAAATTGTTTGTGAGTTCTCCAAGGTAGAAACACAGATAGCACTAATATGGTGAAAAGGGCCCAACATCCTTAGCCATAGGGGAAATATAAACTAAAAGTGCTTTGAGAATCCATCTCACCCCAGTCAGAATGACTTTCTTCAAGAAAAGGACAAATGCTGGGAGCTTATGGAGAAAGAGGTGCTGTCATTCACTGCTAGAGGCACGTGAGCCAGTGTAGCCACCATGGGAATCACTACAGCAGTTCCTCAAAAACTGATACACTTAACCACATGACCCAGTTATGCCACTCCTCGGCATAAACCAGAGGGTTCTAACTCAGCATACCACAGAGATACTGGCATAAACGTGTTTGTTACTGCACTATTAACAGTAGCTAAAATAGAACCAGCCTAGACGTCCATCAACACAGATGATAGAGAGCACCGTGTGCACACACAATGGCATTTTATTCAGTTGAAAAGAACAAATTACTACATCTGAGAGAAAATGGATGAACTGGAAATCATTGCAGTAAGCAAAATAAGGGAGGACTCACTCGGACAAATACTGCATGTTTTCACTGAGGCAGAACTCAGGCTTAGATTTGTGTATGGGGGGAGGACATGTAAGAGGAGGGATGTGAGGGGAGGCAGAGGTTGGAGCACGAGGAGCAAGTAAGAGCTGTGGTGTGTGTGCCGGGAACGTGGGAGGACTCCTGGGTGAGACGGGGACCAGCGGGAGGGTGGGCGAGGCAGTGCGGAGGGCAAATAAGAACAATGTACTCTGATTATGTGTATATGAAAATTTCACAGTGAAACCCATGACTTTGTATGTTGACTAAAACATTAAGGGGCTGGGGAGGTGGCTCAGCAGTGAAGAGCACTGGCTGCTCTTGCAGAGGACCCGGGTTCAATTCCCAGCACCCACATGGTGACTAACAACCATCAGGAACTCTAGTTCCAGGGGAATCCAACAACTTCCTCTGACCTCTGCAGGCATTGCACAACACAGGTGCACTTATATGTAGGCAATATACTCATATGCTAAAATAAAAATAAAAATAAAATATTTTAAAAAATTTAATTTAAGGAAAAAGGAAAAGCGTTCACTATCATTAGTCATCAGAAAAAATGCAAATAAAACCACAATGATAAAATGACTATTATCAAAAACAAAAAAAGCCAGACATGGTGACGCACATCTGTAACCTCAGCACTCAGGAGGCTTGAATGCGTCTATAATTTGTAGGACATAAATTAATGAAGTCATGAAAAATAACGTGATGATCCCTCCAGCCACAGAGCAAGGTCGCTACAATCTATACGGTTCACGTTTCTGCTTGTTAGATTAAAAGGTGGCAGGGGTCAGGATCACCCTGAATCAGAAACAAAGGGACTCCAGCAAAGCGAGAGTTTAATTGGGTTTGGCAGGGCTGGTCTTCAACTCCAGGGTGAGGAAGAACCAGCAGCCTAAGGGCTGCAGAGGGACAGCTCATAAAGGGAAAGAATGAGGAAAAAGAGAATATGTTTGTGCTGTTTGGGACTGTTTGGGGGGCTCCTTGCCCAGTGGAGGGTGTGGGGTCTGTACCTGGTGAAGCATATTGGGGAAAACAGTTACTGTAAAACATTTTTCTGTGATTACAGAGTTCCAGGAATTAACCGCAGCTAAGGGCTTGGGAAACCTGTTTGTCAGCCTGTGGGGCACGCTCTGGTGATCACAATACATTGGTTATTAATTTCCCAGGGGCTGCTTTTGTTAACTTGCAGGTGGCTGGGAGTTGGTTGAATCAGCTTCTCTTAGGAGCCTCATGGTTTCTGGGTCTGGGGTGGCCTAGATCTGAGTCCTATCAACTTCTACATATATGACCAAAGGAAATGAAATCAGAACATCAAAGAGACCTGGACACCCATGGTTACTAAAGTAACATTCACAGAGGCAAGACAGGGAATTACCCTAGGTGCCCACCAATCCATGAATGGAAACCTCAAAGAACAATTATTATTCACCAGAAGGAAAGGCGGGCAAGATGGCTCAGTGGGTAAAGATGCTTGCCCCCAAGCCGGAGGACCACAGTTAAGCCAAGAGTCATACCATGGAGACACAAGGAGATACCCTCAAATTGTCTTCTGACTTCCCCAATGCATGCACGCTCCTGCACACACTCAGGCATCACACATGTGCACACACACAGACATACTCATACATAAATATAATTGTTGAGGTTTTTTCTTTTAAGAATGAAAGCCTATTGTAGCAAAGTGAGTAGAACTGGAGATCATTATGTTAAGGAAATAAGCCGGACCCAGAAAGAAAAGTCTGCTGTGCTCAGTAGTGTGGAAGTTAAGAAACAGCCACCCAAGGTAGAACAGTGACTATCAGAAAGCAAGGTGAGGTGGGGCAGAGAGTAGGAAGGAATTGTTGGATCCAAGCAGCTGTATGTATGTACAGAAACAGATACCATACCTAATGCTACTCAGATGCAATGCATACCTTTTAACAATACTAAACAATTTTAAAATGAAAGATAAAAATGGGTAGCAAGCTTAAATATTCCATAAGACATGGAGTTTAAGTGGTTCTTAGAGACCTAAGTAAAAGAAAAAAGTTCTGAAGTGTTCACATGAACAAAATTCTCAGGGATGGATAAACCTTGTCTGTGAGGAAATAACTTAATCTCATCTTCTTCTAAAACAATGCCTTTGACTATTATCACAGAAAATCTGATAAAGTATATGCAGTGAAAATTATTATTAAAAACCAAAAGTTTAAAAGTCACAAGAATGTGCGGATTCTCAAGACAATGCCCTTGGACAGGTCTGAGAAACGCCACCATCTAGTTTTTGAACTCACTTGGGTACTTAGCATGTAAATGTCTAACATGTGAAGACAAACAGCACACATCACCAGTCTCACTTTGTTTCGGTTCAGCAGTCTACTCTCTTTTCAGGGGATCAACAAGGAGATGCTCACGATCGGACACGCAGCAGAAATCCCCATAGAATAGAGCCCAAGCAGCCTCAAAATGCACACATGCTACCCTAAGTTAATTGCACAGAAAGCAATTAACTTCCCTCTTTAAATTAAGTTTATCATATGAACAAATTTGGTCTACAGAAAAGACAAGCAAATATTCCTGTTATTTCACCTTTACTTAAGCAGAAAACATGTCCAATCGTACCTTCCTTAAGTGTGTCTGTGTGTGTATGTGCCTGTGTGTGTGTGTGCCTGTGTGTGTGCATGTGTGCCTGTGTGCCTGTGTGTGTGTGCCTGTGTGTGTGCGTGTGTGCCTGTATGCGTGTGTATATGCCTGTGTGTGCCTGTGTGCGTGTGTGTGTGTGCATGTGTGTGTGTGTGCGTGTGTGTGTGCCTGTGTGTGCCTGTGTGCCTGTGTGCGCGTGTGCGTGTGCATGCGTGTGTGCATGTGTGCATGTGTGCATGTGTGCGTGTGCACGTGTGTGCCTGTGTGTGTGCGTGCATGTGCATGTGTGTGCGCCTGTGTGTGTGTGCGTGCGTGTGTTTGCGTGTGTGTGTGTGCGTGTGTGTGCACATGTGCATGCTCACACACATGTGAGTGCCTTCGGAGGTGGTCAAATCATTGAAGTCACAGACAGTTGTGAGCTACCCAACATGGGTACTGGGCACTGAACTCTAGTCCCATACAAGAGCAGCATTCTAAACTGCGGAGCCACCTAAGTCTTAAGTCTTGAACTGAAATAAATGCACAATTGTTCTCTTTTTCACCTAGGGAGCCTATAGAATAGAAAATGAAATATATTATAGTTCTTTTATGCAATGTAGAAGTTCAAAAACCATGTTGGGAAAATAAACACAAGCACAAATCAGGGTTGTTCGTGGCTGGACTCCTAACTAAGAAGACCCTGGTCAGAAATAGGCGCAAGTCACCGTCTCTCAGGGTCTCATGTTACTCGCTGATGTAAATAGAACACTGATCAGTGTCTCCTTCTGTATTTGGTCTTCACTGTGCTGGTGCAGTGAACATGATTTAATATTCTTTTGTTCAGAAAACCTTCATGAAAAATTCTGAATGCCATCAAGGCCCAGTGACATCAGATTAGCTGTGAAGATCCGTATCCTCTGCAGGATCGAACAACGATCAGTACCCCAACAGCACTGTTTCTCTGGGCTGCCGGTGCTCCGAGGATGCTACCACCGGTGCCTTTTCAAGCTTTGCTTATAAGCATTGGACTTTTATGGCTATGTCTTCCAAACATGGTCTTGCTTACCACTGCAGTGTCAGAAAACTGACTTAACTCATTCCTACACCCTTTCAAGCAGGAAAGGCTCATTATCAGCTTATTGTTATGAAAATTTGGATATGTACAGGTGAAACTGTATCTCTGGATTATCATAATCATGCAGTTTGCAGAGCAGACAGGAGGCAATAGTCATCCAGACAGGCTTAGGCGAGTCACCACCACCAAGACATCCACGATAATGCTTTCATTTCCTTTAAGAAAATAAACCTTGCTTTTCCTTTAGAGCAAAGGTGGTGATATGGGAACACCCAAAAACAAAGGTTTCAATAAAGAACACTCACTGCAGCACTTTGCAAATAAAATGTGCTAATGAAATGGCTCACAGTGAAACTGGAAAAAAAATAAAAAGCTGTAACATGTTTTGACTTTTTACTACAAGATATTTAAGAAACAGCTTTGAAATAAATGTTAACATCTTTCTAGTGGTTGGGAATGAATCTATATAAAACTGAAGATTTGCCTTGACTTCTTGACAAAGTTTTAAGTGGCATTGCTCATCAACAAAGAACTGTAAAACGAAAAGTACCTAGCATTGTTCCACAAAAGGAGGTCGATATGCACAAGTGTCACACGACCACATCAGGCGTCTTTAGCAGTGGGGGCAGGAGACAAAGGGGGCACAAAAATCAGTGAAAACAGAGAAGAGAAATGTGAAAGAAAAACAATAAAGAAGGTCACAAAAATAACCCCCGATTGAGATGCCAATTTCCCTTGGGTAATAGTTTAAAAAATAAAAAAAAAAAACTTCACATTTATGAAACAGCTACACAGAGACGCAGTAAGCGAAGATGATAATGAAGGACATGACCCTTGTCCTCAGCATGATTACAGTTTAATTGAAGAGTAATGATAATGATTAAACCTTGAAAGAGGACTAGAAAGGAGCAAAGAAGTCATTAAGAACCAAATTACACAACATAAATATGTGTTTTCATGGTTTATTAAGTTACCTTTCACTGGAATTTTAATATAGAAATGTTTTAAAATTGAATCAATAGCCGGGCGTGGTGGCGCACACCTTTAATCCCAGCACTCAGGAGGCAGAGGCAGGCAGATCTCTGTGAGTTCAAGGCTGGCCTGGTCTACATAGTGAGTTCCAGGCCAGCTGGGGCTACAGGGAGACCCTGTCTCAAAAAAAAAAAAAAAAAAAAAAAAAGAACATTGAATCAATGAATAGCTGTCATTTTTCAGAATAAGACAGCATGATACTCAAAGACACCAATTCTCTTTAAATTAATATTTAAATTTTTCAACTCTATTTGTGAATGTTTTCCAGCATTTATGTGACACACACACACACAAACTATATAGTGTGCAAATAGCTAAAGCAGCTGTGGAGCGAAGGGGAAAGTGGCGTGATCTTCCGCTCCTGGATGCTAAGGTAGAATGACTGACCTCAGCACTGGCTGGCCCAGATGACGATGAACAGAGCCGCATAGGAAGGTGGAAAGGTCTAATTCACACTGGCATGCACAGAGATCATGGCAGCAGTGACACCGCACATCGCAGGGAAAGATGGATTTGTTGATAGAAAAACCAGCTCACTGTATGAAAGAAAGTAAAAATGGATTCCCACCTAATACAATGCAGAAAGGTGGCTCCAAATAGAAGTCACATCTAACATGAAAACACAGCACAGGAGGTATGCGCTGGACTCTGTGGTCCATGAGAGAAAAGATTTCTTCTATGACAAAAATGTATCAAAATCATCACATAAAAATTAACAAGTTCAAAATCAAAACACTCTGCTAAGAGTGTGACAAGATGAGAAAAATATCTGAATCCAAGAGGAGTATGTGAGAAAAGTCACAAAAAATAAGGACAGCGATGGGGAAATGACAGAGTATGACTACAAGTCAGAGGAATAAAGAAAAACTACAGGGCTAATAAGCCACAAAATGTTATCAAAGTTTATCATTACAAGAACGGAATTTACAGAAAAGATTTTAAGCATCAAACAGATAAGGAAATGAGAAAATGAATTATCAACAAGAATGCAGAGATACAGGAACCCTCATGCATCTCTGGTTGGTCGGACAGTACATCAAGGCTTAGTCAAATTGAGAACTAATATGTCTTATGGCTTGGGATGTAGATCAGTCGGTAGAGTGCTTGCCTGTGAGGCTCTGGGTTCAGCTCCCCAGCAATCCATAAACAGGGTGTGGTGGCATACAACATGCGGTGTGGTGGCATATGCCTGGGATCTCAGTGAAAAGCAGGATTAGAAGTTTAAGGTCATCTTCAACTACACAGCAAGTTCAAGGCTAACTTGGCTAAATGACATGCCATCTCAAGGAAGGAAGGAAGGAAAGACGGAAGAGAGGGAGGGAGGGAGGGAGGGCAAATTGAATACAATGGGGAGGGAGGGATGGAGGGAGAGAGGGAAGGGAAGAAAGGAAAGAGGGAGGGACAAGGGAGGGAAGGAGGGAGGAGGGAGGGAGGGAGGGAAGCCAGCAACTAAGACGATGTCTTATGATGCAGAAATGTCATACTTTGTTGTATCCCATGTTAGATAAACTCCCGAGTGGTTTCCTGGGATATCTTAGGGATGGATGGATGTCACAGTGATGTCTATTTGTGGGATACTGAAAACAATGTGGGTATCCATCCCTAAAAGAATGGAAGTTCAAACTTTAACAAATACTAATTATGGAATGCTGTGCATCAGTCAGAGGCATGAGACAGAGCACGCTGCTGAACAAATAGCAAGTTACGGATGATTAACATCACAGCGCCATTTGTATGCACTAAAAGCATGTGCTAACACGGTGCCAGAGGCCACACCGTGGACAGGGCGGAAGTAAAGCACCAACGCTTCGGTGGAGAATCTGAAGATTCCCTCAGTCAGGAAGAGGATCGAGGACAGGATGTGGACAGCACGGGCTGCTGAGAGGACGGGACAGAGGGGCGCTTAGTCGCTCTGCTCTTCTCCACAGCACATGGTCCAGTCTCATCATGACAAACATACCAAGTAAACCCCAAGTGAACATCCTACTGAACACATGACTAGTAATCCGCAAAACGGTCACAGCCTTCAAAATACAGTGCGAGTCTGAGAAAGAGGCACAGTCTGAGCACCACAAGACACATGGCACTCAAACGTAGTGTGAAACCTGGATGGAATCCGAGACAGAACGAGGACAGGAAGGAGAAAAGGAAGGAGCTCTAAATGCAGTCCACACTTGCAGCTTTATAACGCCTGCTGTGTGATAATGAACCACTATTGCCTCATCAGATACAAGTTTACAGTAGTATAAAGATGTTAGAAGTGGGAGACGCTGGGTCAAGGGTACACAGAGCTGTTCCATGGTTGCAAACCAACTTTCTTTCCTCTAAGTCTAAAACTATTCTAAAAATTTAAATGTGTAAAATTATTCATACCCACAAAACTACAAACTTTCAAGAACATAAATAAATAAAAGTCATTAAATTTTATGAATGGGGCTGTAGATGCAGCTCTGCTGGTAGAGCGCTTGCCTAGCATGCAAGAAACCCTGGTTTGACCCACACCACCACATAAACTGAGTGGAGTAACACACTCCTTGGGAGGTGGAAGACGGAAGATCATGGGTTCCTCGGTGACTTTGAGGCCAACCGGGGTTCCATTAAAACGTTGTCTCAAAAAAGAAAAAGAAGAAGAAAGGAAGGGAGGGAGGAGGGAGGGACTGGGGGGGCAGGGAGGGAAAAACAAGATTGGGCAGAGGTCTTGAGGACCTGAGTTTTAACCTCTAGAACCCACATAAAAAGCTAGATGCGGTAGCAAATGCCTGCAACCCCAGCACTCTGTGATGAGATCAGAGGCAGAGGCAGGGAAATCTCAGGAAGCTCACTGAGCAGCTAGCCTGGTATCTGCAGCAGACTGACTCAAAAAAGGTGGAAGGTGAGAACAGACAAGAGGTGTTTGCCTGATCTCCACACAACCATGATATGCATGTATGCATTGGTCACTTTTCTGTTGCTGTGACAGAAACACAGACCCAAGCAATTTATAGAAGGAAGAATTTATTTGAGCTTATGGTTCCATGGGAATTACAGTCCATCCTGGCAGGGAGGCATGGTGGCTGGAGGTGGCTGGAGGTGGCTGGAGAAGAGGAGCAGAAGCTAAGCTCCACATCTTCCAGCAGGCACAGGAAACATGAGAGAGACTGGTGATCTGGCAAGGCTTAAGAACTCTCTAAGCCCACCCCCAGTGACGTGCTTCCTCCAGGAGAGCCACACCTTCTAAAACCTCCCAAACAGAGCCATCATCTGGGGACAAAATGTCTGAACACCTGGAGCCTATGGGGGACATTTTCATTCAAACCACCACAATGTATCCACATTCATATCACAGAAACAGACACAGACACACACATGTACCCCACACAAAGAATAAAAACATATATAACTACAGTTAGTTTTCCTACCCAATGCTATACCACCACCCCCCATCTTAGGATCTAACACTAACCTAAATTGCAAAAGCACAGGCAATACTTTGTCAGTTTAGATACAACTCACAGCTGAAATCACAGCTGTGCCCAAACTTCACTGCACCGAGAGAAAGTATCTGGGCCTTACTGTTCCTCTTTCTAGCCATCTCATGTACACTAAAATCCAGCCCTGTGATGTCAGTACTAGGAAATGCAAACATGTCTGTGACCACAGTACTCTAGCTGTCTGGGAGACAGTTAGAAGGTTGTTTGTACAGGGCAATTTTTCTGTTAAAGTTTCTGTCTTTGGAGTGTTTCCAATGGAACACATTTTATATGGAACTATGAACCACCAGAAATTATGCAACTGGCTAGATGGTTCAGTGAGTAAAGGTCCTTGCTGCAAAGTCTGACAATCTATTTAATCCCTAGGAGCCACATGGTGGAGAGAACTGACTCCCTTGAGTTGTTCTCTGATCCATGACCCACAGACATACAGACAAACAGACAGGCAGACACACATACCACACACACACACACACACACACACACACAAGCACAAATATTTTGCACACTAACAAGAATAAAGAAATAAATAGGGGAAAAGGAGCAAATTGCAGTGCCAGCCTCAATTATGCTAAATGGTCAACACCTGAATAATCTGTTAACCCTCTCAGGGCAAGACCAAGCCGTACATCATGACTCTGCTGAATAGCCAAGATGGACTAGATATTCACATAAAGTATACACATCTCTGTTTCATTGTTAAGTCAGCAATTCTATTACTGACTGAGCCCTAGCAAAGTTACAAGTGCCATTTTGGTAAAGGACAAATTCCCTAACTTAGTTCTTTTGGACCAGAGCAGTGAGAGGGGGCAACTTGCTGGCATGCAACTCTTCACACTTGATCTCAGCCAGAAGGCTGAGAAGCAATTTATAGGTGACCACAAAATGAAACAACTGGGTGTTCTACTTTCTATTTTTAATCCTTTAATTTTTTAAAATTTTATGTGTGTGCATGTATTCCGTGCATGTATGCAAGTGCACCCATGTCAGATAGAGGAGGGCATCGGATCCCCTGGCACTGGAGTTACAGATGGTTGTTAGCTGCCATGTGGATGCTGGGATTTGAATCCCAGTCTTCTGCAAAAACAACCTGTTCTCCTAACTGCTCAGCCATTTTTCCAGCCCCTCTAACTTTCTATTTTTAAATGATTCAGATAAATATATCGCAGTAAAGCCTTAGTCCAAAGAAAAATTTAAAAACCTTTAATTCAATAAAATAGTTGCCCCTGGGGATGCAGGGGACAGACAGGTAGAACGGGAGGAGGGAAAAGTGGGGACAATCTTCATCTTTCTGGGGAGAAGGAGAGCTAAGGGAGTTGGCTAAGACTGCATTCATCACACAGACCTGCTGACATGAACACACCAGAGGCTCTTTCATAACTGTGAGCAGCTCTGAGGAGAGGCTGACAGAATCCACACAAGGGGCGGGTGAGCCCAATGGTGGCATATGCTTGCCCTCCCAGGAATGGGACAAGAAGATGCTGCTTTGGGGCTTAAAAACGAGTGACAGCATCCGGAACTGCTCCTGGATTAAAGAGGGGAGCCGACTTCAGAGTCAAAGAGAACGGGGAACAACTGTTTGGAGCAAGAGCTAGAGAAGCTGGTTTACAAGAGAGACTTGTTGAAGCCATGTCAGTAGCTCCATGGGATGAATCGGTGAGTCACGTGAATGGAGAGGATGTCTTAGACCAGAGAACAGGGAAACTTCCCTAGCCAGGGGCAGCGCTGTGACATCAACCCTAGAATCCAGCTTTCATAGCAGAGAGGAAAGTTTTATTCTCTTTTTCCTATGATTGCAGCCTGAAACCTTTCAGCTGGATATATGAACCCTTCCAGCAGTTTGCACAATGATGAAAAAAATGGTTCTAATGGAGACCAAGAAAGCGTAAGCTCCCAGGGAAAGGCAGAGAGGAGGGGAGGCACAGGGGCGGCCCTTCAGGACTTCCTGACCAAGGGCATTCATGGGTTTCTAGGATACCCAGAGAAAGTGGTCCTGATGGTGAATGCTGACTGTCAACTTAATGTAACCCAGACCCACCAAGGAGACAAGTCTATAAGCAAGCCTGTGGGGGATTATCTAGTTTAAATCGACCTTAGCTGTGGGCAGGGACATCCTGTGTGTTAAAAAGAAAGCAAGCTGTGCACCAGCACCTCTTACTCTCTACTTCCTGTGGGTGCCCTGTGACCAGCAGCCTCACACGCCTGCTTCCAAGCTGTGATGGACTCCTCTTCCCCCAGATTCTGAGTCAAAATAGACCATCCACAAGTTGCTTGGTCAAGTTTTTTTTAATATTTTATTTATTATTTTTATTTCATGTGTATATGTGTATTGCCTGCATCTAGGTAAGTGCACCCATGTCGTACAATCCTGTGGAGGCCAGAAGAGGCTGTCGGATCCCCTGGAACTGGAATTACGGACAGTTGTTAGCTGCCATGTGGGTGCTGGGATTCGAATCCAGGTCTTCTGCAAGAACAACCAGTGTTCCTAACCGCTGAGCCATCTCTCCAGCCCCTGGTCAAGTATTTTGTTGCAGCAATGAAGAAAGTAAATAAACACCGTGATGCAATGCAATGTTGGAAAAAATCTATTCCAAATTAAATCATTTTAGTAAAAGCTCAAGGAAAGAAATGAAATTCTAAAGCCGCGTGGTTTAGGTCAGGACTTGAGTCCACTGCTCAGGCCGGTGGTATTTGGAAATGCCTTTGCTGCTAGTATCTAAGAGGCAGAACTGACAGACTCAGATGCTTCATCACAAGGAGGTCAGAAACACATATTTTCAGGTGAATTCTGGAAGAAAAATTTTCAGTGACTATTGCCTATCTGCACAGGCTGGGTGCTGAGAAACACCTGACAGACGTCACTGAACGAGTGTCTTGTTTAATATGAAAAGCAGAGCAAAAGAAAACTAAACATCTATAGTGATCTGGCCAACTACAAAAGGGCCGTATTTTGAAATGTCTCCCTAACATCCATCTGAAGAAGAGGCCAAGAGGCCATAGATAGTGCCCTCCGTGGCACGGCACTCGGGAGCCCCACACGGCTGACTTTGGGTCACACACTGCCCAAAGGCCGCAGAGCTCAGGGACAAGGAGATGGCTTGGAGACAAAGTGAGCCCAGGGAGAATCCTGCAGGTCTCACACACGCGCCTCACACCGGCTCACAATCAGCGAGGAGAAACCCAGCCCAGCAGCACGGTCCCCCTTTGTCCTTACAGCTGCCAGCTTGCTTCAGTTTCTTATGCGACACTGAACTCCATGGCAGCCTCTAGGCATTCCAGTTCCAAACCTGTCTCGTTCACCCATTCGCTAACACCACTCCCTCTGGGAATCACAACGTTGCTCTTTTTCTTCTCTAACCCTGCTCTCCACCTCCAACACCCCAAAGCGAACTCTTGTCTGTCCCCTTGACCCTGATAGGGTCACATAACATGGAGACAAAGCTATGTGTTCACCAGACCAGCTTTTTTTCTCCTGAACTTCAAAGAAGCCACATTTCCCTGCCTCTTTAATGGTGATACAAAAAACATGGGATTGAGTTCGGGGCACTGTCACGTCCAAGGCTGGCCCCTAAAAAGTCCTGTAGAGCTATCCACATTCCCCACCATTCCCATGTCAGCTGGGTTCTGATACTCCAGGCAATGCCAGGAGCAAAGATAGGAGGAACAGAGGGAGGAGAGGA
>NW_008355168.1:1633085-1639708 GCF_000622305.1 Nannospalax galili | reverse complement strand
GGGGGGAGGGGGAGGAGGGAGAGACGGGATGAGATGAGACAACACTGAGTGTTGTGGGCACAGTAAGATTTCTCAACCCTGTGATTCAGCCTTTCAGCAAATATGAGTTAAGGGTGCTACCTTTCCACTAAATATTGTTTTAGATAAATCTAAGGTAGTCACAAAAAACTGGAGGAGAAAGAGGCAACCAGGTGAGGAAACAGCCTGGTGATTGTGTCTACAAGAGGATTGTATAGACGCTGATACACAAAGCTTTCTAAAAAATAAGCCATCAGCCTCTTGTGTTACCGAGAGATTCTATTACTGAAGAGATGCTCAGAAAAGCTTTGATCACAGTACAAGACAAACTACCCTTGGGATGGATGTGGATGATGCATGCTGGGCAGCCAGCAAGGACCGTTCGGTTGCCTCCGGAGGCAGCCGAGCAAGAAACAATTCTAGAGGTCAGGGCCTGGACCACCAAGAAACACGAAGTCTCTTCTGAGGAGGTCACATTCTGCTCACTTCCCAAAAAGGAAAAATTAGCAATGGTGGGTCTGTAGGAGGCCAACTTTGCTACGAGTCAGGGTTCGCTTTGTGTCTACTCCTGTCTCTGACAGGAAATGTTAGTGAAGAGGGTGGTGTTAGCATCTGTTTTGTTCACAGGTCAGTGAGGTAATCACATGCACCTCTGATGGAGCAGTCCTCTGGTGGAGAGCCTGGCCCGGAGCGGGAAGGGATCAGAAGCTGTTCCTGTGGGAGCTGATATGTGTATCCTATTGCAGCAGAGAATGAAAGAGACAGCTGATGACCAGAAGGATGGTTTGTGACAGAAATGATGGTGATGTGCACTTGTTAACCACCCCTTTACCACATATTCAAGTTCCATTTCCCAACATCCTCTGCAGTGTGGTGGGCCCATGTGATGATGGCACCTATAACCCTGTGGCTGACATCAAAGCCTCTCTATTTGCAATTCATTTTGTACTCTAGTGAAACTATTTTGACTGTAATGCTGGGTAAAAGGTGAGCTGGCCTGCTGGACCTGTTTAAAATGAAACATAAAATAGTTAAAGTCTTCAGTGAAATGCTGGGTATCCTTTGACATTACAAAAGAATACAGAAATTACTTATATTAGACAAATGTACCAATTATATTAACGATTCTAGAAGAAATTAAACAAACTCTTACCACATGACACTGAAGAGCTGGAAAGAGCTACCGTATCAGGAGACGGCGGCATCTCTCCAGTGACCCTGTTACAAGTTACAAGACCCTTGCATAGTCCTCAGTCAGCTAACACCTCCAGCCCTTCTTTGCCAACAAACCTAAGGTAGCCGTGGCCCTAGGGTCACCCTGACCATACTCAAGCCCAGTTAGCGCAGAGCCTTGCAAGACTGATGGGGCTACAGAAACACAGTCCCACACCTTGGAAAAGAGTATTCGGTCTGTAAACATAGCAGGCAGCCTGGTAAGACTGTGCAAACTGAGAAGACAGGAGAGGAGGTAAAGTCAGCACCGGGACGTGGTGAGGTTTCACCAGCACAAGTTAGGGATTCCAAGTTTTACCTCATTGTCACTAGCCACACTGTACTCACAGTCCGTCTCTGAATGAACCTGCCCCTGGAAGTAGAAAGTGCCCCCTCAGCTGTTCCCCTAGACTCAGGAGGAGGTCAGTGAGAGGAGCCGGAGCAGGAACCGGTCCTAGTAGGCCTGCAGACCCAAGGGCTGCCGGGGTGAGAAAAAGGCTCCATTCTACTTTTCCCGGTGGGCTGGCACAGTCCCTCTACCAGAGCTGACACAGACAGACCCAGAGACGCTGGAAGAATTTCCTGTTGGATTAGAGAAACTGTCTTATGCGTAACTACAAGAATAAAACCATCAGCTATGCCTTCAAGGTCGGATCACAAATAGAGGTGGATTATAAGATACATCCTTTCCTCTTTCTTGGGAAAAACATTGAGACCTTACTAGTTCCTTCCTCTAGCCACACCTTGCCGCACAGACCATGCATGGATCTGTAAGCGTCAATAAGCAAAACCCTACAGTGGGTGATAAGGGAATTGATGAAGGGATGCACGGCTCCCGCCTACCTCAGGAAATTATAACCTTATTTGGAGAAACCTGGATAACAAAGTACATTAATTAATCTTTTCATTGCTGTTATCAAATACCTGACAGGAAACTTAGGAAAGGAAGGCTTCCTTAGCTCCCAGTTTGAGCGGACACCATCTATCATGCAGCAGAAATGCCATGGGGGCAGGAGAGGGACACAGCTGGTCACACGGCAGCCACAGTCCCACAGTCAGGGAAGTGCAAGCAGCAGGTGCTGGTGCTCAGCTCACTTCCTCCTTATTCAGTCCCTCAGTCCCGGACCCTAACCCTTCCCCATTCGGGGTGGGTCCTCCTTCCTTAGTTCATCCCTTCTGGAATCACCCTCGGAGATATACCAAGAAGTATGCTTTCATAGTAGATGCCATCAAGTCGATGGTGAAGATCAGCCAGCACATGAAGCCACCTATTTTGCAAGGAGCAATCACTCAGACCTGTGACACAGCAGCACCCAAGGGTACCAGGATTCACAGGAAGAGATGAGAACTAGGGCTGGCACATTTATGGCTGGCCTTAGGAGGTTTGCCCCATAACCTTCTCACTTTCCTTCTGTATCTGAACTATTTCTTCCCTTGTTACTAAAATGAACATGTATAAGATGATATAAATGATTAATGTAAGCTATATAATAGTTGTATGTTATATTATGCATAGCAATACTGCATATTATATACACTGTATATACTATATATGAAGAGAGAATGACTTTCTGTCCTTTTGACTTGGTTTCACGTTGTGTACTGGCAAACTTCTCTTCTTCTTACACACCAGAGACCCACCTTTCACTCATGCAAGCAACTCTTTCCCTTTACAAGAAATTATATTTTTTAACTGCTTGAAACCATAGCAAACCACTCCAGTGGCCTCCCAGGAAACCACATCTGACCGCTAGGCACTCTCTTCCAAAAGCTTTCTCTTCCCTCCTGTGCCTTTATCCACTCATTCTGATGATTCAGACTATTCACCCAGTGGGTAGGGACAACATCTAATTATATTTTCCACTGAAACGTTAACATATTATTAATGCTTAGCAAGTAAGAAAAATAGTGGACCTTGTTTCTTTTGTTTATTTTGTTTTTATATCAATACTTCATATGGAAAGATAAGTTTTTAAGTATAGCCTGGAACAGTCTGATCAACAGGAAACACACTAGGTTTTTCTGTCCTCCTCTATGAAGTCTCATTTGTTAAACAGGACATGCAACTATTATGCACTAACTTCTGCTTCAGGAGACAAACATGTTAGTTTTGTGACACAAGTCATATCAGAAGCTCTTCTTTTCTGTACCACAATTTACTGTCATTTAAAATGTTCAATGATATTTTATGGTCCCAGATGCTTAATAACCTAACAAAGTTTCAAACTCCTGTTTCTTAACACCTGACTGACCCTGACTTCCCCACGCACACTGCCACCTGGGCCCCTCCCAGCACACACCATGCAGCCTAGCCAAACCAGCTTCTTCAACAGCCATGGGAGACATCACCGCAAGTGTTTCCTAAATTCAACCCATCCTTGAAGTCTAAGTAGGCTACAACATTCCTCAAAAAGTTCTTGATCATAATGAACTTCATGATGAATTCAGATCTTTAAAAAAGCATGACAGACCACGGCTCGGGAAGCCACATGGGCAAATGAAATAACGTTGCATTTGTATGAGATTAGATCACTGATTTACCCCGTGGGGAAGATGAGGCTGTTGCCAGCCTGAACTGAGAAACAGGTTACACTTAAATAGAAAATCAGTAATGGGACACTGAGTCAGAGCGACAGCATTTCCCAATGAATTGAATACCATTTCCGTCTCATCAAGATCCACTCTACAGATGATTTCAGCAGAGCGGTTGTGTTTAGAGGAAAAAAGCAAACTGATACACTCAGTTTTCAAATAGTCTCAAGTGATCAGAGGCATGCTATTACATAGTTGTCACAACCAAAAGGACAGGAGGACAAGAAGTAGAGGTCAAGAGACCCACGTGAAGGATACTCAATCCTGCCTCTGTCACTTCACACCCTCAGCATCTTTACAGCAAGAACAGAGGGGCTACTTCTCATGGAAGGAGGCAAGGGGCAGGGAAGAAAGGAGCAGCCCTCTGCACATTCAGTGCGAATGCCTTTAATATTGATGGGCGATGGGTGACACTATTCACTGAAGACCTATTGATAGCTTAGTTTTTCCCAACTCATCTATGCTGCATCCAATTAACTATAAACAATTAAATTACACCACAGCAAGAGTCCAGTACATCAATAAAAAAAACGTGGGATTAAATAACTAAACTTTTAATCAAGCAGCTAAATTGGTGTTTTGTTGTTGTTATTGATGTTGTTTATTTGTTGCTTTCAACATTCCGACTCAATTTTGTAATTGAGGTAAGTATATAATCCTGGACAGCATCATCAGTATGTTTTGGTAACACATACATGCACTCCACAAATACCAACAGTATCTAGTAATGTGCAGGTACTGTTCAGGACCCAGGGATGATCAAATGAATAAAACTCTGTCAGTCCTCAAACAACTGAATAATGTTTAAAAATTATCACAAAGAACCTAATAAAGGCCTAAGAGGGGTTATATAACTTCAGACCATGAAAAATTTCCTCTAATCTCTAACAGGTAATTTATAGCAATAAAACACACACATGTTTACAAAGCAATACCCACAGAAGTTGGAAAGCTCATCACTTCAGAAACAATAGACTTGTTCCCTTCAAATACACTCACTTAGCTTCTAGCATTCGACTCTTGAAAAAAAATAAAGTGCCAGCCATCTGCATCCATGAATTCCACATCTGTGGGTCTAACCCAACACAAATCAAAAGTATTCAGGGGCGGTAGGACCATAGGAGAAGGGTATTAGTAAAGGAGAAAGGGGGAAATGGGGGCACCTTAAGTGGGAAAACCATGATGGAGGGATGAGACAATGCAAGAGATAAATAATGCCTAGCTAGTTTTATAAACCAGAGGGAACCATATCACTCCATCACCCTACTGACAAATTATACATACCAGATCAAGAAATATATGTGAAAAATATGTGTCTAAGTAAGGTTTATCTGAGAACAATTGGTCTTTGCCCAAGATTTATCTACATGATACACAGTAATTAAAAGTACCAGACTCGTTAAACTAACCTTCTTGGATGTTTAACAGACATACTTTGTGGCCTATAATAATTTGGTCAGAGGGACATAAAGGACAATTTTTGCTCCTTGCCCTCCTAGGTCAACTAGTTCCAGGGGAATATGAGCATCTCTCAAAATGTCCTGTAATTGTGGTGGGTCACCTGTCCTCTTGATCAAGGAGGCCGAGGAGCCCCCACCAGATGGACTTGAACCAGTGTCCAGTCTACAAAGAGGAGGGTCAACACAGAGGAATCATTTCCTCCATGCTGCCAAGTGAAGTAAACCACGGTCGAGCAGGACCTTTGACTTATCGTCACATAGGCATATCTTCACACAGAACTGGTAAAAGAAAGGAGCCACGGTCTCCTCCCAAGCCCATGTGACCCCTGAGGAAGAGATCCTCAAATGGCCTTAAGAGTACAATAAATGGCTTATCCTGGCCAACTGTAAGGCCTTAAACACCCGAGGAAAGTATAACCAAAGAATAAAGGGGCCAATATAATTTTTTAATAGTCCATATGTTTAGCTAAAGGCTATATAACAAGAAACAATGCCAGATGGGCGATATCTTATTTTGAGTTATTGGCAAGGCTCCCAGATAGTAACCCAGCATAAAACTGGGAAAATGAACAGCAGTCCCCAATCTTATCTAAAGGAATATTGACAATTGAATGCTGCTAGATGGGGAATAGTTGACCTTCCTAAAACAAAAACTTCTAAATAGGCTGACTAGATTCACTGGGTGGACAAGCACTGGGCAACTGCTGGGGTGCTGACAGCATATCAGACAGTGGCAGGGAAGTCAGAGTAAAATGGCTTTAGTGGGGGGCTGGCTATCGGAGCATGCCATTTGAGAAGGAAGTGGGCATATATATAAGATTATTTGGGATGTTCTGTGTGATATACACATACACACACAAAACAAAAATCAACAAATTTTTAAAAATGTATTATATTTGAGGAGGAAGCATGGAAATTCACATCATGTTAATTAGTAGAGGTGATAGACATTACCACTGAAATCTATCCAATGACTTTATAGATATACACAAGTGCCAAGGATCCAAGTGCAACCGATTATGACTAGTGATAATGAGATACATACAAATTAGAGATGCATGTGCCAACATCTCGGTGTTAGTAGCAAAAACAATGAGTCTTCCTGCAAGGAACAATATGAAAATGAAAAGGAGATCTTTTTTAAAGGTTTAAAACATTCAATTTTTGTCTTACAGGGCTTATACTGAGTTCAATATTGTATAACTGTTTTAATTCAACTGTGAACCTAAAAATTTTATAGCCACTTTTGAAAGAGATGTATCTTTTCTCTGGAAATTGTTACTGAATATGTTAAAGCTGTAGTGAAATGCTTCTTCTAATCATGTGGTTATTAAAAATTTT
>NW_008355168.1:1607256-1632890 GCF_000622305.1 Nannospalax galili | reverse complement strand
TGTTAGTAGCATTAAAAATGAGTTTTTCTTTATGTAACACTATATTTTAAATTGAAATGGAGATCTTTTTTAAAAGTTAAAACCTCATTTAATTTTATGTCTTATAGGGTTTATACTGAGTACAATATTGTATGACTGTAATAATTCAACTGTTAACCTAAAAATTTACAGCCAATTTTGAAAAAGAGGCACCTTAGCTCAGAAAAATGTTATTGAATATGTCAATGCTGTTGTAGTGAAATGCTTCTTCTAATTTTGTGCTTATTAAATAAATAATTAACTGGGAAAAAAAGTATTCGGGGGAAAAACGTCCAGAAAACTCCAAAAAGCAAAATTTTAATTTGCCACAAGTCAATAATATGCTGATTTGATGCAAATAATGTGATTTATGGGTACTATATAATGTTATAAGTAATCTAGAGATTATTTAAAATATTCAGGAGGATATGCAAAGGTTCTGTGCAAATATCAGACCATTTAGTAGAGAGAACTTGAGCATGTATGGATCCTGGAGACAGTCCCCTCTAGAATCCTAGAGACAACTGTACTGTCTTTTTTTTCACAGATGTTGAATTCACAGATGCTTTAAAGAGTTTTATTTGCCTTTATCAAACCATTGCTGTGAAGGCGGTAGTAACAGTTAATGAAGGAATTTTGCATGTTGGACACACTTCACAGCTTCCAAAACCTTTCCACAAATACTATTCAAGGTCACATTTATACACCACAAAACCATGTGGAGAAGGCGAGGTTGGTGTGGCATCTTTCTGGGTATGTATAAGGGTGTCCTCATTATGATTTCATTGGTGCACAGATGAACCTGATGAGTGAGAGTGACACCTGTCATTTCTCAGACCCATCAGATGAAAAGAAAACTTCCAGCTACGCCCTCCAATCCAAACTCCCTCTGAAGTCATTACACGTGAAAACTCCCACAGGTGTGTGTTCTCTGGAACACAGAGCACATTCTGAAGGACTCAAAGTCTTGGGATTCCCAGCTTCCTGTCCTCCACTCACAGTACTTCATTCCTTCCTGGGACAATCCCTCGTCCCTCATTCTCTGTTTCCAACACAGGATCAAAGAGCTGTCACAAGTTCTTCCATGTAAGAGTCACTGTACTGTATAATGTCCTTCAGGCGTATTTGAGCTTTAAAACTCTATTGTAACTGCGAGGGAAGCCTCCATTTTGAAGAGCACATTTAGAGCATCAGTCATCAGGGAGGGAAGGAGGGACCTGAGGAGTATGTGCCTTCACTCTCACTTGAGACCTTGTAGCTACTAATGAGTGCCTTTGAGTCTACCTTCAGGATCATAGGTGGCAGGACATGGGACTAATATATCTTCCATGTATCCTTGAGAGATAGACCAAGTACAGAAAGTTCAGTGGGTACACATTGAAAATGTAATAAATAAATAAATAAATAAATAAATAAATAAATAAATAAATAAATAAATAATAAATACATCAATCAATCAATCAATCTGGGAAGTAGCCAGGGCCCAGAATGATGTCCCCAACCTTCACTCCCGATCCTTGACAGACACAAACATCTTGGCCTGACTTCATACTGCACATACTCAACCTCTGTGGTTCTGAAATCTCCAGAAAGCCAAAAGAGAGCACCATTAAGTCCACAGTGGCAGCTCAGCTCGGCCAAGTGGGCAGTGTACTTCTTACCTCATAATGGGCCACGCGCTGGGATTCGGATATCAGCTGTGCACTGCACACCTTGCAGTAACTGTCTGTAAATAAATCCTGATCGATATCGGAGGACTTCATCAGGCTAAAGAAAAATCAACAGAAGAGAAAAGTGAGTCGGTGATGACAAAGCAGAACGTTTACCATGTAAACAGCCTGGGTTTCTCTAAACCCTGATGCTTCCCTAGCAGAACATTCACCATGCGAACAGCCAGTTTCTCCAAACCCTGATGCTTCCATACCAACTAAGCACAATAGTGGATCGTTTTCCTATAAACACCCAACAGGGTTGCTGGAGCCCTAAAACAGAAGGATCTAGCTTTACTTTGCCAAACCAGACTTGTATGTAGTGCTTTGTTAAAGGTTAATGTGGCCGGATAAATACACATGGGATATAGATTAACAAGGAAGTGTAAAGCATCCGATATAGGCAATAGGAAATGGGTCAGGGCATTCTAATTCAGTCACACACTGGAAGTATGGTGTGACTTCCAAACCCAGATTCAAAAGCAGTTTACAAACAAGTATGTAAAGTATGCTGAACTGGTTTTTACCATATGTAGAGCTGCATAGGAAATGGACAACAGATTTTAACAATATTTAAATAGCAGTGTCTTTCAGAGGCTATAGATAATTGTTTTTGTAATATTTTCTTTGAAGTTTCTACAATGAACATATTACCAAGAAACAAGGCACTATAGTCAGTATACCCTCAGTGTAAAATGTACTTTTGAGTTCAATGGCTATAGCTAAAAAACTACAGACTACAGAACTTTCTATGTTCACACCATGTCACATGCAGAGGCCATGCCGTGCTTGCCCCTATTTATACTGAGGGTTTGTGTCCATCAAAGCCATTTTCCTCACCCCACATCACTGCTGAGCCCACAAAGGCAGATAAACACATCCCCTAGGTCCAACTGTATCAAAATGCAGCCTAAGACCTCATGCTTGTGAAAGTAATGTTGGAAATGTGTCATAACAACTGAGACGTTACTGCCTAGAAACAGATACCAGCTCATCTGAGAGCACACCAACTCCACAGCATGCCCTTCCTACCTGCAAGATGGCAGGTAAAGCCTGTGTCTGTCGGCATTACACTGAGAAGCAAGAGAATCTCTAACAAAGGCCCCCAGCATGAAAGTTGGTATTCACTCTACTCTGGCGCCCTCATCTTGCCTGTCTGACTGTCCAAAACTGCATTCCTGTTTGGAGGCACGACTTGAACAAGCTCCCTTCTCATTCAAGCCAGTCCCACCGCAGGCCTAATGCTGCCATGTGGAATTGAGTGAGTCATTGTCTGTCTGTCTTGATTTTCCCTCATAAATATGAGATTATAGTAGACAGTCCTCTTTGAAAAACTGTAGTGACTCAAAGAGACATATGCTAAGACAGGGTTACTATAAATCATAAAGCTCTCATCATGTTCTCAAATACCCAGAACCACCAATAATTATGCCAGACGCTAAAAATAAATCCCTTGAACCTCACTGCTGATGTGGACCTGTTATTTGTGGAAGCATCATGTCTGGCAAACGGCTGATTGGCCTGAAGTCCACCAGCTGCCATGCCTGAAGGTTTGCTACCCCCCGCCCCACACACAACGCAATCTGTCCCAGGGAGGGTGGAGGCCTTAGTTATTATATTTTTCTTGAGTTGAATAAAAAATCTGTCCTTCTGCAGCGCTCATTTATTAATTTTGTCTTAGGAACATCGCAGAACAATTCTATTTGTGTTTTTTCATAAGATGTTGTCCTAACTTTGTTTCTCCATTGCTGTGACAAAACACTCTGACCACTACCAACTTGAGGAGGAAGAGGGTTTATTTGGCTTACACCTCCAAGCTAGGAACTCAGGGCAGGAACCTGGAAGCAGGAGCTGGAGCACAGGCCATGGAGGAATGCTGCTTACTGGCTTGTTCCCCTGGCCCTTGCTCAGTCTGCTTTCTTATGCAACACAGGCCCACCTGCCCAGGGGTGGCACCACCCACAGTGGGCAGGGCCCTCCCACACTCATGTTTTTGAAGAAAACTGTCATATCTATTTCAGAGTCTCTTGCCTTTCTCCAGCTCTTTGATGCTGTCTATTTCAGTTCTTTCAGCACGGTCTGTCTTCAAAGGTGCCAAGGATAGAAGGAAGCCATCCAGAGAAGAGATGGTATAAATGGGACAGAGGATCTAAATCCCAGCAACCATACAACACCAATTGTCATTTCCAGTCGTCTCTGTTCAGTTAACATCATCCCAGTGTGAAAATAGAGAATACTTTTTTTTTTTTGGAGACCTGCACTCAATATGTAGACCAGGCTGGTCTTGAACTTACAGAGACCCAGCTGCCCCTGCCTCTGAGGGCTGGGATTAAAGGTGTGCACCACCACACCTGGTGGAGAAGGTGACTTTTGGTGATGGGAAAATGTAGTAGACGATTCTGAAGTGTCAGATGGGAAACGAAAACTTGAATTTTAAAAGAAAGTTTCTATAAGTGGCTGTGTTTAAGCTTTATCGTGTTCTGTGAATGAACACGTGTGCATGAAGATAGATTCTGGGTGACCTGCTTAATAGGCCTCTCCAAGCTCCCTGCACACTCCTCCCTCATTACACAACCAACTGCAGGAATCAAGCACTGTAGAAGGATATTCAAGGTGCATGTCGCGCTGAGCGGGGCTCGTAGGAGTCTGCATCTCAGTGAAACAGCTGTGTGGCAGAAATAGCTTTAAAAGCAAAATATAAAATGTGTAAGCTACAAAAAAGAATCAAAAGAAGAGAAAATATCTTGGCTTTTTCCACCTTTTTATGTGAGCATATTGATTTAAACAGAGTATAGTCCAGGAGGGCCCTTGTGAGTCTGTGAGATATTAAAAACACCTGCATACATTAACTTCCAGTGGGAGGCAACGAGTGGATGTAGATCAGTCTGGCGCATGCTCATTAGACAACCAGAAGGTCCTACTTACGATTCTAAGACAGGAACTTGCAAGAGGGAGATCCGCCACTTGCTACCCCCTCTGGCTTCTTTGGAAAAGGTTCTCAGCTCTGCTGGCTGACAGCGTAGATAAAGTGAAAAGAGAGAAAGACAGAACAGTCGGCCCTCTCTTGTTGCGCATGGTCCTGACAAGTCTTGGCCTCCAACAGCAGCTGGAATGGCAACAGAACCATGCACACAGCACACTCACTGGTCAGGGTGATGATGTTCTGACCTCTGGGAACCTGCTTCCTCTGCGATGGCATGAGACCTTGGACACTGGGATGAAAGACAAGCTGAGAGAAGGGAGAAGTCTAATTTCCTGAACCTGAGCTACACAATGTTTCATCTTTGCCTCTGAGACGAAAGCACACCGCAGAGCCACACACCGCAGAGCAGCACCGCAGAGCCACACACTGCAGAGCCACACACCGCAGAGCCACACACCGCAGAGCAGCACCGCAGAGCCACGCACCGCAGAGCCACGCACCGCAGAGCCACGCACCGCAGAGCAGCACCGCAGAGCCACACACCGCAGAACCACACACCGCAGAGCCACACACCGCAGAGCAGCACCGCAGAGCCACGCACCGCAGAGCCACACACTGCAGAGCCACCTCGGAGGATTTGCCTGACCTGCTTACTCTTCCACAGTCACCAGAGATGGTACCACCCGAGGGGCCCAGACAAAGAAGCAGGCCTACACCAGTCCTTAAGACACGGAACTAGTGTGAACGCTGGTGAAACCAGACAAGGGACTGGAGATGACGGGCAAATCTTCGGGGTGCTATCTAAGGAGGTTCTGGAAGAGCTGAAGTTTAGACGATGAGCAAGAGCGGAGGGAGGAAAGTGGGTTCAGAGCTGAGCTTGGAAGCCAGGTCTTCTCCCTGGCACAAAGAATCGTCTCATTATCAGTGTGCATACATGTGTGGGTAGCAGTGGGCTCTAACTGTGGGTAACACAGGATAAGAAACCAAATGTAGTACATGAAGGGATCCCAAGACCTACTTGGAGGAAGAGACATGAGAAAAACTAGATCCTAAAAATGTCTCATGGTACAAGATGTTTCCAGGGTCCTCAGATTCCGCCTTCCTCTGGACTTCCCGAGAGCAGAAACACAGGCTGAACCCTCGGAATGGGAGCTCTGTGGGAAGCAGCAACAACTCTTCATTGTATCCCATGGCTGATGGTGCGAACAGAACTGATTCAGAGTTCTCAAAAGCCACTCAAGGCTCTTCAGAGGAGAACGCATCATCTCCAATCCTAGTCTGGCCGCTCACAGCCAGGGTAATCAGGCAGCTCAGTATCCGTTCTCGGCTCTAGTCTCTTCATATGTGAAATGTGGGGGGCGGGGGGGGGCTCTTCATATGTGAAACAAGGGGCGCGCGGGGGGGGGTCTCACAAGGTTATTATGAGGATCAGAAAGTGTGGAAAAGCGTCAGACACAGAGTGGCATATGGCAGACCTTTAAAAAGCCAATATCCCCACAATCGTTAGCAATAGTACTAATTCTGGTGTGGGTTTTTTTGAGGAATACTGTAAATATTTAAGAAGAGAAATAAATAGAAGCACGTTGGAGGCTAAGCAGGAAGATGGCACAGCCAGTGTGCTGGAGTCCTAGCTTTAATTGCGGCTCCAGCCTGTCTTCACATTACCAGCATCACCCTCAGAGATGGCAGGCATCCACTGCAAGGCATCTGGCAACTCCTCCTGCCAGCCGGCACCCAGGCCTGTGCCTGGGAAGACCCCGCAGTTCATGCAACATGACAGACTATTTTTGTCATCAGAACTGATGACCCTGGCTGAGGGAGCTTGATGAGAATTTGTCCCCTTCTCTCTCTCCCACTCCTGTTGCTCCGTAGAGGCAGCAGAAGGAACCACACACTGCAGAGGCCTGGCAGAAACCCACATACACCCGCAAGCTGAGCCCACAATGACTTGCTGTGGCTCTCCCAAGAAGTCTGAGCAGACATGCTCCCCAAGCGCCAGTCTGCTCCAGCGGCTTGAGGGAAGAAGTCTTGGGTGTGGCGTTCCTACTGCATGGGCATCCCTCTACCACCAGCCAGGGTAGCTGCCACCATAAAGGTCATCCCCGGGGTCTCCTCACCTACTCTCCACCTACTGTCCTTTCAGTGACCTCTAAGGCCGGGAATTAAGGCTCAGGCCATTCCCAACCAAAGGGCCCCTCTTGCCCACAGGATAGTTGTTCTAAACTGCCGCTCACTGTGACACAGAACTCTCCAGGTTTGTGACACAGAACTCTCCAGGTTGAGGATTGTGGGCTCTTTCCAAGGATAGTCCCAACAGTACCCGAACACTTGTGAAAGTTCCTGACCTGAAAGATTTTGCCTGAGGGCTTCCCCTGTAATCGGCTTTGTTGGTTTGCCAGCCTTGTTTTCTCTACAGTAAGATCTAGGGCTGGTTAACTTCCTAAGGGTCAAGAGTCAGGTCTCCCAGCCAAGACTGACCCCTGTGTCCAGAAGTACATCCCTGCCCATCTGGGCTTTCTCAGTGCTGATTTTAGCCTGCTCCCCAATCCCTCTGTCTAGGACCATAAAAATACTTGAAATGAACGGCCCAGGGTAGACACTAGAGGTCATTTCTGACCTCAGGGCCCAGACTCCTCTCTCAGCCAGAATAAAGCTAGACTCACCACTTCAAACATTCTGAATCTGTATTTATATCCACAAGGTTTCTGGCCTGGGAACCCTGATCACCTTCAGATTTGGTATCCTGACATCTTGAGGAGCCACCGTACTCCCCACTTAACCAAGCGAGGTCCTCCGACCGCGTCACATTCCCTCCCTGCCCACCGTGAGAGAGCTGAATTACTCTAAGCAGCTCTGGCCTCTGCCTCCCACTACCAAACAAGGAAAGCTAAACTTTTCTTCTGCTTCAATGTCAGCACACTGAAAGGTAGACTAGAAAAGCAACCAAGAAAAATGAGCCACCGGCCACATTTTAACATCATTGATATCCAGAAAAGGACTTGAAATTGTTTTCTGCTTTGGCTGATTAATATTAGACAGAACAAAATTATGCTCAGAAAGGGACAAATATGGAAATTGGGGCTTGTCCATCTTCATCACAAAACAAATAAGCCTTGGTCACCTGTTGTCCTTTAAGTTCTGATTCCCTGAATCCTGAGCCAGCTTCAGCCTCATTCTGTCCCGTCTCCAGCTTTCAGGTCCCTGCACTATCCTCCCTCATGAGCAGGTAGATAAGTTTCAGAATGTAGGTCAGCGATGCTCATCTGCACCTCCCATGGGCAGCCAAGAGCCTCTGGAGATGGGTCTGTCCTGTCGCCATCACATCTCCCTCCAAGAGAAGGTGGGTGATGCAGGGCTGGTTGCCGTGGCAGGAGACTAAGCAACCCTCAGAAAAAAAAAAATAATAAGAGAAGAGTTGCTTCAGAAGTGGAAGCAGGTTGTGAAATCTGCCCAGAGAAAGGGGCAAGGAGGACACATGGGTGAGGATGTACACACTGGGCTTCTGGCTGCATCCTCAGCAGACACTGCCCTACAATTCAGCACACACTGGATGAGGGGACTCTCCCATGGTGCCTGTGAGTAAGGTGGTGATGTCAAAGACATCACTAGCTAAAGAACCTTTGAGACTCCCTGCAGCTCAGGATGGCAGCCATCCTCTAGTCTGAAACGCTGTTGTTCAAAGAAAGGAATCTGCTAGGTCCACACCCCTGTCACACATCATCCAGATGCAGCCACAAGCTCTGCCTTCTAGTCAGAGCTGAGAAAGAGGGGAGGGACGGCAGGGACAGTGAACACTGCACACCCACCCCACCCACAGCTCCCTGCCCTTGCTTGGTGTCAGCAGGAGCGTCAAAGCTGACTCACAACACTTGAATAATTGCCTTTGAATGGAACTGCTTTCTTCACTTGTGAAGCCAGATTCTGTGACCCCTGACCCACAGGCACCTGCTATTGCTGGGCACACACATCGCCCTGGGGTCCTGGCAGTGGAACCACATCTGTCGGTCTCCCTCATGTACACGGCTTGGTCCGACGACATCCGGGAAGGAGGGCAGGGGTCACACTGCCAGCTTGCAGAATGGCTTTCTGGCCTGGCTCTGTGAGCATTCCATAGTGCCTACAAGCAGGGTGCCTGGCTCCCTGCTAACCCTCTGTAGCTCCTCATCCTCACCTTGAGAGGTCTGAAGTGTGACCCCACAGGGCATCGGTGGAATTGGTGCTGACCAGTGAGGCCACAGCATCTACCTTTCTATGGAAGTCTTATAAATCCTTCAGGCATCCCATGTCATTCACCAAGTGGCCTCTACCAAAGTCTCACATATTGTACAGCAACCCCTTTCCTCTCAAAAGCAGAAAGCCCAGCCTGCAGAGGTGGCTCAAGGATAAAGAGCCCTTGCTGTTTCTTGAGAGGACCTGAATTCAGTTCCTCACACCCATGTTTGGCATCTCACAATACCTATAACTCCAGCTCTAGGGGATCTGGTGCCTTCTTCTGGCTTCCATAAGCACCTGAACTCATGTGCACATATCTACACACACACGCACGCACGCAATTTTAAAAATTAAAATAATAAATCTAAAGCAGCCCCAGAAAGCCAGCATGGAGCCCTTAATGAAGCAGGTGCGTGCCCCCGGGCAGAGGATTTCTGTAATAAGACAGAAGATAACATGGGGAAGGACTGGCTATCCACAATCAGACCAGCAGTGGCTTGCAAGTCTCCCCTTCTATACCATCCTTCAACTACGACTTCTTTTCACCGAGCGGTGGTTTGAGGTTTTATGTCACTTCCTGCCTTGGGATGCAGCAAATAGTGAAAATAGTGATGGTTTAGGAAATTATTGATCATGGGAAGTTGAGTGTGTAAAGGTTACTGTACACATTAATAGTCAACAGGGCGATCAGTGGCAGTGGCAGAGTCGTGCTATCTAAAGTGTTGTGGGAAGTGTGGACAGTGTCTTATACATAGTTTCAACAGAAGGATAAGCTGAAAGCTAAGCATTGTTTCACCAAGCTGAACAACCCAGGGTCCACACTCTTACACTTTACATGGAAAACTCTTGCTTATTCACAGCATGGTGCGGGTAACATATGAGGACTGCACATTCTTCAAATAGCAGAATCTGTAATCCACACATGTGATGACAACATTATCACTGAATGAACTGAGGTAGAGTCGCCCTATGAATGATGCAGGGCAGGGAGCATAGATTAATCACAGCCACCTGACAATCACACAAGACAATAAGTTCAATGAGCACGCACATGAGACGCATTCTACAGAGTCGGGGGCACGCATCCAGGGAAGATACAGCTCTAAAATGTTGGCAATTCGTAGTAACAGGATTCAAATGATGGTACTTGGGTGGAAGAGGAAGAAGGGTAGGAAAAGAGAGAGCCATACAGAGGAAAGGCTGTCAGCAATCTTAGCTTTGCTTTAAAAGATGTCCTATGTGTGCTCATCCTGTTACTATAGATGGTGAATGATGAAATTGGCAGTTGTATGATAGAGGTGATAGATAACACAGATGATAGAAAATAGATGAATGGATGGATGGTTGGATAACAGATGACAGAAGATGGATAGATAGAGATAGAGATAGATTAGATAGATGATAGATAAATAGATAGATAGATAGATGATAGATAGATAGATAGATGATAGATGATGATGATAGGTGAGGATAGATAGATGATAGATAGATGATAGATAGATAGATGATAGATAGATAGATAGATAGATAGATAGATGATTGATAGATAGACAGAGAGACAGACAGACAGATAGATAGATAGATAGATGATAGAGATGATACATAGATAGATAGATAGATAGATAGATAGATAGATAGATGATTGATAGATGTAGATAGATGATAGATAGATAGATAGAATATATGATAGAAGATGAATGATAGGTGATAAATGACAGATTGATAGGCTATATATGCCAATAATGAGCTCATTCATTTTCTGGCAATGAATTGGTCACATTCTCTGTCACAGATAGTAGGTTTTGTTGCTGCTGTTCTTTGCTTAGTTCCTTTTCTTGTCACAAAAGACAAGACTGAATTTCCCAGCTTCCTCGACATGTGGCTGACTTCTGACCAACAGAATTTGTGCAGAAATGATGTGCCTATTTCTAGGTTTGAATGTGAAATCTCACTGCATGCTATAATCTGGCCTCTGTTCCCTCTTCTACAGGCTGGATGGTTCCACCTTGTCAATCTGGAAGCCTTGAGTTCAAGAAAGACCTCAGATCCTGAACACACAGTATCTTTGTATGTACTAAACCACTCTGATTCTGGATCTACTCTGCATTACCTTAATTAACTCCATTTGACATGAGAAGCTTCACATGGCTAGAAAAATTGTGTAGAAGGGTACTTTTTACCTGGGTACACCTATCACATGTCTTTCAGGGGAACTAGACAAAGACAGAGATTTTGAGGCTCTTCTTTAATAACTAAACTCCTGTACTTATTCTGGGCAATGGACTAGCCAGTCTTGACCTCACTGACTGCTTATTCGCAGCAAAATCAAAACAGTACACATTAGAACAAAGTGTAAATTCTAGAGTTTAAAAGCAACTGCTAAACCATGCTTCATGGTGCATGCCTCTAATCCCAATATTCAGGAGGCAGAGGCAGATGGATCTCTTTGAGTTTTAGGCAAGCCTGGTCTATATAACAAGCTGTACACCAGCCAGAGCAACATGTGAGACCTTGTTTTGTAAAAATAAATAAATAAATAAATAATAAAATAAGCAATTTAAAGTGGATTAATTCAAAGGTCTGAAAAATATACATACAATAATATGCAAGTACATATATAGTTGAAGGTCATATAACAACAACAAAAAAAAACATAATGCTAGGAAGGAGAAAACACTCTTTGAGTTGTTGGTCAGGTAGTTCAAGAGACTTCCAAAATAACACAGGCTATTGCCACAGCACTTGACTGCTACCCAGAACTTGAAGGTAAGACCCTATTGTTGAGGGCAGGTCATACTTCAGACACAGGACTTGGAGCAGTGGAGCTGGAACTGACCTGGAAGCTCCTCCCTGAAGACCAGCTCTCATTGTATCAGAGGTCACCGTACAACCTGCCAAGGGAGGAAACCAAACAATGGTTCTGCCCAGCTGTAAAGCCGAATAAACAACGACTGGCCCAGCAAACTATCACTTTCGGTGCAGTACTGGCACTTTTATCTTGGGGGTCATCAACAGCTGTCTGCTTGGAATTAAGGTCTGTTCAATGGGAGGGAACTCATGTGCTATAAATACAGCCAAATACACACGGCTAGAGAGGTCACAGATCCCAGAGAAAAACCTACTTTTGCCACGTCCCTAGACCAAAGTAATTTCTTAATGTATTTTAAGTATGCATTCTCAAAATAAATAAAAAATAAATAAGTATTCTCATATTTAAAGACAAGTGTACCTTTTACCCCTTTTCAAAGAACCTTCTTGCAACAGATAAAGACTATTACAGAATTCCAGAAGTCATCAAACACAGAGAATAAGTGTCTGTGAGATGCATAACCCTAAGTGACACATCTTCAGTACAACTTCTACTCCTATGATGATGCATCTAGTAACTTTCACCAGAGAAATTTCTTTATGCAGTAGATGCATTGACCCATGATTAGCCAATGTGTAGAGTACAAGAGGTCTCAGAGTGCTCATCCATGAATAGGACAACTATTTCCAACCTCTGCTTCCCAAGGCTCAGTGATCACTGCAGAAGAGGAGGCAGAAAGACTGTAATAGCCAGAGGGAGTAGAGGACCACAAGGGAACAGAGTCGTCCAGACAGCTGCTTATTTACTCATGTAAACTCACAGCAATGATAACATTATACAAGTCCTATGCAGGTTCAAACCAGACAAAATGCCAGCATACACAAGGGGAAGTTAGTAAGAGTTCCCAACTCTACTGAAGGAACTTTTCGCAATTGTTGGCTGCTGGGACGGGGAAAGACAGTGTCTTACAGAGTCTTAGTGGGCCCAGTGAAAGGATCCACACTGAAGGACACTGGGGGACACAAGTCAGACTCTATAGGCCATATTATATATAGGAGAGTTCATTAAATTGAGCTGGAGGCAGTGGGCAGAGGTGGGGAGAGAGGATTGGATCTAAATGCCATCAAACTATATTGTATGAAAATCACAATTCATAAAATGCAAAAAAGAAAAAAGAAAAAGAAAAAGAAAAAATCAATTTATCAGAACATAAGGCATCATGTTAGGACAAGGTTTGTCACCAGGACACTGACAGGCACACCTTTACAGATGCACTTATTAGAAATGAAGTTCAAGTGCTGGGCGCCCTTCAGCAAGGCTGCTATTTCCCTCTGGCTTTGAACAGATCTGTCCAACCCCTGGCAGGCTGGTGCTGGTGCCTTGTGAAATCTACTTTGAGATCCTTTGAGAGGGTAAAAAGAGCAGGTGGCCATGACCACTGGGAGGCCAGATAATGAGCCAAGTGCTTCACATCAGAGTGTTCGGGGTTTTGTCACCACGCCAGAAATGACAGCTTGGCTGTCTAGAAGCACACATCTCTCCACTCGATTCTTAATGTGGTCACACCTTCTAATCCCCCTGCCACCCGGTTCATTCTCTCCTCAGCTGCGAGGTGAGCAGCAGTGGGCAGCTTCCAGGAAAGAAGACTGAGTTAGGACAGACTTTCACCCGGTTGAGCAGTTCCACCCCGGCTTCGGGACGGAGCAAGCCTGTCTACTTGGGCTGGTGATGTCTTTTCCTCCCTTGTTCACTAACCGCCATGTTCGTGATGCCTTGTCCCTTACAGGGACCCACCACTATCTCCCCCACCCAATCACCTACTACAGCAGACTGACTTTCATGCTAACACCCCTGAAAGATAGGGCCGCTCAGGCAGACAGCTAACAGGCAAACAGAGCAGACACAGGACCAGCAGAGGAAGGTGGAATGGAAGGTAAGTAAGGCCATCACGGAGAGGGGACCCGAGACTGTGGCAAGTCAGAGCTGCACAGCCTGGTGAGCGGACAAGGTCATCCCAGGATGGAGACAGAACTCTAAAAACTTCAGAACAGGAGATCAGGACTGGAGGCTCATCTAACCCAATGCCTTCCGACTAGTGATATAAAATGATACATAAATAGGTGATGGGACAAACACATACAGCCCCTGTAGGTTCAAGGCAAAAATGAGAGAACTAGCTCCTAAAACAGCATTCTTTCCCTACAGCTCACACTATTTACTGTCTCTCAGGAGCCTATTGGGAAGAGAGGGATAATTCCCACCATTCTAAACTTTGGGGAGACAGTATGTGCGTGACTGGCTGTGATGCCTGCACCACTGGCAAGAATAGTCTTCCGGGTCAGATCCCAAGATGCCCAGCAAGAAGCTGTAAGTAGAGGAGCAAGTGTCTTAGATCATGGGCAGTGTCTCGTCTAGACTGGCAACGTCCATGTTTCTGTGACATGTGATTGTGTCTGGGACAGACTAGCAAGTAAATTTAAGAGTTGATTCCATCCAAGAGGGAGCTGTAGCTGTTTCTGAGGTGAGTAGTTAGTCCCATTTTTCATCAACCAAAACCAGGAAACCAGGCCCCCGAGTCAATGGGCTCTGGCTTGCTCACTGAGCCGTGACCAGGACCAAGTATAAAATGAGGACTGGGGGCATCTTGTAATGGACAAGGGGATGAATGTGGCAGGTCAGGTGACACGCAGCCTCAGAAGCCCGTCTTTCAGGAGCAGCCTCTGCTGCAGAGATGTTCACTACTCCTCATCACACCCTTCCCCACCAGCTGGGGATGCAAAGACAAAGGAGCCCCACAACACCTACACCTAAGCCAGGGTTCCCCTTGCCCCATCCCATGCACCCGCCATTGGGGTCCCTCCCCATAAGAACATCCCTAGTGAACACCCTGAGCACCAAGCTCTGAAGAGTCTGTTCCTGGAAAGCCCTAACTATGGCATGCTTTCCTGCCGGCCTCTCATGAGATGGACCTCACAGGGTAGTTCCACAATGAACTGTACCTCATTGGAGATTGGCAGTGTGCTAAATCCTACAGCCAGCACCTGAATCAATTCCCAGAGCCCAAGAGCAACTCCAGAATTTCATAAACTTATTCACAGGGTTGCATTTACGCAATCCTACACAAAGAGTTGCTTCTTGTGAAGCTGTATCCTAAGATAGGTTCAAAAACTGTTTAATAATACGCAAAAAAGAGAGAAATGTGCTAGGAATGAGTCCCAATTCCCATGCTCTTGATCTGGGTCCCTAATGCATTACAGTTACTCTCATACCATCCGATTGAACTGATGATTCTGAGTTCCATAATGTCAAATAAGTCATATTTCAGTAACACTTCCTACCCACTGCTAAAAATATTGTTTCTTTCCACTCAGCTATTCCTAATGAGATATTTCAAGCCAACGGGCACCCAAGGGAGTGCCTTAGCTAATCTTCCCAGGAGCGCCATGAAACAGAAATTGTACATAGCAGAACCCAGCTGGAAGCTGGGGGGCGGGGGGGGAAGAGCACTGACCTTGTGGGTCATTCTGTCATAAAGGGCACGCTGTCCTTTAGAGGTGTCATCTGACCCACAGTCAGCTCCACCCGGAGTAGAACTTACTATAGTTTATGACATGTTTGTGCAGTAAATAGATCCAGCTGCAGGTTGACTTGGCCCTAGGACGTTGGCTGCTCCTAGGCTTCTGGTGAGAAGCAGGTTGAAGCCTGAACAACTGCTAACTCCCACAGACGTGGAAGTGAGTTCAGCTGGCTGTGAACCAGCCCTATGCCATGGCCTCTGTCCCTTCATATCATGCAATGCTAGATGTGATTCTCTCTTCGTTCCTCAACTGATCTGGGCACCAGACAGCACTACCCTGGGACAGTCTCCCTAATCCTCTCCCCAAAGCTGGGTCAGCACCGCTTTCTAGGTCCCCCTACCTCTCTGTACGTACTTTCACCAACAATTCTAATGCATTCTTGTTATTCATCTGACTGCTTCAAGGACTGTGAGCCTCTTAAGAGGCAGAAACTGCCTCTCACCTCTGTTCTCAGTACCCAGCTGGATAATAATAAAAATAAAAACAGTAAAACTAAATGTGCTGGTAACGAAATAATAAAAATAAAACGTACTTTGTGTGGTCAATCGTGCAAAAAGAAAGCTTTCTGTTTCTATTCTTTGATCTTATCCTGAAATTTGCTGAAAGTATTGCAGAGGGTTGTCTTGAAGAGACAGCTCAAGAGCACAGCAGCACAGCAGTGGGCCTCTAGAAGAGCCTGCAGCACGACCTACTCGTCTGGACATGCCAGTGCCAAAACCAACATGAAGCACCTGGGATGAAGTCAGAAAATGACCCTGTGGTTGGGAATAAGACTGGACGGACGGTCGATATGATGATGTCTTCCCTTTCCTATACTGGAGCCTCTGCTGGAACTGAAGATAAGAGTAAGGGACGAGGAGGTGTGGTTGTTGACAGCAGCAGCAAGCTCAGCAACAAGGTGAGCTCACCAACTCCCCCCATTTCTCCAAGTGCCCCTTTGTTCTAAGCCTCGAAGCTTCACAGCCTTGGGTCAGATGCATCCCCATTTGGAACATGCCTGGGGCGGGAAGATGCTCCTGTATCCCTCCACAGTCAGCTCTTCCTGGATGGTAAAGGTTGAGTTGTGTGAATCTTGTCTCCCAGAATGTGTTAATGCAAACTCGTTGGGAAGTATAGTCTTTTTAGATGTAATAAAGACAAGGCCCTACTGGATCCAATAACTAGTAGGACACTGGTCCAATCAGTTGTACGTTCAAAAGAAAGTGAACATTTGAACACTGCTAACATGTGATGGTGAAATCCATGTGATATGGGACAACAGAGGCAGACGGGAGATGCACTGATAAGGCAAGGAAGCCTAGGGGTTACTGGACAATGCCTGAAGGAGCAAAGGGTGCTCCTGTAGAGGCTTCAGAGGGGGCACAGTCTTAACACCTTGTTTTCGGATGTCCAGCCTCCAGAACCTGACAGAGAATGAATCCATGTCGTTGAAGCCACCCAAGCCTGACATTTTGATGATGACAGCTCTAGGGAACAAATACAATGGCCACACATCTGATGCCTCTTTCTCTACTTCCACATTATTTTATGTCTCCCTCATGACAGCCCTGAATGGTGGTTCTGGAGGCTTGAAATCCATCTGACACACCCAAGGAGCGCTCAGTATGAGGCCCGTAGAATGAGCGCTAATATGTCTGGGATTCAAATCCATGTTTCTTGTTTTCAAGTCCAAAATTGCTCTAGAACTTTGAGATCAAGTTGTTCTTTCAGCATTGTTTTGAGGTTCTTCTGGTCCTTGTTTAAATATTACAAATATCTTCTCACTTTCAAAAAGACGAAATTGCAACTCTGACTGCATCCACAGCTGCAACTACCCAGACTGTTTAAAATCCTGCCTTGGTAACCACACCTGCCTTTGGGGGTCAAGTGAAAGCAATCTTTGAGAGCAGGCTTTACCTGCCAGTGTCATAAAGGGAGCCTACGTGCAATTAGGCACTTCTAATTACTTAATTCCACTTTAAATCTCTTGGAGAAGAAGATAATAATTACGGATCTCTGATCTGACTAGTCCTTGGTTGGTCTTCAATCAACCATGCTTCTACAGGGTATTATAAACATTTTTTAAACAGTCTCCTCAAAATTGCATCCCAGAATTTCAATACTGAGCAGAGAAGCAAAGCCAGAAAGTAATTTTTTGGTTCCCGTTTTCTCCCTAATAGCTGAGGCTGAACTGTCCCAACTGCGCCCACTGCTAGAACTTTCATTGAAAATGCCAACCAGGACCAAGCTTACAGTGCCCAGCCCCAAAACCTTACAGGGCCCAGCCCCAAAACAAAAGCCCCAGGTGCAAAACTCAGTACTGGATGGATCACACTCAGCCACTGTAGCTTGTGTCCAGCTCGCTCCTGTGGGGAATGACATGCAATTAAGAGCAAGAAGAGGAAAAAAACCAGCTGGAATCTTGTTTTTACAAGAAGCAGAGAGCTGCGTAAGAACATGGGCCCTCCTCTACATGTCAAACTAATCTCTCCTGTGATCGCCCCAAACCAGCAGCAGCAAGCCCTAAATGTTCCAGGCTTTTCTCTGCACACGTTCAGCACTCCCCCAGCCTTCTGCATACACAGTAGTTAGTGTACAAATGGGTATTTATTCAACAGCAGTTGAATGTAGGTGCTCAACTATTGTACCTGAGTTTTGCCTTCTCTACCTCCCAGAGAATTTGGGCCTGCAAGTCATCGATGAGTCCTGTCAGCATGAGAGGCTCAAACACAGCCCACATCGAGAGCTTTCGATGAAATGAAAACTAGTTGAATGAGCGTGAGGCTGACTTTGATTTCTGGTTAGACAACTGGGCAGAGGATGACACAATCAAACCTGCAGGGTGATGTACGAGATGGTAGGAGCCACCCCTTCTTTCCCTTGCACTACAAGAACATCCTGAACCTCTTGACACATATGACTAGAAATGGAAGTCAAATCCAGCCACGTGATCCTGGGCATTTTCGTTAGCCATCCCAGTTCCACCAGCTGACCAAGACCTGAAGAATGACTGACAGAAGAGAAAATTGCTTTGTTTTCTTTTAAAAATATTTTATTTTTATTTTATGTGTATGAGTGTATTGTCTGCATTGTGTAAGTGCACCCATGTCGTGCAATGCCTGCAGAAGCCAGAAGCGGGCATCAGATCCCCTGGAGTTGGAGTTACAGATGGTTGTCAGCTGCCATGTGGGTGCTGGGAATCAAACCCGGGTCCTCTGCAAGAGTAGCCAGTGCTCTTAACTGCTGAGCCATCTCTCCAGCCCCTTGTTTGTTTTCTTTAAAGAGCTAAATGGAATAATAGTTTACTATGCATGACGATAAATTTTATGTGTCAACTGGGCTATACCCATTATTTCTGGCGATTCCAGAGAAGCTAGAATTTGCATGTATGGACCGAGTAAAGAAAATCTTCATCACCAACATAGCAAGCTTTATCCTACCTGCTAAAAGCTGAGGCAGAACCATGGAATAATTTGTTCTTCCTCTCCTTGGGCTGAGATATCTGACTTCTCCTGCCCTGGGGTATGCATGCATACACATTTCCGCATACACATCGTGTGTGTGTGTGTGTGTGTGTGTGTGTGTGTGTGTGTGTGTTCTTTTACATTACGTGGATCAGCAGAAGAAACTGAGGTCTGAAAACATGAGGCCTAAAAACGAACTGAGGCCTAAAAGCAATGAAGGAGCTTCTAGGGTGGAGCTTGGCGGTGGGGAGTATATTTAGCCCACATGAGGCCCTGAGTTCAGTTTCCAACACTGGAAAAAACAGTGAGTTCCCTAAAGTCACATGGTTTGTGGCACAGTCAGGTAAGCTTGGAAACCCTTGTGTCAGTATGAGCAGAAACGAGGGTTTTCCAGGATGGAAGGTCTACTGCATGCCCTCAGCTTTACTGATTTATGCCTACTAGAGCATCAAGTGAAAAGTCGGGCACTGGTTGAGCTCACTGACTGTTGAGAGACTTGGACTGCAGGGGCCCAGTGAGTCTCTGAGCAGAATACCAATCAACAATTTCCACATCTACAGACTTTGCAGCTTTACCTTCCAACTAGCTACGGCCCCCAATTTCCATGTGACTTAGATCTCTCAGAAAAGTGTGGATGCCTTGGGTCTGTTCCCAGATCAATATAGCCAAGCAACTCCAAAAAGTAAATTTTAAGCATCTTAGTTATTATTTTCAAAAGATTTGGTTCTCTGTAGGAAAAAAAAATCTTTTTTCAAGATTTGACAGTCTGAAGGTTACCCACAGAAGAGGAGAAAATGCTAAAAGCTATCAATGGGCACCTCCAGGCATTAAAAACATGCCTCCTTCAGGCCCCCAGGCTTCCTCCGACACTACAGGCCATTGCTGGCTTTTCTGCTTCTGAAAGATAACACAGCCCTTGGTGCAACTGGTGATACGGTGTATAACTGGCGGGTTTTATCAGCCTTTTGAACACCATTACTGTGGTCAAATTAGTTGCTTACGTTTAGGCAAGATATTTCCAACATATGCTTTCTGTCCCAAGGGTTACAAAAGTCTCTGGAAATGTTTCAGAGTCACAAGCTAAGTGCATTGACTGGTTAAAAAAATCAAACCAACAAAGGAGGAGGCAGGGAAGTGCAAATGCGTTTAAGAGATAAAGTCAAACATCGATTAGGACCAGGCCAGAAAGAGGGCCAGACGTCTCAGGACCAGCCAACCGACAGACGGTCCCTGAGCAGGAAGCGAGGCTCTGCCAATCTGTGAACCCTGAACTTCCAAGGTTTGGACTTCAGCCCTTTGTAAACCCCACGGAGAACAGCTCCACGAGAGCCATCCGGAGGCGTAAGCGGGGCAAGCAGCCAGCTCTGTCAACTTTCCACTGGAGTCTGCAGACCAGCCGGCTTCGGATAGCAATGGTTTCTGAGCTTTGGTCTAAATAAGTTCCTCAAATAACGCTCATTTTCCTTTCCTTAAAGTCCTTACGATGTCCCCCACCCCCACCTTTATTCAGGCCAACCTCGGCCCCGGGGAGTGTGATGCACCGGTTGCACGCGCTTTCAGGAGCTGGTTCCACCTAGGGCGAGGACGCCCTGGCAAGGCGCCTCTGGGCAGCCTGGCTACGGTCCTAATTAGCGCACCGGGTGTTTGATAGCCTCCTCTATGCAGAGTAATTAAAAGTACTGCGCTGCATGGCTTTGATAAATTGTGAGAACCGTTAGCAAACTGAAGCACGAGGTTCTACCTCGCTATCCCTGGGTTTCTCCTGCCTGAGCGGCCGCCTCGCTACAAAGATGGAGAGCCGTGTGCAGCACAACGTGAAGGGCACAGCCAGCAGGAGTCTGGGGAGATGTTGGAGGATGACCTCCCAGGACGGCCGGGCAGTGCCCCCCACACTGCGCAGGGCAGAAGCTGCTCAAAGGGGTATGTTCTACAGGGAAAGCTACAGAGGAAGTGCAGGCTGTTCTCTGTGCCTTCTAAAGACATCCTCTTCTCCTGAGGCCTGTGACACAGAAGCGGGGACACGGCTGGAAAGTGGCCTTTCTAAGTTTCATCCTCGTCTGTGAAGGGAGCACAGTCGGGGTGTCCATACTCATCACACTCCAGTGATGAAGAAGCGAACAGCCCATGGTATAGTTCCTATTGCAATGGCAGTACATTCCTGTGCCATCTGTGCCAAGTTTGGCTTATTCCCAAAGCTCCCTAGTAAGAGTAAGGGATGCTGAGGGAGGACTGAGGGCCGGAGGGGTCATCGGAAGGCAAAGGTGTTCCAGGGCAACTGCCAGTCCTTCTTCAGGGTACTGGGCAGGCCGGAGGCGTCCACAGACCTGTATAGCAGACTGCTTTCCCAAGGAGCTCAGCTCCTCAGGAGAAAAACACTCTTTCTGATAACGTGCACATTCCTCAGAACTGAGTTGTAGGGAAAGGAAGGCACCTCTGTCCTGGGGGTTTGCCCTGGCATCTCCTCCACGCGGCTCCCGAAGTCCATCTAGGATGCTCGCAGCTGAACCTGTTTCCACCAAGCCAGTGCCTGCAGGGCCCTGATGAGAAAATCCAGGGTCAGCCCTTCTAGACCTCTGGAGAGTGCTAACCTGCCTGTGGATTATGTGAGGTCATTTCCAAAGCACATGTGATGTGGCCTCTAATATTACACCTGGGACTTCTCAGTTCCCCAGGGACCAGGCGACCTCTAGCAAAAAAAATTGTCAAGGGCAACAAAAGCTCCACAGGAGCTCGGCCCAGTGCACCTCCTGTCTTCTGTCTGTAACTGTTCAGGGACCAGCTGGCCCTCTAACTGCAGAAGATGAAATCTAAAGGACTACAACAACAACAAGGTTTCAAATCACAAATAATAAACAAACAAATAAATAAGCTCTTGAAAGTAAATCCCAAAGTCACATCTCAGGCTGTGTGCAGCTCCTCAGTGCAACACTAACCTAGCCTTTTCAAGGCCCTGGGCTTGACCAGCACCAGGCAGGAGCAAGAGAAACAGTGGAAACCCTTAGGGTCACATCACCGCCTCCCTCCGCACTTTGCATTCTGGCCCCACAGTCTTCCCTGTGACCACTGCCCTCCACGTCAGATGGCCTGAGTATGACTAGAAAATGTGCATGGCCCCTACCAGCACCCTCACACACAAAAGTGGTTCCTTTGTGCTGTTTGGATGAATCTGAACGAACCTTTGGAAGAAAGGCATTTGGGGAGGCGTGAGGCAAACAGCAGTGTGCAAGACAACAGGCTTTGGAGACCCACACATGTAGCTGTGAGTACTGACTTTGGAGACCCACACATGTAGCTGTGAGTACTGACTTTGGAGACCCACGCATGTAGCTGTGAGTACTGACTTTGGAGACCCACGCATGTAGCTGTGAGTACTGACTTTGGAGACCCACGCATGTAGCTGTGAGTACTGACTTTGCCTTTTGTTAGTTCCATCACTTGAGAGGAGCCATTTAATCTCTCAGCCTCAGTTGACCTGCCTGTAAAATGGACAACAAAAACCAGGTGAGGACATTATTTAGAAAGAGGATATGAAGCTTCTAGAACTTTTTGGTGCTCGGTAAGGACCAAACACAATGCAGCTATTACCTTTGTCACACCCGATGGGGGTGGTTGTATAATTTTTCATCTATTCTGTTCTCAACTCAAAAATCACTTCACTGTGACTTCTGGTTCTGTAAACACGAAGTCAGCACCTACGTCACCTCATCTGCCCTCCAGGAAACCTGTTTCTGAAAGGACTCCCAACCCGGCACCAGGAAGACTTCAGAGGTCCTCTGCCGGTCAGTGAGCTCTGCTCCTGGCAGATGGCAAGTCATGAGGGGAGGACAAGCTGCTATCAGGCCGACAGTGCTGCCCCACGCTGGCATCACACGTCACCAGGTCAGCCTGCACAGCTGCCTAGAGGGAGCCCAGCCTACAAACCTCGATACAAGGAGGTGAAAGACCACATACGAGTGAAAAACATGCCTGCCAGCATCTCCCCTGATGCACTGGCTCCGGGCCACTTTCTGCATAACTGTCATCTTCCACAGTCACTTTTATTTTCAGTGCTGGAGACAACCCAGGCCCTCACTCATGCCAGGCAAGAGGTCCACCAGTGAGCACACCCCGGCCCTGTTTGTACCATCTCTAAACCAATAAACCCACCAGCACGAGCAGGCATTCCACAAGAAGGCTCCCTTCTGCGTCTCTGAGTATTTTCATTATTTACTCGTAGTGTATTTATAAGTAATGACATTTTTCCACCCACCTCTCTCCCACAGATACAGGAAGGAGGAGTAAGATAAAACGCTGAGAGTCTCCCAAGAGAAAGAGATGAGAATATCATATTAATGTTTCTTGGGACTCCAGAACTTACAAAATTGTTGCTGAATCATATTGTCTTTCCCCTGAAGAACACCTACCTACCTGATTACCAGATGTTATCCTACACAGCAGTCATCCTCAACATATCCAACCAAAGGTGGAAGAAGCAGACAACTCGCCCAGATGGCGTTACTTACTGTATCTTCTCTGCCTCTATAGTACCATGACAGGCTCTGTCATGTGTGGCATGCTTGTAAGAATCTCCTTAGCACCTAGCTCAGTATCTTGCACAGCATAAGCATTTGACCAACACCTACTCGATTAAGGTGCAGATTAATTCCTAGACACTGAACAGGACTCGAACCTGACTTGGGCCCAGACAGGAACACTGAATCCATCCACAAGTTCACGGCCCTCGTGGTTTTCCCATCCAACACAGTCCAGCCATTCACCTGATTGCTCAGGACAGAACCTGAGACGTCTCCTGGACTGTTCTCTCTCCTGCCTACTCACATTTAATCTATCAGCAAGGCATGCTGGTTCTCCCTGCAGCATAGATCCTGACACTGTCCATGTCTCACTAGCTTCAGCAGAATGCCAGGAACCCAAGTGGCCATTACTTCTCACCTGGACTGTGAGACCCTACTACCTCAACTCCATCCTCAACTTACCAGGATGACTTCAGCAGTCGGTGAACTCCTATCATCCCTCAGCCTAAATCCCGGCAAGGCTTGGCAGGCCGTGAGGCGATCCCCAAATCCCCGCTGCCGCATCTTGCCTGCTCCTCCAGTCGCACCCCCCACGCCCTTCCCTGCTCCTTTTCCGGTTGTACTGGCCCAGCTCTGACCACCACAAAACACCAAGGTCATGACTGGACTGTCCCCGCGGGTGCGGCCCACCCTGTGCTGCCCACCCGGCTCCCTAACCTATTCCCTCTCTTTTAGTACACTCCCCAGAACAAGGCAATGTCACCTCTGGACCTGGTGCCTAGACTACCACCAGGTACGCTGCTGATGCTCAGTAATATCTGTGGGTCAGCCAAACTGACTTTCTTAATCTTGTGCTGTCTCCAGTGCCAAGGAATTTAGTCTTGCACACTCATGAATATTTATAGATCACCCTGAAGGAGGGGAGGGGATAAACCTCTCCAGAGATATCCCTACAGAGAATAGTGGTTTCCAAATTCAAATACTTTCCTCCTAGAGAATAATGGAGGTTGGCAGTTCTCAAATTTCTTACACCCAAGACCCTTTCCCACACTTAAAATGGCTGAGACTTCAAAAGAACTTCTATGGATGGCGTATCTGTTGGTATTTACTATCTTACAAGTTAAAACAAAATTTAACAGATTAATTCATTGACGACATTATCAAACAACCACATGCTAACATATTTGTATAAAAGAAAATACATCCTAATCGCAATGTGGACTCTGAATGGAACCCTTAGCTTAGTTAACAGTTGTGATTTATACTGATTTCTTAATTTTAAAAATTTACCACAGGAACATAAAAACTCATACTGGGGGAAACTGAAATGGTATATAGAAATTATACTGTATTTGTATCTTTCCTTTAAATGAAAAACTATTTAAAATAAAAGAATAAATGAATGAAAAACTATTTAAAATAAAAGGCTTATTTTATACTATACTCTTTTTTTATTTTTTATTTTTTTGTAAAGACAAAAATGATAAATTTAATTCATCAAAATTAATGTCTTACCAAAGGTCATTAGAAAGAAAATGTGTAAGTCACAGATTGTTTAAAGTACTTGTTTTTTTTATTTTATTGATTTTATTGAATTTATTGAATTTTTGTGCATTACTTACAGAACATCTCAAACAACCTTGCTCATCTTTATACCCCCATCCCCACTGGGGCCCTCCCATACTCCCCCAACTGAAGCCCATATACTCTGTCATCCCTGTTACTGCCCACTGTGTTGTCAGCATCCCCAGCCATTCCCCAGTGCAAGTCCATCCACTGAGTCTAGTCAGCCTATCTAGCATTCCTTGTTTTAGGAAGGTCAGCTTTTCTTCATCTAACAGCAATCAGTTGCCAAAATTCCTTCAGATAAAATTGGAGTCTGCTGTTCATTATCTCAGTTCTATGCTGGGGTACTGTCTGCCTGAGTTGCATGGGATTTGTGTATGCTGACACCATTGCCATAGACTCATATGAGCAGGTTCCCAGGAGCTTGTAGGACTCTGTTTCCATGTGATCGTGCACCTCCTCCCTGGCTCTTGGACCATCATTCTGCAGATTCCTGATCTCTACACTTTAGCCATTTGTGACCTTTTGTGTTTCAGGCCAGGTGTGTTACAAGGTCAGAGACCCTGCAAGTCCTGTCCTTCAGCAAAAGGGCTCAGGCTTCTGGCTTTTTCCACTCCTAAAGAGGGTTCTGAAGTTCAGAGGCTGGAACTTGTCTGTAGGTAGAGCTGTCAGAGAGGGAGGAAAGAGCTCAGCAGGACGCAGCCAATGTTTCTAGAAGTTAGAACAGAAGAGCTGGGCAAAGGCCACTGGCTGGAGACGCACGATAGACAGAGAGGATGAGGGAAAGGAAAGGAGACATAGTGGGGGTGCTCCGAATGGCTGGGCATCGAAGAACTGACTCTAAGAGCTCATATAAATATAT
>NW_008355168.1:1569031-1606815 GCF_000622305.1 Nannospalax galili | reverse complement strand
TAAAAAAATTTTTTAATGCGCACACATCCACACCTCACAAATTTATAAAGTCAGTTTCATGAAAGATCACAGGTAGGACATTTGGGAAATGCAGTTTATACAGGAATTCTGAGCACCAGCAGCGTCCGAAACTCCCACAGCTCATTTAAACACATTGGCATTCACGGTTTTCTGACATCCCCTACTGTTTGTGTGCAGTTCAGATGACACCAGACTTCACAACTTGGCCACCTGCCCACTTAACTGAGACTCTTTGTAAAGGGTTTGTCCAGACCAGAAACCATTAGAGCCTGTATTATTTTTATGACAAGCTACAGTGTTTTACCCTGCAGAGCCATGATGCCTAGAATCCTAATGGTGCCACCGGAGCCCATCAGAGGCGGCTGCTCTTAGCCTCGGTGCCAGACGACTCAAAATCCCTCAGTGTCCACTGCTACCTTCAGATGAGTCCAAACAGGGGTGCAACGCAACTTTCACCAAGGGGAAAACTGCTTTCCTCCCTAACAATCTACAAGCTTGAGTAAGGGGGCCAGAGCCCTCAGAGCGTAAACATCAGCCCTTGGAGAAGTCAGAATCAGTTCTCAGGAATGCTACTGGAGCACTTTCCCCACAGAACTGACTAGTAACAATGACATCCAATGACAGGATGACTTGCCTTACAGGCCCGCCCACCACACACAGGCAGCTCCATGCTCAGTGTTCAGTGCCATCATAGTATTCACCATAACTATGTAAGGTTGGATCCACCCAGTTATCATTCCCACAAGACCCTTTGCATATGAGGTCAAGTAATAAGTGTTTATGTAAACAAGATAAGTAGGTAAGAGAGAGGAGACAGAGAAGCCCAAATCATGTTGTTACCAATCTCCTCATTCGTATTTGCTTTAATTGCCTGATAGGACAGTGAGCTCCTTCATGGTGGGCCTTAGGGAAAACATGGATGACAAAAGAATATGGAAGAAATGAAATTCAGAGTGGGAAGCAGAGACGCTTCATGGAGACCAGGAACTTGGGGTCCAGCGCAAAATAGGAAGGTGTCCCAGATACTTTCTACTGCTGTGGCAAAAATACTGACCAAAACCACTTGGGGAGGAAAGGGTTTATTTGGTGTGTAGTTCACAGTCTGCCATCAAGGGAAGTCAAGGCGGGAACTCGAGGCAGGAACCCGGAGGCAGGAGCTGAAGCACAGACCGCAGAGAATGCTGCTTACTGGCTTGCTTCCCCGGCTTGTGCTCAGCCTGCTTTCTTAGACATCTCAGGACCACCTACCTGCCCAGGGGTGACACCATGCAGGTTCTGCTGGGCCCTCCCACATAACTCAGCAATCAAGAAAACAGCTCACAGACGTGACCACAGGCCAGTCCCATGGGGGAAATTCCCAGCTGAGGTTCCCTCTTCCTGTGTCAAGTTGACAACTGAAGCTGTCCAGCACAGGAGGGCTGAGCAAAGAAGACAAAGGGGAGGGTGCTTTGGGCCAGAGCAAGGTGCTGGTATGAGAGGAGGACACACTGAAGCCCGGGGGTTTGCACGGCCACCGTAAGGAAATTAGGCAGAAGACAGAACAAGGGAAACTGAGTGAAGAGCCACTGGACCTGACACAAGGAAACCAAGACGGCTGCCAGCATCACAGCAGAGCCCAGTGATGTCCTCGGACAGCAACAGCACACTGGGTGGGGGGGCAGCAACCCCGAAGAGCTCGGGAAACTTGGATGCCTGTGTGTGCTGGCCTAAGAGATGTCGCATTTCTCAGGCAGAGCAGCCCTTACCAAGGATAAGAACCAGCACACACGGAGACCTAAGGCTTGAAACAGCGTTTTTGCACTCTGAATAAAGTTCCAACATGTGGCCAGCAGGGAGAGACTGGGGAGCTGTTTAGCTGTGGACAGGCACCGGGTCAGGGAGGGCTCCTCAGTCAGCGATTTCCAGCACACACCTCCAAGAGCCTGGAGAGTTTGAGAAGCCAGGGCAAGCCGGGGGACAGAAAAGCACTTTAGAAGTCAGGCTCTGCTCTCCAGAGAGAACAAACGTAAGATTTACTTAATCTGTGATCCCTTTGGCTAAAATCATGGCCTCCCTTTTGTGGGTCTGAAGTTGGGGATCCCTTGGAGGTCTAGAGCACAAGCAGCATGCAGAGAGTTTCTTCCCAACGCCCCTCAGCTCACGCCGTCCACATCACCAGTGAGGACGTGTCTCGGTCCCTAGGTACTGATGGTTCCTCACATCAGCAGTTCCTTCGCACTGCCCTTCTCTACCATGTTCCTCTTCCTGCTCGTGGTCTCCTTGTCAACACGATCAGATGAGAAATCTGCCCACACCCACTGTGCACAGTGCTCAGTCATTCACCTGTCCTGGGAGGCAACAGGGCCCTGAAAGACATGCTTGCTTACAGTTGGTTGTAAGGCTAAGAGGTCATGATCTCATCAAGAAGCACTTTGCATGCACCTAGCTCAACTGGGGAGATACTAGAGGCCCAGAGGAAGCCTCTGTGTTGTCCTGGAGGGAAGAATAACCACCTTGTAAAAGATGCTTCCTGCCCAGCCGACCTGGGCTGCCTGTGCCTGCTTTGCTAGTCTTGGCCTCAGTGATTTCGGAAAGACTGTGTTTCTCCAGGGAAATGGGATTTATGCAAAATATCCATGAAATCATGTGCCTGCCTTGAAGGCCTCCCTCCTTTCCCCTTGCCTTAGAAGCCGCCAGGGAGCCAACCTGGAAGCCCTCCCACATAGCAGGATGCCCCCCACCATCACAGGATGGCAGGCCCACTCAGGTGACACAGATCTAGAGAGAGGCCTTGTTCCTTCCTCCACTCCTCCACAGTCTCCCCTCCCCACAGACAACACATGCACAGAAACCCAAATCTCCAGTCCCCCAAAATGCCTGTCAGTGGCGGCAGGTAGGTCCAGCACCCACATGGACAGGAGCACACACACGCACAGGAGCAAAACATGCGCAGCATGCACGCACATGGACAGGAGCACGTACAAGCGCATTAAGAACTTCGTTGATTCTCAGACAAGGAGAACTACAGGCCTCGTGACTGCCCTTAATAAGCTTTTAACATGGACGAAACAACCCTGATTAAGCACAGAAGCATCAGTTAAAGTTGGTGACTCTGTTACCAGTCTATACCAGTCACTAACATGCCGAAGCAAAAGCTGCGTATGAGAGAGCTGCACCGATTGCAACTGTACTGGTGGGGGATATAAATTACCCTGGAGTACGTACAACTGAGCTTCAAGAAGAGCCTTTAAAACTACAAGCAGCCAAGACAAATCAGGTCATGAGGGTATGTAGGGTGTGGGCAGGCACCACAGCTGCTTCCCTTTCCTGCAGTGATGGGCAGTGTCCTACGATCTCTTTCTGCAACATCTGCCAGATTCACTTTCCAGTCCTACAACTCAAACAACTTTGAAGTGCAAGGGGGCTGAGGGCATGGCATGAGTAACAGAGTGCGTGCTGTAGAGTACTGAGAGCCTTTATCAGCTACAAAAGTTGAAACATAAAATACAGGGAGAGCCAGGTATGCCTTGATATCTAGCATTCTTTCCTAGTATGCACAGTGTCCTTGCTTTAATCCCCAGCACCACACAAAACTGGTACAGTGGCTCACACCTGTAACCCCACTTGGGAGGTAGAGGAAGGAGGATCTGAAGCCCAACATCATCCTCAAGAGTTTGAGGTCATCCTGAGCTAAAGGAGACCCTGTTCACAAAAGAAAAGAAAAAGAAAACATTCACAAGTAAGTAACAAACACCCATGTAGCCTGGGCATCCATGAGACAGGCAGCCAGAGGCCAAGCTCAAGGCAAGAAAGCACTTTATGCCAGATTCCAATCCTTTACTGTGATGCTCCCCCAGCCTCCCCAGTCCCTCTTTCCAGGGTGGCTGACACCAGTACTCATAGATACTATTCACTTCAAGATCATGTACCCACACTCACACTTTCACTGTAAGCCTCGCCACACGTTATTACATGTTTAACCCTAGATCATGAACTCCTGGGAAAGAGGAATGCATTTCTGTGCACACTTTACCCATCTTTGTCACTTGGACCTCGCACAATTGACATACAGAGATACTCAGTCAATATTTACATACTGTGTGGAATTAATATCTTGGTCAAGTCACATTTTTAGTTCCTTTCTCAATTGTGATAAACGGATACTTAATGCATATGTGCCAAACCTAAAGTGGCCCTGGGATGACAGCCCTGCCGCAGATCTCAGATCCATGTAGGTAGACAGGATCAGTTCTGCAGGCTGGGGCACCATGCAGGCAGACACCATAAGTCAGTGTCACACCTAACCTGTGTGGCCTGGGAACCCACCTCAGCTGGTGACCCCGCTGTGACTGGGGTCATGACATAGCTCAATTTTGAATTCCTTGTTTCTGACTACAGTGGATGTCATGACTTACCCAAGTGACTGGTGTTTTCTTTGCTGTGGTGACAGAGGTTGAATTTGAGCAAAAACACAGAGACAGTCACTAGTATTTAGGAAATGGGCTGTAAAATGTCTACCAAATTATATTTCTTAGAAACTGAACTATATGTCACAACATATCAAAAATTGAAAATTCACTGAAGGTGATTTGGATGGTATGAAACTCCAATATTTGTCAGGTATGGGGTTCCTAAAAATATGAAATAATGAACGCATTTATTGCAGTGCTTATTGAAATTCTGCCTCTGTTTAGGACGTTGTTGTTTTCAGTGAAGGAGTGACTTAGCACAAAGCACAGAATTTTACTGAACAAATTCTGAGCAGGGCCAGGCACAGGAAGTCAATCGCATGGAAGACTCTGATGCAAGATTTCCTCTAAGATGTCTTTTTGTTGTCTCTCAGCAAGAGCTGCGAAGGCCGAAAAACATCAACCCTTGCTGAAATCAAAGACTTTTAACAACTTCTAGCAAAAGTGGCCAATGCCTTCTTCTGTCCTACTGGGCATTAGGCAAAACACAGTGTCGTGAGAATCAAAGTTCATGACATAAAGGAAGGCATGAGTGTAGAATCAAGGACTATAGACCCGAAGACTGAGATTTCTCTGATGATGTCTCCTTTAAAACAAGGAAACATCACACAATCCACCTGCAGTCCTTTCAAGGCACATGGAGTCCTCTGCCAGCGGTCTGGGGGAGTGCGGAGAGCCAGGGCAGCAGGGCCTTCCAGACTGGATGTGAATTTCAGCCTCTGGGGCAGCACCATGAGGTATCCCAGGTCTCTTGTCAGTCAGATCCTCCCAGCTGAAGGGTAGCTATTGGTCCAGCATCCTTCCAAGCTGTTCCCAGCTAGATGACTGCAGCGCACGGCTCTGTTCCCACAGCAGCTCTCGCGGGGACTTCTTTCTTGTCTGAAACTGGAACTCAGAGTGCTGCCATGGGCAGTGAGATGGCTTGGAAGGTAAAGGCTAAAGGCTCCTGCTGCCAAGACTGGCAACCCATGCAGTGGAAGGGGAGATTCCCGAAAGCTGTCCTCAGACTTCCATGTGTGCTCCATGTCTACACGTACGTGTACACACACACACACACACACACACACATATGCGTGTGCACACAATACATGCAGATGATCATAAAATAAATGAATAAAATGCTGTCGTCCTAGTCCTCAAGGCCGCAAGGCCAGTGCCTTCACACTGCACTGTGTGGCTCTCACTGCACCAGGCAGACAGAATAAAGGAACATCTCATCTCTAAGCAATGTCCCTCTTTCTTCTCCCCATTTGCTAACTATGCATCAGATCTTTCTGGCAACTTTGCAGGGTTCAGAGTGCAAACCCAACTAGCTTTTCGGTTGTTTTGAAGGAAGAGCCGGGAACAAGTAATGAGGATAAAACCTGAACTCCAAGAGCCTCTGCAGATGTGCCAAGGTTCAGACCAGCATGTGCGTCTCCATGTCTCCTGGCTGCAAGCACAGACGAGCAACTCTGGTTCCTGGTATTCCCAAAATACCACCCCTGGCCTCTGAGGGCTCCCTAAAGGAAAGTGACTCCCCTAAAGTGCTCCCTCTTCGATTCAAACCCATCAGCACATCAGGATGTGTCAGCCCCTGCTTTGCTCCACGGCCTATCCTGTCTTCCTGCCTTCAAGGACTGGTGGGCACCCTAGCACCAGTGACAGTGCTTCTGAGATTCTGTATGTGGTGCAGGGTCCCAGGCTGGAAACCTCAAGTGTCCCATTGCAAGCAGATCCATTTCTGCTAATGGCTTGTGAATGTGAATGTGCATTCCAAGCCCGCTGCACCCCAGGCACATATCCAGCCAACAATGTGGGACACATAGGAATTCATCCGAACCCAGCAAAAAAAAAAAAAATCACTTAGCTTAATCATGCCGCCCTGATTTAATTTTAACTTTTCATAAAGAATGAGAGACGAGTGGGTACGCTTGGCGTCGTATAGATTACTGATGAGACTGGGCTCACATCTGGCTGTCAAGTTCCAAAAAGAAAGGGGTTAGGGAAAGAAGTTGATGCAAAGTTAAGAAAACACCTTCAAAAGGTGCAACCAAATGCAAAGGGGGTTTGATGCAGTGGTTGTAGGGACCCAACAGGACAGACAGGACACACGCACAGCCATGTATATATACACTCACATACATGTGCATTCACATATATGCACGTTATACATACACAAATGGTACACAAACAAACAATTTACCCTCTGTCCTAACGCACATCTAGACAGCACACTGAGGACACAGCACCCTCACGAGCACCCACAGTGTTTATCTCCAAAGCTTGCAACATCTAGAGCAGACATATGATCCAACTAAGTCTTCCACCCTAACGTCCAAAAGACCTCCCCCCACCATCTCCAGTTGCCACGGCTGGGAGGCGCCACTGGCCCCTGCATTACTACCGCAATTGTTTGGGCTCCCTGATCTTCGCACCTGCTCAGTTCCTCAAAAGAGGGACCAAAGTGGCTCTGACAAACCAAAATCAGTTCATATGACCTCTGAGCTCATAGCTCCCCGTGGCTCCTCATTCCTCCCTGAATAAAAGCCGAAGACCCACGGAAGCCCCGGCCTGCATGGCCTGCTCTCTCCCACGTCTCTGCCTCTGCATCCAGCTCTTCTTCCCTTGCCCTCTGCTCCTAGCCTTCTGCTTCTCAGACTGGCCAGGCACATTACCACGGGCCCTTTGCACTTGCTTTCCTCTCCCTGGAAGGCTCTTCCTTGGAAGTATCTACATGATTCTCTCAATAACTGCCTTGAGTCAAGTTCTAGTCAAGTTGAAATGCCACCATATACAGAATTCCAATCCTCTGCTGTGACCCCCACCTCAGAGTCCCCTCTCTCACACCGAATTCCTTTTCCACCTGCATCTATCATCCTGTGACATACTACAGAATTTGCCTATTAGTTCTCTATGTCGTTTGTTCCCACCTGGATAACTCCAGGTCCTGAGAGGGCAGCGGTCACCATCTTCAGCTAAAGACTAGTTACTCAGCACAATGGCTACCACAAATACAGTAATGTGCTAGCAATATATTTGTTCAAGAATGAACAAGGGATCCACGTTCATCTGCAAGTTTATATTTAGAGTGAAAAATAACCCCAGGGTTTGTATGAATAAATCTCCTAAGCTCAAAATAATAAAATTAGACAAAATTAAGAGGACCATGGGATAGATGCAGACCAGAAGCCAAACAGGTTCAGGGCACTGCCACCCGGAAGGCTCTACCACACAGGGAAGCTGTCCCTGTCCTCTGTGCCTCCCAGTCACTAGAAGCTGCCACCCAGGCTCCCAGAGCCACATGACGGAAGCTAAGCCTGACCCTGTGCTGTGGGGGGATGTGCCCTCAGTGTCTCAGGCCACATTTCCTTATCCCAGGACCAGCGTCAAGAAAACATGTCACAGATGGCACTGGGGCACCAGTGAGGGCTCAGCAGGGCCGAGCCACGCAGCAGAAGGAAAAGACTGTGTGAGAACTGACTGCTAAGGTAAAAGACAGAGTCCACGGTCTGACCTGTCCTGCCCTTCCATCTTCAAGCCAAGCTAATCCCAAAGCCCAATCCATAAAGCCAACCTGTGCGATATGAGACTGAATTCTTCAGTATTAGAGCTTGTGGAATTTTGCTGTTGTTTCTGAGGCAGTGTCTCACTGTGTGGTCCAGGTTGACCTGCAACAGGACTCTTCTGTCTCAGCCTCCATAGCCTGAGCCGTAGGCAGATGTCACCACACGCAGTGGTTACCAAGCTCTGGAGAAACCCTGACCTCTTCCTCGCCTTGTCTTGCTGTGCTTGCAAAGCCTTCCTGAACTGGGGCTTGGCCACCAAACATTACACTTACAGTTTTGCTGTTAGAAAAGCTGCATCACATGGAAGTGAAACCTGCCTGATGTCCTCAGAACACTGTCTGTCAAACCCTGCAGGCAGGAGCTCCTCCACCCAGCCCACAGCCTGGGTAGCATTCCTCACCCCGCCCCCACCCCCCACCGCCAATAACAGGCAAACACAGGACTTCTTACCTCTGTTTCCATAAATTCCTGCCATTCCCTTGACCTGGAGCCCCTTCCCTCACGTCCCAAACACAAGTTGTGTCAGTCAGCTTTGCTCTCCTGACAAAATGCCTGAGATCCACAACTTGAAGGAGGAAACTTGAGTCTGTTCTTGGTTTCAGTCTGTTTGGCTGATTGTGTGCCTTGGGTTTGAGGCAGAGCAGAAGGTTAGCACAGACCCTGCAGGCTGATGGAAGAGGTTAGCTCCCGACTAGGAGGAGGTAGGAAGGGGTGGTCCTTATGTCCCAAGGGCACACCTCCAAAGACTTCCTTCCTCCAGCTAGGCTAGGTCTCTTTCCACCAGCTGCCAACAGGTTACCAGCTATGACCACAAATTCAGTGCAGGGGCTTGACATGGACTCGCTCGAGCTGGCCTTGCTCCCCTCCTTCCTCTAGCCGTCAGCCCCTCCTTAATCTTTTGTGCACAATAAGTCCTTCCTCGGGTTCTGACTAACCAGCTGCAAGAGAGTAAAATCCACTGGGAGATTCCTAGCAGAGAAGAGGAAAGAAGGCACCTCCACCTCCCAGTGAGGAAGACCCTCCCAGGCACCTGGAGCTGTACGTCCTCTTTCCTCCCACAAAGGCTCTTCAACACAGACCCGGGGGCTGTGGAGGTCTGACATAGTCTGTTGTTTACCTTCTTCGGGAGTGGCTTTGCATAAACAAACATTTTCCTCTATGGCTTCTGTCCTCCACGTCTGCAGTACAGCAGCAAGCAGTAGGCTCACATTTTGGGAAGAGCCGTGCCAGCCTTCACCCTCCTGGAGAAAGCCTACTCTTAGACCAAGGGAGTGTTCACAACAACACAGCTCTATGTCACGTGTGGATTGAGCATGCATAAGCGCCCCAATGAGTTCTTAACACCTGGTTCACATCTATTTCTCTTCCTTCTAAAGGGAGTTAGAGAGTGTTTTGTTCTGTTTGGCTGGTGAAGAAGTGTTGGGATTTGAGGTCAAAAAGATCTGGACCTAAAATTCCCCTTGCCAGTTCCTGTGCCTGAATGACTCACCTTCTTGGCGTCTATCAATCTGAATTTCATTTTTCTTTCCTTTATTTATTATTCTTATTTTTATGTGTGTGTGTATTGCCTGCGTGTAGGTAAGTGCGCCCGTGTTGTGCAATGCCCACGGAGGACAGAAGAGGCCATCAGATCCCCTGGGACTAGCGTTACGTACAGTTGTTAGCTGCCATGTGGGTGCTGGGATTCGAACCTAGGTCTTCTGTAAAACAACCAGCGTTCTTAACCACTGAGCCATCTCTCCAGCCTCCTGAATTTCATTTTTCTATAAGAAAAATATAAACCTTAAAATATTATTATGACAAAGTAAGAGAAACCCAAAGCGCTACCAGGACTGTGATTTTACTTTATTGACTGACACTCATATCCAGGACAATAACAGACCCACGTCGTCAATAATGAGAAAATGTGAATAAATTATGTGCACAAAATTCATTTGGTAATGTCTGAAATCCTATTAAGTGTTAGACTGCTAAGAGACAACTATTATCGCGAGTCTGGTTCTTCAACCAAAGAACGAGGCTTACGTACCCAGTGAACTGCTTACATGCTGGACAAACATGGCAGGGCCTTCACCGCCTCCTCTGTCTGCAGCAGCCTGTTATCTTTGAATCACTGTCCTTGAGGATCTCGGCAATTCCTGTATCTGGGGCTCTGGGTACACTGCAAGAGACCAGATGCACTACCCGAATATACTTCTTTGGTCCATTTTGAGCTGTTTTCTCTGGGAAAGTGCAGACAGCAGAATGGCTTTGAAAAGGTGTCCTTTATAAAATGCATTTGCATGTCTAAAGTCAATCTTCATTAACCAAGTCTCTGGATTAGGAAGAAGGCTGCTCCAAGTAATCTTATTACCTAAGAGACAATCTTTCCTCGGCATATGCCTGTTCCTCTACCGCACCATGATTTGTGGACCACCACCTTCGGAAGCTCTTTCTGTAGCTCACATAGCCCTTCTTTGTGAGACTCCTGTGAATATGTGCTTGATTAATATGGCTTTCATCCTGTGGATCTGTCTCCTGTCATCACAATTCATAGCCCAGCCAAATAACTGGGAGCAGAAGGAGTCGCCCCCTCCCCCACCTCCTATCCACACACAACATACATACTAAGAAGTCTAGTTAGTTCCTGAGAGGAAGATCCTTCCATGGAAATTATTTATTTCATCTGCATATTTCTATCGATGCTAAAACCCTGTATATGATTCTTCCCTTATAGATCATTGTTTTCCCAGACTGAGGATGGACTGATTGACTCAAAGAACATCTCTGCATTTATTTTTCCATCAAACACCAAGACAACATAGTGCTGAGGAGAGAGAGAGAGAGAGAGAGAGAGAGAGAGAGAGAGAGAGAAAGGCAGAGGCAGAGAGAGATGGCTCAGCCGGTTAAGAGGTTAAAGTGCTAGTCTAAGGACCCAAGTTCCATCCCCCAGAGAGCAGTGACTCCACAAAGTTGTCCTCTGACCTCCACACATGCACTATGCAAGCATACCCTCACACACATCTCTCTCTCCCTCTTCTCTCTCTCTCTCACACACACACACATGCATGTGTAACCTAGACATATGCGTACACACAGACATGAACATACCCACACACCAAAGTGTGTCCTACACAGTGGTTCTCTGTCCATTGAAAATACTCGGTTAAGAGTGTTTTTTCTGCAATGGCTCCTTTCATCATCGCCCACTCTCATCCTTGAGAAGACCTCACATCTTTCTGTAATAAACTCTGTTGTCTACACTACCTTCATCTTATGAATTCATACTCTGTGGAGATCACAAGGACTAGGAAACCGACGAGAGGCCAAAGCTACACTCACACTCACGCTGTTTTCCATTAGCACTTTCCTGCTGCGCACTGTAAGTCTTCACCGTCCACTGTAGGCCTTGCCCTCCTGTGCTCGTTCCCCTATAGACAACTCCTTGCCTAAGTCTAACATACAGCACACACACACACACACACACACACACACACACACACACACCCCTTTTCATCTCCTCCGGAATGGACTTGATCAACTACATCCTGATAAGTCTAAAATGACAATAGGACTCATGAGTTACTCATCCTAAATTTATTGGTTTTGTAGCTCAAATCAAAGATAAATATAAAAGGCATTAATCTCAAATTTTGGATGTTCAGTGGGAGATTATGTGACATGATTTCAGAAGCAGAATAAACTACTTGAAATCGAAGCCAACTTTGGCAAATTCGGGAGTCGGGTTCCTGCAAGCCGTCAGCCACAAGGGAGAAGTTTCTACGTGAAAGTGAAGAGCAACTTCAAGACCTCACAAATCACACTGTGGGTACAGCTGTGTGTGCCTCTGACTCCTATCACCTCTACCACACATGATCACAGGTGTACGAGTGTGTGCCTGCACACACACACAAACACACCAAAGAAGCCTTTGTAGAATGCGGGAAAGCTGTCTCATAGGGAAGGTACTGAAATGGGTACTCCACAGAGAACCTCCAGCCCACCAGCTGAGGAAGGGACCCTCGCATTCTTCCTTCAGACAGAAGTCATATCACAGGCTGTGACTGTTACCAGGCAACAGTGCCCCCTTACCATTGACTCCCAGTTTACAGGGCTCCCACCCTGGAGAAGAAGGGTAAACAAGCTGGTAAGTGCCTTCAGTGTGCCCCTCAAGCTGTTCCCTTGGGAGGACAGGTAACCTCCCTTTGTCTAGGCCAGCTGTGTGACAGCTAGGGGGAGGGAGAGAAGACGACAGCATGGTGGGTCAGATAGAGCAGGGGCACTGCAGCCTCCCTCAAGCCGCCCCTCACTCCATACCCCACAGGGAACAGCCAATGTCTGTGATATCTGAGGCACTTAATAAAGGCGATTGTCAGATGACTGGATTTGAGCTTGAGGAGAGCCGTCAGCTCAGACTTCCTACGCCAGGTGGGGTGAGAGATGGGGAACATGAGGGCTTTGCTTCTTTACAGTTATAGGTAGATATTTTACGATTTGATGGAGGCTAGCTATTCCACACAGCCCTTAACACAGAGTAAACCACCAGGGCAATCAGCAGGGGCCAGTCTGCTGAAACCTCTGTGGACCAGTGCGGCAGAAACTGTGGCCTCCAGGATTTTAAATAATCAGGCCTTGTCAGCACCAATGAGCCTCAGTCTCTGAAGCCCCAAGAGGTCAAAAAAAAGACGTTCCACTCAAGGTGACAAAGAGATTTAGACACAGACTCCTTCAGAGGAACAAAGCAGCCAGCAGCAGCTTTGAGGGGTGCGTTGCCATTGGCCCACCGGAGAAACCCCACGTCACCCGACTGACAGTCTAAGCCCTAACTTAGCCTTCCTTGGATACACCAGCACATGTGTGCAGGGAAGATAATGTTAATGTCACTCCTTATTTGTTCTTCTGTCTACAAAAATGCCCAGTTATCAAGATTTAATGGCTCTCTGAAACAAAGCAGTTTTAAAACATTATCCAAGATGCAAATGAGTCACTAAAAGCTATTGCTATGACCTTTCTCTGGGGAGAGGTTTCCAAATCACCGCCAATCGTTCCTGATGGCCCGACCCACTGACAGGACCCCCTATTTCACGGTGAATGCCCGTGTCTCTTCTTGGCTTTGGGGAGTAATAGATCTGAGACTGGTTCGGCAGTCCTTAAAGAGCCAAGTCCTGTGAGGACAGGAAGTTCTCTCCTTGGAGGTGCCGTTTCCTCGGTCTCCCGGTGTCTAATGAGACAGCCAAGTAGTCTAGCAACATGGAAGACCCATACCCAGACAGCCTGCACCTGCTCTGCTCCCACTGCAAGACGCAGTACACAGGACCCCAGCAGACAAGGTTACCCCAGCAAGGAGTCCCCGAAGCTGTTAATAAACTCAGCTCATCAGAATTTAGGAAACAGGAACTCTAAAAACCTCCAGTCTCCCCAACTGCTTCCAACTTCAGTGTTGTTTTTTTTCCCTACATAAATTCCAATTTGATAAATGTCAGCTTTCTGTCACTCTGACAAGATACTTGACGTAAATTTTTTAAAAGTGAATGATAGCCAGGTATGATGGCCAAGCAGAAGACCTCAAGTTCAAGGCAACATTAAAAAATAATTAAAAGAAAGGTTCATCTTGGCTCAGGATCAGCTGGCCTGTTGCTTTCCAGCCTTTGGCAACATATCGTGGTAGAAACGTGAAGTGGAGAAAATGCCCACCCTGTGGTGGCCAGGAAGCAAGAACAGCATCTCTCCAACATTGCCTTGCCTCCAAGTGCACGCCTCAGTGACCTCACTTCCTCTCAGTGACCTCACTTCCTCCTACTAGGCCCAATCTCTTAGTTGTCCCACCACCTCTCAATACTGCCACAAACTAAGGACCACACCCTTCACACATGGGTATTAGGGGGGCATTTGTCAAAACCAATGCACCCTTAAATGCAGTCACAGAGTGTGCGAGGTCTGCAAGATTACCCGGAACGCTCACCACAAAACTCTCGGTCCCATTCTCAGATTCAGAAAAGCAGATTACGTGGGATCTGTGTTTTCTCAGATCGCAGGTCTTCCCGTCCACAAGCACATCCATTTCCATGCCCTCCATGACTCCAGAATCCCAACCCCCAACTCCTCTTCCATGACACCTAGGAACTCAGTCTACATCAGTCTGCTTAAAATCTTTAACAGGGATCAGTGCTTATTGGGTGAGGTGCAGAATCCTACAAGGCCTTCCATGCCTGGGCCTGCCTCCCGCCACATCCTGCTGCTGCTTGCTACAGTGGCTTTCCCATTTCATGTTCTTCCATGCAGCTGAACCACCGCTCTCCCCTGGAAAGTTCTTTTAGATCTCGCTAGGTAAAAGGACCCAATTCTACTATACTGTTTTTGTCAGTAACCAAGTGTTAAAGGCAGGAACTGGGTGTCAGACATCATGAATTCCCCTGTGCCTGACACAGTAACCGACACTGAGAGATAGTCCTTAAGTTCTCATGGAGTGCAGAGACTTCTCTTATGGTGCATTAAGAAAGTGGATTCAATGTCAACGAATTCACAGCACCGGACAACCTCACTGGGAAGTAGGGGTAACTCCTACCTCAGCCCTGGTATGCTTTGGGCAAAATCTCTCTCCCAGCAAAGTAGCCTTCCAACCAGAAACTTCTGAAGCCCAGAGTCCTATGTAAAGGCAGACACACCCTCCCTTATACCCACTTCAGTCCCCAGGAACCCAAAACGAAGGTTCAGATTTTGGCAGCGCCCACACTGTTGGCGTATAACCAACTAACACCACCAATTAATCATCTTCATTAGGTATGATAATAACCGTGAGAGAAAAGACTAGAAAAAGATTTTGCCATCAAAATGTGCTGTGCCCATATCAAACGTTCTAGTAGCTCATGAGATTAACCTGCCTGAGATCAGATCCTCCGCACACCAACCCTGCTGTACTGGCTGTCACTGAACCTCTGGATGGTGTCAGAGAAGCCAAGTGTTCCAGCAGGGGAAGCAGCCAGACGCAGACACCTGACCCAAATAATCATCATGAACTTAATTAACGTCCTCTCATAGCAGGGAGACCGTGTAACCAAAACAGCACCTGAAATACGATGCATCCATCAGTTATAATTCCCAAGTCCCTAAGGAGATGGTACAGATGAATCATCTAGTGACGCCTCTCCTAAGTGGTTTCAGGTTCAAATCTCTTCTTGACTTGATGCCCCAGCCGGGGACATTCTTCCAATCGCTGGTTGTCAGCTCCAACCTTCCACTTGGCTAGTCCCCAACCTAACAGTCTTTCCCAACTCTTTATCTTCTCCCCTTATTACAGTCTAGTCACTCAAAATAAAGCCACAATGTGTACAGAACCTGACCACCTTCTTTCGCCTCCACAACCTGGTTCCTGCAGCGGCCACTTGACTGTCTCCTGTTTTTGCCCCTCCCCACCTTTGGTCTACCTAGACACAGCATCCAGGAAGACAAACCCCTCTAGTCCCTCTCCCCTCAACACCCTTCTGCTTCTCTCCGGGAGGCCAATTAGAAGACACCCTTTGTCTTAGTTACGTTTCCTGTTGCTGTGATAAAATCCTCTGACTAAAGCAAGTTCAGTGACTTTATTCAGCACACAGGTCCAGGGTGCAGTCCCTCATGGCAGGGAAGCCAAAGCAGTGGGAGCCTGAGAGCTACCCACGTTACATCTGTCAAGCTCAAAGAGAAAGGAATGTGCACTGGCTGGGGTTCCCCTTGCTTCTCAACTCCTGCTGAGGTTCAGAATGGCCCTCCTTGGGAGTGGTACCACCCACGATGGGTGGACCCTCCCCTCTCAATTAACATAATAACTAATCCCTCACAGACACGCAGACAGGGCAACCTGAACTAGACAAAATTTCCTTGAAACTTTCACAGCTGACTTTAGATGGTGTCAAGCTGACAGTGGAAACTGACCAGCACAACGCTATTTATCACGACAACAACCAAGTGGTGCTTCTGCATTTCCTCCCTCCTAACCCCAGGCTCCTGATTGTTTTTCCTTTTTATACAGCAGCTATTATCATCTAACATTTTATATAACTTAATTATGTGTTCTTTGTATCCTTTATTTTCTGAGTTTTTTCCAGCTAGAATGAAAACTCAATGAGAGAAGTCTGAATTCTTCACTGATTATCCAGAGCACCGAGAACCGTGCCTAGTACACGGATGAATGTGCCTCGCCAATCTCCTATTGGTAAGTGCTAAGTTAAGAGAAGTTCATCTAAGTGACTATGGGCATCGGTTAGAACCAGGCACAGACAAACCATGCCACAAAGCCCACACAGAGGCTGCATCATGTAGTACAAACCGATCCTTAAAGGATGGGTGGGATGTGACCCTTCAGAGCTAAGGACGGGTATTCAGGCGGAGGCCAACAGTGTGTCTCTGGCCACAGAGGCAGCATGGAGGAGAGCAGGACAATCCATGAGGCACAGGGAGGTGGCTGGGAAGTGGGCTGAACATGTCTCCTTGAGCCACGGACTGTAGGGTGAAGAGAAGAGCTCTGCTGTAGGCAGTCTCTGGTATGATGGTTTCGATGAGAAGGCCCCCGCAGGTATCTGAATACTTGGCCCCCGTCGGAGGAAGGACGTCTGGGGAACTGGCTTTGAAAGTCTGTAGCCTTGGTCACCTCCAGTTTGCCCTCTGCTTCCTGTGCCTACTTGAAGAGGTGAATGCTCAGCTTTCTGGCCTGGCTGCCCCTCCACCACACCTCCCTCGCCATGACGGGCTCTTATCCCTCTGGAACCATAAGTCCAAGAAACTCATCCTTTGATAAGTTTCCTGGATAATATTTTATCATAGCACCAAAAAGCAACTAATGCACTGGGATGAATTGGAAGTCTTGACTTTCGTTCATCCACTTCTATAATAACACAACCTGCGACTTCTTTTGCAAGATGTCATCAGCTTTCAAAGGCTTCTGGGCTAGGCTTGAACATCCTCCACACTCAGACCTGTTTAGGGTCTGACACTAGTGTTGACCCTTGCTCCTTTCCTATCTCTTTATTCCTAAAGACTGATAACACCCAGCTCGACTCCTCATGTGTTAAGCTGAACTGGGCCCCAAGATGGAGTCAGAACCAGGAACCTGGCAACCACAACCCAGGGGGGCAGCATACTGGGAAACAAACTAAACCACCCTAGTTTCTTAGTGACTACCTGACTCTCGTTTTTAACAATGCACCCAAGTCATAACAGCGATTTTCCATCACAGACAACCAAAAACCTGAAAAACTCCTAACTGAAACTGCCCCTGCCACGGCACCCACTATTGACTCACCCCCACCCACTTCTGCCACAGCCTCACCACCCCCTTTCTCACCTCAGAGTGGTCTCTTGTGGCTCTTGTCTTTTCATGGACTAAACAGCTTGCACTTGAGCCTCCTCTGGTCATACACCTCTTCTGCCTCCGAAGCTCATCCAGTCTCCTTCCCCCACAGAACCCTCCTTGGCTCTTAGGTCATTGCTTGTGCCTGCCTGCTTATCTGCAGGACATGCAATGCCTTCACAGGGCCAATGAGCATCTTGTGTCCTTCGGTGACTTCTGCTCTGCTAGAGTTTGGGCCAAATGCTCTTTCTCGAGCAAAGCCAAGAGGACCCAGCACAACCTCCTGATCACCTCCAGTTGCTGAAGGCACCACCACTGGGCACTGTCTTAGAATCTTCAGAGAAGGTGCTAGAGGTCAATTCTGGCCTCTCCTGAAGATGGTTGGAGGGGGGGTATGCAATATGTAGGAAGAAAGAGCTTCCAGTTCTTTCTCTAACCAAAACGTACCATGCACACGGACAGTTCCCTGCATGGAAGGGAAGTCGGCACTCATGTAGAGTCCCACCCTAACTCCTACCTGGAAATCTGACGGCAGCTCTCGCTCACTCGGGGAGCAGCAGACACAGAATTATCTCTTTCCCATCATCCCCTTCACTCTCCTCATAGGTGGATATCATGAGAGACTATCCTCATTTGAAATGTCTTCCTGTCCCTCCTTACAGGACAGCTAAGTAGAGCACAAATATAATTTATTGATGATTACATTTTGCACGTGTGTGGTTTTGACTATCGGAAGTGGTTTTTAGTGGTTTTCTCTGTTCAGTAACCCTTCTCCAACAGCTCTGGGCTAGAGCCGATTGTATGGCCAGAGGTGTGCCTTCTCTTGGTAAATAACACCAAAGAAGGTGATGATGGGCGATCCATAATTCAGTGGAAGAAAATGTCTCCTCGTGTCCTCCTTTCCCACTGGACGTCTATCTGTTCCACATGTGCTCTTCGGAATGTTGGGCAGGGCTGAGAAGACGCAAAGGTATCAGGCAGTCTCCTATAGGCTGTATTTGCTCCTGCCCACTGAGGGAATGTCTAGTGTGACCCCTCCCTGCAACAAAATCTAAGTAATGTACCAGCGCCTCCAGGGTTGAGGCTCAAGTCTAACTTCTCTGCACAGCCTTCAGGGTTTATCTCTCCCTAGGGAGTTTCCAGGTTTCTTCTGAGAAAATGCAGTTAACCCTTAATGTCCTGTGCAAGGGTCATATCCTGTAGTCCACATCAAAGCGCTTACTTGATTCACATGCCTCCTTGAATCTAAGCGTGCCCCTGGCCAGCATCATCCCCATAGGTGGAGACCAGGAAGTATGCAAGCTTACTCAGGACAAGGGGTACGTTAAAGAAGAAACATCTAATGAGCTTGTGTCTGAGAAGAACTCAACAGGATTCTGGATCTAGACTGTGGTAGTTTTGTCAACTCCACACAATCTAGTCACCTGGAAAGTGAGTCTCAGTGAGGGATTATCAGCATCAGGTTGGCCTGTGGGCCCAGCCATGTGGGGTGGGGTGATTCTCACTGTGGGGTGGTCCTCCCCACCTCCCTGATGTCACTGTGGGGTGGTCCTCACTGCCTCCATGACGTCAGTGTGGGGTGGTCCTCACTGCCTCCATGACGTCAGTGTGGGGTGGTCCTCACTGCCTCCCTGACGTCACTGTGGGGTGGTCCTCACCACCTCCCTGACGTCAGTATGGGGTGGTCCTCGCTGCCGCCATGACATCAGTGTGGGGTGGTCCTCGCCGCCTCCCTGACGTCACTGTGGGGTGGTCCTCACTGCCTCCATGACGTCAGTGTGGGGTGGTCCTCACTGCCTCCCTGACGTCACTGTGGGGTGGTCCTCACCACCTCCCTGACGTCAGTATGGGGTGGTCCTCGCTGCCTCCATGACATCAGTGTGGGGTGGTCCTCACCGCCTCCCTGACGTCACTGTGGGGTGGTCCTCGCTGTCTCCATGATGTAAGTAGAACGTATCTGGACGTGGTGATACCACTCCTGGGTTTGAGGCGGGGGACTGCAAAGAAAGCTGGCTGGGCACTCATCATGCAGGCGCTCATCACGCACGCATTCATGCACACACAATCATCACGAACTCGCTCATCAAGCACGTGCTCATCGCTCCCTGTTCTTGACTGTGCATGTAACACGCTGCTCCAAGTTCCCTCCTCCTCTAACTTCCTGGGAAACTGTCCTGTTCCCTGGAATCCAGAGTTGAACCCCATTTCCCCAAAGTTGCTTTCTGTCAGTATTTTAACTCAGGAACAGAAAAGACACTCAGACGTCAGTGTTTTCTACCTATAAAGTAAAGACAAACGAGGACCCATGTGAAGAAGCAGAACTGCAGTGCCCACGGCAATGAACACATTATCACCCAGGGGATCTGCAGGTTAAGAATAGGAAACTGCCTGTGTGTGCATGCACGTGTGTGTGTATGTGTGTACGTGCATGTGTGTGTGCATGCACGTGTGTGTACGTGCATGTGTGCATGTGTGTGTACGTGCGTGTGTGTGTGCATGTGTGTGTGCGTGTGTGCGTGTGTGTGTATGTGTGTGTGTGCACTCACAGGCCATAGGTAAAGGTGCAGTACAGCAGGCAGCCACAGCACAGGGAGCTGAAGCAGAGCTAAGCGCTTCCTTTCCCTCAGGCACTGCACATCCTGCCCACAGTTCTGGGACAAGAGGGGAACAGAGGAGGCCACCGCTCCTGTGCACCCATCTGGTGGAGAGCAGCAGCACGCTCGGCTCGAGGCTTATTTCATAGATGAGCTCATGCTGAGAGGGAAGAGTTATGCACAGGGAAGCAATAGCCAAGGGGACAGAAAGGATATTTCATGTCCCCAAGATGGAGGAAGCCACTAGACCAAGGTGGTAACTGATGGGTTCCGTTGGTGGAAAAACCCAATCTCACCTCAAAGGAGATAAGAGCCAGTTTATCCTGGAGCCAAATGTGAGTGACTATGGCCTGAGAGCACAGATTTAGGTTACCCCAAATTCCATGGTCCAAAGTGGCAGCCGTTTTATAATATTTTTATAATAACGGAACCAACTTAAGACACTTTTCAGATATATTGGTGGAAACATTAGGTGGGCAGGTTAAAGCAGAACCAGGAAATCTCTGTCGTAGGCCTCAGACGCTATGTGACAACACTCTTAGCCTTTTGGTTGATGGAAGCTAGGAGTCTGTTAATACATTCTAAAAGAGACATGGGGAAGGACGGCCACCTACAGGCCTATGAGAGAGCCAGCAAATCCTTCCCTCAGCCCTCAGGAGGAACTCACCCTCCCAATGTCCAGCACTGTGCCTGGACATAATAGATGATTAGGAAAGTCTGGGGTGTTTTGTTTTTGTTTCTGTTTTTCCTGTTAATGTTAAAAGCTCCTTAAATGCTTTTTTACCCAATTCCTAAATCTGCAACAAAAACACAGACCAGGTTGAGCACCTTTGATATTTCTATTTATGTTTAGACATTTAACTATAAGTGTGTGTGTGTGTGTGTGTGTGCGCGCGCGCGCGCGCGCACACACACACACAGTAGGGAGAGAGAGAGAGAGAGAGAGAGAGAGAGACAGAGACAGAGACAGAGACAGAGACAGAATGTGTTTCTGTTAGTGGGTGGCAGGGAAAAAACTGGCATCATGCCAGCATCACAGCTGATGTTGGGTACTATTTATAGAGCTGGCCATGGTCATGTCAGAGCTTTAAAAGAAGCCAAACATCTGGGCACATTCCAAAGCAGGAGGAAGGGGCAGCATATCCTCACACCCCTAGCTGAGTCTCACAAAAGCTGCAGTTTACATCTGCTAAACATAATCCCATGCCTTGGAGCTCTTAGGGAGCCTCACTTTGAACCTAGTATAAAGACAAAATCACATAATAGCCATTTTATTATCAACCCTCAAGCAAGCTCTGGAGGGAGTGAATGAATTGTTGCTGGATGGTAGGACAGCTCAGCTCCTAAACAAAGAGTCACATGCTATGTGATAACACTCCATGAACAGTCAGTTGGTGGTGGGGGGGTTCCTTGAACAGTCACCAAGTTGGGCCCCAAACTCACTATGTTGTAAGAATGAAATTAAGAAGAATACTTAAATGGATAGAACTCTTAGGACTACAAGGAGAAAAAAATCAGGATTTCTAAAATATTTTACAGAACTAAAGCAAATGTACCCTATTTTCAGCATAATCAATCAATCCTTGAACAGTCACCAAGTTGGGCCCCAAACTCACTATGTTGTAAGAATGAAATTAAGAAGAATACTTAAATGGATAGAACTCTTAGGACTACAAGGAGAAAAAAATCAGGATTTCTAAAATATTTTACAGAACTAAAGCAAATGTACCCTATTTTCAGCATAATCAATATGTCTTTAAAACATTTTCAACACTCAGACATTTTGAAAAGAAATAGATCTCAGAACTAAGTTGTCCAACTTACATAAACAGTAAGCTCTGCAAAGGTTACAGCTTTTGTTTTCTTCAAGGAGAGATGCCCGGCCTACAGCACACACCTACGACTGCACACCCTCCAGAAATGCTGATTGTATAGAAGAGTGGTTCTATTGTACAGCCCATCCCAGCAGTACACATAACCTACTACAGAATTTACAAACACCACATTCCTGTACCACCTCCTCTCCACACAGGCACAGACAGGTGTGCTAGGTCAGAGGCATCTGTGGTACAGCCCTGGCTGGGGAGGGCTGTTTGTTTCCTGGGAGACGCCAGCTCCAGGCCTGAATGTTTTCCTACATCACCCTGCATCTCCAGCCCCCATGTTCTATTAGCATTGCGTGGGCAGGGCTGCGTTTTTGTTTTACAGAACCTCTTCCTGGCTTACAGTGACAACCAAAGGACAGGGAGAAGCAGTTTCCAGTCTGGCTAAGGTTTCGGTGGTGACTAACATGCTAACCCTGGCAGAGTCTGTCATGTCTGTGGCTTCTGGAAGTGAATGGATTTCAGGGCAGGGAGCAACTGGGAAGCAACCGTCCACTGTACTCTACTGTCTCCACTATCGCTCTTTCTTCACTCGAAAATGCTTGTTTCTAGTCCCAAAACATTATTCTCCCACTTGGGTCGAGGAGGAGTGAGAGGTGAGCGTACCCAAAGCCAGACTTACAAGAAATCCATGCCAACCTTGGTCCACAGACAGTGCCAGGAGCTAATGCACACAGATGGTGATGGAACTCACATTCTTTCTATAATTTTTTATTATTCGTGTAATAATAAATCAATAAAGGTGCATTATAAAATATTTATAAACTGTAAGAAAAACATATAAAGAAGAAAATAAAAATCACCCATAACCTCAGGACCTAAATGAAGCTCTATTCACATGCTGATGTTTCTGAGTCACATTCATGCACACACACATGCTCTTTTAGCCTGCTCAGAGGACACGCCACTTACAGCTTCACGAGCATTGTCTCATGTTATTAACATTCTTCTAATAATTTTATAAGGTGGCAAACTAATCTACTGCATGAATGTGCCACATTTATATAACTACCTTGGGGGAGTGTTCTAGATTCATTCTGTTGCTGTGATAAAACTCTCTGAACAAAAGCAACTTGGGGAGGAAGGGGATTATTTGGCCTGCACTTCCAGGTCATAGTCCATCATTGAGGGAAGTCAGCAAGGAATCCAAGGTAGAATCCTGGAGGCAGGAACCATAGAGAAATACCGCTTGCCACCTTGTTGTCTGGCTTGGTCTTCATGAAGCCCAGGACCACCTGACTAGGGACGGCACCACTCACAGTGGGCTGGGTGCTCCTACATCAATTGACAATTAAGCTAATACCTCTTAGACATGCCCACAGACCAACTTGATCTAGGAAATTCCTCAACTAAGGCTTCTCTTTTCAGATGACTCTAGACTGTGTCAAGTTGACAATTAAGGCTAATGAGGACAGAGAGTTTGGATAGTTTTCCATGAAGGGAGAGAACACCGCAATGAATGATATTGTGCACACACATATTTCCCCTCTTTTCTGATTATTTCAGTAGGGCTGAATCCTAGAAGTAAACCAAAATGTACAGAAATCCTCAAAAAACCATACTTTCCAGAAAAATTTCCCCAGTTATACCTCTGAGACACCAAGTCATATCCTTCTTCACCTTCAGTGATTTTATTGCTGGGAAAGCATCATCTCATTTCCATGTTAATTAGCATCTTTATTATTTATTGGTAGAGTTCTTATTGGTGATAGTCCTTGAATTACCCTAAATCACCACCACACAGCACATCCATGAGGCACACCCTCAGCCTTACTCCACAGGGGGATAGCTTGCCAATCCAGTGACTCGTCTGAGGTCAGATCCCAGCCTGCCTCACCACTGTGGCTCCGTGCCGACTGCTAGCATACCCCACCATTCTTCCAGGCACTTTCAGCCACTAGCTATGCTGCACTAATAACTGTGTAGAAAAACAACCCTCTTAGCACTTTAGATGCTTTGACATCACGGTGCAAGGACATTGACTATCACCTCCTGATTCCTCCTCAGCTCACTCTACCCAAACCACCATTCCACTCCCCACAACCATTAAGCCCCACACTGCTTATTTAAGGAGGAATTTAAAACAGCCTCAACTAACTCCTCTTGGGATGACAAGTATCTTGGAATTTTGTCAGCCCCAATGGGGAATATCAGTGCAGTCAAATCCTGAGAAGTAACGCTTTGAGACTCAGTGACACAAGCCAGTTCGAAAATGCAGCTCTTATAAGGGCCCATTCCACATTTTCCCCCAGAAGGAGTCAGGGTGAGAAGTCGTATCCTCTTCACATAAAGATGGGAGAAACTTATGACTAGAGAGCTTCTTGACAACTTGATGCTAAGTGTATCACCAGGCCAGCCACTGTCCATCACTAAGGAGACACACGCCACCATCCTCTCATCCTAGAGGGCAGGAGCATTTCAACGAAGTAGAGTCCCGAAAGTCACACCCTGGTCAGAACAGCAAAGAGTTGGGCACTGACCACGGAAGGGAGGCCAGAAGTGAGGATGCGTCACTATGCTGCCGTCAACAATTGCTCAGGCGTTTGTGCTGCAGAGAAGTTCTGCAGCATCTCGAGGCTCGCTGTGCTGGCTTCACAGCTCACTCTGCAGTGCATGGCCAATCATTTGTTTGATGCAGCTCAGGTTAGGAAGATGGATACGATTTTCCCACAAATCACTTGATTGGTATGAGAAATCTATGTTCCTGCAGGTCTGAGCATTGCAGGGATTTTGATCACCTTTAAACCACTCTCAATATTACAGCTCCTGCAGCTTCCAGAGCCTCTTCCCCAGGACTTACATTTTGAAAGTAGGACACTGTGTGGCAGGGCTACTTCATGCCTCTCTTTCTTCAGAAGAATATAAAACTCTCGGTGAGCAATATTTGGGAGGAAGTGCCTGAGCTTTGAATCAGAAAAACAGGTAATTTGGCCTGTTTCACTGACCACTCAAGCTCCTCACAGAAGAATTATATGGAATCCACTACCCTGTCCCACTAGCCTGTCCCATCCTTAGAATCACCCCTCACCATCCTGATGCTCCCCGTAGACTGTGAGCATTTGCTGTATTAAAGCCCAAGTTCTTCACATCGCACACTTCATCTGATCCCTACAACAAACGTCTAAGATCCATGCCAGGCACTTTAGAGCTGGAAAACTCAGATTTGGGGAAAAAAACTATCCAGACTGTTTAACTCGGGTGTGTGGAGTTACCTAGGGTTAAACTCAGGGCTCCAAGCTCCATTATTCTGTATTTTATCTAAAAATAATCCCATAATCCCCCTGGAATATGACTTAGAGAAAAGATCGAAGCCTTCCCCATTGGCCAGTCGTAAACTTCAAAATCCTTATTGCCTTTGTGATTCTTTTTGAAAAATATTTTATTTACTATTTTTATTTTATGTGTATGAGTGTATTGCCTGCACGTATGTAAGTGCACCTATGTCCTGCAATGCCTATGGAGGTCAGAAGGGGGCGTCAGATGCCCTGGAACTGGGGTTACAGACAGTTGTTAGCCACCACATGGGTGCTGGGAACTGAAGCCAGTCCCTGCAGAGCAGAACCTCTGAGCCAGCTCTCCAGCCCCAGCCTTTGTCATTCCTGCAATGACCTCAGTTGTAAGCATCCAAGACAGCTTCTTACACCCTTTGTAGCCTAGTCAAAAAGGAGACCCTTCCCAGAAACACTGATGTGTCCAGAGCCTACCTTGTGCCATGTCCATCTGCAGCTCTGCACACGGCCGCTCCTCCTCTTGGCTAGTACTGATGGGAGAACCCAAACCAGGGTGGTGGCTCTCTTCCTTAGGTTCCAGGAGTTAACCTGTACCCTGTCACAGCACCACTATCACAAAGTCCTAGGCTAGTTCTGCTGCTGAGTGGCTGAGCTTATGCTGTTCTATTTTCCAAAGCCTCAGGTCACTTTCTGTCCCTGAAATGCCACTTGCTTTTAGTTTGTTTTCTTTCTTATTTCTCTATGGACATCCAGGATAAAGAACATCCAAATAGAATAATAGAATTGTTATGCCAACATTCTCTCTTGCCCCAATACCTGAGCTGCACAGCCGGGGCCTCTTATCCTGATCTTTTCTCACTTCCTTCTAGACCATAGTAGAAGACACAAGGGGACCCAGACTACCTTCTCCATCCCACTTTAACTCTGCTAAGTTCCTTCTCTCTTTAGGGCTGTTTCTCAAGGTTAAAAACTAAAGAAGGTAGTCTTCACCTCACTGCCAGGTGACTTCATTTCTTTAAATGCATTTATACAAAAGCTACCTCAATAGGCAGGTCTGGGCCTACAGGAATTTGCAAGAGTTTTTTGAGGGCTCTTCATCCACATCCTTCTCATAGATGGACAAACGCACACACACACACACACACACACACACACACACACACACACACTCTAAACTTTGACTCAGAAAGCTAGAACAACCCCTGCCATTGTCTACAGTGCTCTCCCACTGTACTGAGGGTGTCCATCTCCAAGGCCTGCCAGGCACAGTGCCTTCACCCTCCCTCAAAGCTCTTGACCATATTTTCTGCAGCACTGAGGAAAGAAAGCAACCAAACAACCAAAGGAGTCCCCGCCCCACATGTTCATGCACTGCTGCCCCAAGCCGACCATTCTTCCATCCTCTTCCCTCCACACCACATAAGGGTGGTCATGGCCACCCTCTCTACCTCTACTCCATTGTAAGAGCTCCACCCCAGGTCCCTGTGTCCCCTGAGTGCCTTCTCCACTGCACACTTTCATCCTCTTACAAAGGGCCTGTTAGGTTTGCCATCTGGAAATGCTTCCTTTGGTCCCATATACGTCCACAGTTAGCATTCCATTTCTCTGCTTCAGGACACTTCTCCATAGAATTGTTACAGGAGCCTGTGCTTCTCCTGGAACCCACGCTACCCAAGTACTCTCAGCACATCACCAGCAGTCTGCACCCCCTCCTGCTGCACCATGGCTGGCCCAGGGCAACTGCTTCCTTCTGAGAAAGCACTTCCGTGGACTTCCCGAGGCAGCCCTCTCCTCCCCTTTCCGACCGGCCGCTTCCTCTCAGTCCTGTTTTCAGGTTCATCCTCAATGTCCAGACCCAAGGTCATCAAATTCTAGTCCATGGACAGGAAGGATTTAAAAATGAAGTTTTGTTGGAACACAGCCATGCGTTATTCATTTATAATACCATTTAGCTGCTTTTCTGCTACAAGAATCGTGTTAAACAGTTGTAGGGAAGACAAGGTGGCTTATAAAACCTAAAATATTTATTATCTGGCTGTCTAAGAAGTTTGAGAACCATTTTCCTACATCAATAAATATTGCATTTCTCAAGACCTTTAGTCTTTACTGCTTCCATATCCATAGCCCTGAGTGAGCTCATCTGCTCTGTGACCTTAAATGCCACTCATGCACTAAGGACCCCAAAGTCCTTCTCTAGACTAAACCTCTTCTCTGAGCTCCAGACCCAGAACCCACTTGTGCTATTGCCACTTGACTTGCCTCACAGCTCCCAAAACAAACTCATCAGTCCCTGCCCGGCCACCAAGCACCCTCAGTCCTCATTTCCTATCTGTCTGCAAGCCTCACCCGCATTTCCTGTCCCACCATCCCCAGCCTCCTTATTTCCTCCACTCCCCCATCATCACTCCACGGTCCTTTTTCCTGCCCTTCCATTCATCCTCACTTCCTTCCCACCACTGTCCATCTGCTTCTTAAAAAGGCTTCCCCAGGACTCCAAAGCCTTACAGGTATCCTTGAACAAGTGCTGTCAAGTCCAAGGTTAAACACGCACTAACAAATCCTACTGACTCCCTTTACAAAACACACACAGAACTTGATCACTGCCCTCAACCCCAACCATCCTTATCCAGGCTCCTAGTCTTCTGGCCGGCCTCAGCCTGCACGTGGCCGGCAACAGTGCACTCTCAGGGTGGCAGCCAGTGACCCTTTGACACCGCAGACCAGACTGCACTGCTCGCGCCTCCGCTCACAGCTCTGCAGGGTTTGAAGAGGTTTAGCCTGTCCACTGCTACTGCTCACAGCGGAAGTGTCCTCAGCTTTGAGGCCTTTCCTGGTGTGGGCTGTGGGTCCCTCGGCATCCACATAGTGAACTGCTGGTCCCCCGGCATCCACATGGACCACCTCCACTGCTTCAGACCTCTGATAGGTGCTGCTATTATAGGAAGAGTCCTCTGGACACCCCCTCCCCAAAGGCCCTCCCTGCTCCTCCGACAAGCCCCATCTTTCTGCATGCAAACATCAGTCCTCGGACATGTTTACTTATGGCCTAGAATGCTCAGAAAGGGTAGGACCTGGGGCAGCCTCGTTCACTGCTGGATTCTCACTGCTTAGAAGTGTGCCTGTTCATTCTCAATATTTGGAGCAGGGAATAAGTGAATACATACATGTTCAAAGTATTTGTCTCACATGAAGGAAGAGGAAAGAAGTGGGAAAGGAAGAGACTGCGCCATGGAAAAATCAGAGAGCAGAGCTGTATCCCAGGGTTGGCATGCCCTGAGCCAGTCACCTTCCTTGCCGACCTGCCCCAGGGAATGGACGGTATGAAACCAGTCTCCGGCGATGCAAGAACTCTGCAGTCGGAATCCTTCTGCAGAGCATCCTGAAGCCCAGTGCGGCCACAGGGAAAAGGGGCTTCCCAGAGCCAGACAGCAATGACAGACCTTAGCTCTCTCCCATCAGTCCTAGTCTCTGGAATGGTGGCCAGAGACGGAGAGAGAGAGCTGGCATAGCCAAGGATCCAGAGGACCAGGCACCAGCTTCACATCAGCTGTGTTCCCTTGTGATCTTTAATTATGCCAAGCCTCAGTTTCCCCACCTGCAAAATAAGTTGCCATGACCAAATGTTTAAAATTCTAAAGTCGAGAGACCATTTTAAACTTTTTCCCCTTTTCTTCCTATGTGTGGCTTGTCACACCTGAAGCTTGCAACTCACAACTTTAATAAAGGTCATCCTCAGGCGTGCCCTCCCGCTGAGGTATCTAGCACATCTAAATGTGCCTCTAGGGCTTCTCACTCCCCACTCTGCCCCCACTTTTAAAGTTCTGTTTTTATTTAGTGGCTAATAAAATTTCCTTCCTTGTTCCACACTTGAAAATGCCACGTTCCCAACCGGAAGGGGAGGCCAGCAGCGTGGTAGTACCAATGCCCCCTTTTCCGTGAACTCTGAAGGGAAATTACTTGTCAACAGGAGCAAAACCAAGAATATGACAGAAAGAATGGAGCCCCGAGACCGTGCCCTGTCTGCCTCCATCTCTCCCTCCCTTGGCTCCTCTCACAGCTACACTGCCCCGGGATACCGAATGCAAAGAGACAGCAACATCTGTCATGACAGGTGCCCACAGCATGCCTCACCACCACTCTAATGCAGCCACAGCCCCTCAGCAGCCACAAAGGCTCCTTGCTGACTCTTAACTCCAGACCTGTACTCCTTGAAGAAGTCACTCCTACCATCTAAACTGGTCACATTCTTCAGCGTTCAGTGCTCAGGGTCGCTCTGGGTTCCTGGGCCATCTGAGACTTCTGCTGCCCACACTGATAACTGCCTTTCTCAGCACCTCAGCCTCATGTTGTAGGACTCAGATGGCGACCAGAGCCATCCTCCTGTGCATGCCACCGTCGACTCCCAAGTCTACCAGGGCCACATAGGGTACTAACCCACACCTTTCCTTGCTGTGGACATACAGGGCCATGGGAAGCCCTTGCTTCTTCCTGATGAGGCAGGTGCAATGTGCAGGTACAATTCCCTATCCATTCCCTGAAAAGTAAGGAGAACACCTCCTCATCCACTTCTGAAGACCATGAAATACAAAACACCAGACAAACGTGAATTCTTACCAAAGTAAATAGAGCGGCATCATGTACAGGGCCCACAGGGCTCCTCATTCTGCCCTGCCTGCCCCCAGCTTGTCTGCTTTTCCTGATTATGTCTGCCAAAGCCCCAAGGTTATGCCCATCAGAACTGCCACCCGCCCTGCCCTGAGATGGTGCCCCCAGATGCCAGGTGGCCCAGCACACACCATGGAGCCGGCTGTGTCTTGCACCCTGAGCAAGCTGACTTGACTGCCCAGAGTTTATGCAACAGAGGAAACCACAGGGGGAAACAAACACATTCTGGAAAACAAGAATAGATGAAAGTCTCAGGCAGGAAACAGCCCCAGGGTCGCCTCTGGAGAGCACCCTAGCCCCTGCTCAAAGAGGGATACATGCTGGCATATTGATTTGCTCTAGACTAAAGAGGAGGGTGGGGTGGCTCCGCACTACCCCATGGGAATCTGCCAGCCCTGCAACAGCACACAGAGACCCTGCAAATCAACTGCACTACAAAGACCATGCTATCTAAACTCAACAGCCTCGGGTCTCTGCTTGCAATGCCCCTCACCAGCTTTGTACCAGTGATCAAGTCACAAGTTTCTCTGAGCCAAAATTTCTTCACCTGTGGTCCACGGACATACACTACTTGAAATGCTCAGACATGTTTGATCAGTGTGAGAGACAGGCCTGGGCTGCAGTGAGAAGGATGGGGGGGGCAAGAAGGGACAAGGACATGCAGTCTACAACTGACCCTGCACAGAACAGAGGTTGATACCTTCCTGAGGATTCAGGGAAGCACTTACTGGATTTCAGGAGCATATTTATCTCTCTCCCCAAATAGACTGAGGACATGTGCCAGTCTTATTACTGGGAGCATGCTTGAACATCTGTGGTTGGAATGCCTAATTTTAAAAAATGTGGTTTCTGATTTGTAAAATAACATTTTTCCATAGGAAATTTGGAAAACCCAAAAAGTTTTTAAAAATTAAAAATCGTGTTTCCACTGTTAAGACTTTGAAACATTGCATTCCACTCATTTCCAGGACTACACATTCTAGCCACTGTAACTGCAATTACATTATATTTACTTTTAAATCTTTACTTAATATATTACTAGAATTTTGCATATCCTTATAAATGCAGTTTTAATGGCTTCCTTGATTTCCATTTTATAGATGAGTTAAATAGGATTTAATTAATCTTCCCTACAATGTTTTGTTATCATGAATAATGCTGAAAGGACTATCCCTGATTAGAACTAGTTTACACATCTCTGATTATTTCTTTAGGATGAGTTCCTAGAAGACTCACTTACTGGTTTAAAGGGCATGTTTTTAAGACATGTCTCTTGTGTTTGCAAATTATCTTCCTACCAAGGTCTACAAATGTCTGTTGTCTATACTCCCTTATCAATGATGGTAGGGCATCATCATTTTTTATTTTTGATAACCTATTAAGTGTGTAATGATATCTTGGTTTTAATTTCACATATTAACTACAAGACTGGACACGTCTGCAAAATATTCTGACCATTTATTTCTTTTCTATGTGTTGGAGCTGTTTATTCATAGACCTCCCCATTTCTCTATCAACAGAAAGACGTTTTAAAATGATATGTAGAAAAAAGAGAATTAGTCCACCATTTCCTTTGGTAATCCTGTCCCCATATCTAGTGGTCCCGACCTGGTGGCGAGCACCTTTCCCCACTGAGTCATCTCTCTGCCTCCTGAGTCTGTCGCTTTGATGCTGATTCCAGGCTGCTCTCACCACCTCTCACCTGCCCCAGACTGGGCCTTGCTTTCTCGCCCTGACAGATCTCACCAGCTCCCTACTTGGCAGCCACTGGGGTTATGGTTCCTGAATCTGAGTGAGACTTTGTCATTTCCTGCCTGGAACCCTTTGTCTGCAGCTGGACCTTCCCTACCTGGCAAGAACTCACATCCCCTGCCTCCCCATCCCCTGAACACACTTCGTATGCTTAGATCCAGGGGCACCCAAGTATAACCAGCACACTGTACTGTTCCATGTTCCTGAGCTGTCCCAGAAAGGGTCTCCTCTGCCACCCACCCCACCCCACCCAGGATCCCTCCAGGTTCTCTCCCATATGGCTGGTGCTTTACCCTCCTTCTGCATATAGACTCTCGGACTCCTCCAGCTCCTGTCTCCTCCAGAGCTCTGTGCTCTTGAAGCCCATCGCAACACCCCGGAAACCCTGCCCGACCGGCCCAGCCTCTGGTGCCTGCTAAGTTCTCTTTCTTTGGCTCCTCCACACCTTCTGTCTGAGCTTTTTTTTGAACAGACACCCTGCCTTGTTGCCTCTGGGACTAAGGATTTATTTTATGATCCTCGGTTCTACAGGACTCAAACACCATGAGGCAAAGACCTCCACAGCCACTGCCTCGTTGTAGGAAGTATGAGGCTCCACCTCTAACCCCACAGACAGCCAGGCTTTGCAGCTCGGGATAGCTCCCTGAGTCCGCTCTCTAACCTCCCTTAATACTCCTCACATATAGACTTTTGTTCTGTTTATTAGAGTGAGTGAAGTATTTATCCATTGTGTACCTCATGCCATGGGCCTCATTTCATTAGCTCAATGAAGAAGTTGAGTGGCTATCTAGAGCCCCTAACCATTACAAGACTCCAGTTCACAACCTTTTGTGTACTGCCCTGTACACCCCCTTCTTTCTGTCCTACATCCTGGCAGAAATGCTACCACTCAGCCTTGCAGCAACACTGCAGAGCCCGTCAGAGACGGCAAAGCAGCCTCTTCCCCACACCTTACAGGAGACAGAAGAGTACTGTGTAAACCTGGGAGCACGCAGCCGTGAACACTGTGGGTAACAGGTGCTATGGAGCAGGCAGAGTGTCAGCAACTGGTGTCAATGGACACTGCTCAGCTGAGGGTGTCTATTTTTGCCATTCAGTTAAAGAGATGTTAAGAGCCCAGCAATGCAAATTCAAACTGGAAATGAAATGAATGAAATGAGCCACAAAGAAAATAACCCCGGCTCTGGAGCTGGAGGACCTGGATTCCGGCCTCAGCTCTGCCATTCCATCCTCACAGGGTGCTTCCAAGCCCTCTAACCTCTCCACACTCATTTGCCAGGTCTGGAACTAAAGATTAGCGTCGATGAGAGGTCCCCAATGGGGAGAATCTTCCCTCCCATCAAGAGAGTCGCTAGTTCGGGGCACAATGAGGCTGCTCCACCCTGAGGGTTGGCACAGGTCTGCTGTACTCCTTTCTCATGGATCTCAGCCACTTCAACAGCTGCAGAGAAGGGTGAGGTTTGGGAGAGAACACGGATTCTGACACTTGGGGAGCACTGCCTTTCACTAACACACAGCCATTTGGCTCCTCCTCCAGCTAAAACCTCCAGTTTACCCATTTCTTGAAGATTATCTTGGAGGCTCACAACCTTCCCTTTTAAAAAAAACTCTGGCTGATGGAAAATTCTTCCTCATACCTAATCTAAGTCCATCTGCTGCAATTTCTGTCTATTTTCTCTCATTCAATTCTTACTGGAGATGGAGAACAGCTGGTCACCATCCTCCATATAACATCCCCTCCTAAACCAGAATCAGTTATGACATCACCCTTCAGCCTGTTTTTCTCCTGGCACATCATCCACCATTCCTCCTGACCTACCCTCATGGATTCTAGCTCGGAAAGCATGGCCAGTCACCGGACAGCATCAGAAGCTGCTGCTGGGCTGTGGCCTCCACAGCAGGAGGTAGACTTCCTGGCAATATCAAAAGGGAAGGTCACAGCAGGAAGCGTCATGGGAGAACACATCCCAAGTCTTACAGGAGAGGGCACCAAAAGTCTGAAGGGCGAGTAAGTGCGAGGCACAAGATTAAATCCCAGGGCTCAAGAGGTCTCAAATTCCAGACCCATCGTCTTTTGTTTCCTTTTTCAATGCCATGATAATCACAGCCAGCCTTAACTGAAATCTAAGGACCACAGTTTCTCAGCTCTGTCTGGCATATGCCTGAAATTCCACTATATGCATCTATGGCTTCCATTAAGAATTCAAATACCCTGCGGGTACAGCTCAGTGGTAGACTTCAAATACCTCTGTAAGTGGCAACACTGTTAACTGTTCATACCTTAGTACTAGTGAGTAGATTTGATCTTTTCCATCATTGATAGATTTAAGAGTACAAAGAGAACAAAGGAACAGGGAGAATGGCAGACAAACCACACTGCTGGTGTTTGCAAGGTCAATCCCAGGTTGAGCAGTGGAGAGGGTGTGGAGGGGCTGAGCCTCAAGAGAGTGGAGCAACAGGGGCCTACACCGGGTAGGAATCCCCTATGCCCTGGCACATCTGTCCTGTATGCTTCATGCAGGTCAGGAGCACACCACCCAGGCAATTCTGGGAGCTCTGCAGTGGAACTGAACTTGGTGATAGGATTACCTCATCGCTCCCACAGGGAAGGCTCCTGTGGATACCCCAGCGTTCCTGAGGTCTTCTGTTAACTCTTTCTGAAATGAAGTAAATAGGGTGTCTGTGAGTAAATCTCACCTAGAGTCCTGAAATTATAGGAATAAGTAGAAAGGAGGAAGGAAAGAGAAATATACCTACTTGTCAAATTGAGTAAGGTACCTGCTTCCAGTGGACTAACTTCCCAGGGGGCACAAAAGAAGGAGATGTGAGTGTAAGGAAGAGTCTGATCACTGCTTACTCATAATTTTGACTTTGAAATTTTCCTAAACTAAGACCGAGGAGGATAGTAGACAGTGACGTATTTCAGAGCTTGGGTTTCAAAAAGGCTTTCTCCATTTTGAAAAACAGGAGCACGCTGTGCCTCAAACTTATCAGCTTTCAGGAGTGTTTCAGACTGGTTCAAACCCACAGACACACCCTTCCTGAGGAGCCAGGGAATTCATATGTCCACCAAGAAAAAAAAGACTTCAGGATGGCATTTACCCAAAAGCCTAACCCAATAAACGTGCTTATTTGATTTCCTCACAACCAAAAATTAAATTTTACAATGGAAGACAAAAAGTCTCTTCTCTAGTACAAATTTTAAGGTTTTCAGTCCAGTTTCAGGGGATCATTTTCTTTAACAGCAAATCTGCACACAATGATGAGATCAAAGCACATTGGCAAAGAGACTACTTATTGACGTGTTAATCATGAAAAGGAAGGACAGGAAGGGTGGTGGGCACAGAGGGCCAGAGAAGCAGAGGAGTTTGTTATCTGCCACGTGAAATCACACTGGCCTTGGAAGGGCAGAAGGATGCAACCCTTCCACACCAGTGATAAAAATGCTGACTGGCCAGCTGGGGAAAGAGGAAAGCACTAGATATCTGCATGACGCTCATCCAGGGTCTGGCTAAAACTATCATGTTCGATGAAATGACAACCAGCAAATTTAATTTCCTGAGCATCAATCTGTCCTTTTACACACAAGCCCCTAGCTTCACAAGGAATTAGCCAGCTTCACAGCAGTGATAAAATTCTCCGAACTGCATCACAGCAGAGGTGCTGGGCCCTGGATTTTGTGGCCCTCCCAGTCCAAGGTGAAGTTGCCGTAAGGGTTGTTTGAGTTTTGTTAATTAGCCTTTGGCTCTTACACTTTTTTTTAAGCTTAAGTTATTATTTTAATGATCTCTGTTCCAAATGAGGAAATGGAAGGAAGAGGAATGAGGAGGAGGAGAGAGAGAGAGAGCAAGTGCTCTAGTGTGTCCCACTTGTACTCTCCAAAGCTCCCTGTGCTCCCTCCCCTACCAGCCTTTCCTCTGAGCATGAGTCACCATCAGGAGCTGTTTTAAAAGCCTTGCTTTGATGTTTTCAGTCATGATAGACATCCAGGTAGCAGATCCATATCAAATGAAAGAAGCCCCCAGTCCAGCTCCTGGTTTCTGGCCTGTGACACCTTCTAAATTCCAAAGCTTACCTAATTCCTACTATCTTCATGAAAACCAACGGGTCTGCACTCTAGATTCCCAGCCCCAGGTCCTAGGTGCTGCCTCCCACGATCTCTCTGGGGTCACATGCTCTAGACCGCAGAGAAACAGGTCCTTCAAACTGGCCCCCAACAGCCTAGGAAAGTTCAGCTCCTACCCAGGCTCCTCGACACAAGAAGCCGCGCTGGACAGGGCTGTGGGTTTGTTCTACCTGCTTCAACCAGCGTGTCCACCAGACAGGACTAAGGGTATCCAGACCGACAGTAACCACCGAAGCCAGGCAGCTACTTCTACAGCCACCGGGAACAAAGCTTCAACAATAATAGTACCCACCTAAAATAGCTGCCCGAAGGAAGTAGAGGACCTGTTGTGTGTGGTAGTAAAAGAAAATAAGAACTGAAAATGGAAAATGATTTGCGGAGCAAGAGAATCCAGGCCAGTCACTTGTACCTCTGAGGTGGGAGGAGAAGTGTCACAGGGAAAGTGGTGCCCTCCCCCAGTGCTGGCTCTCCCCAGTACTCCTAGCCTTCAGTCTGGAACAGAAATCAGAGGGAGGAAATGCACCTGGATCCCCTAACCCCAAAGTCCCAACCAGACTGTCACCTGGGATGAGCAGCTTCAGAGTATCTAGCAGGTATAACCGGAGGCATACCTGGTAAAGGGCTGTGGGGCACAAATCAGGAGCTGCCAGCCAGAAGGCAGGCAGCTCAAGGCTAAGTGCATCACCTTCTCCCCCCACTGGGAACACCACTTCCTTAAGGGCCACTTACCTGACACTTCCCTGTGGCAGAAGCTGGCAGAAAGGAATTATTCTCCAAGACCAAAAGTGGGTCTCAGTGCAAGTGAGCCCTATGGCCCAACAGAATGGACCGTTCAAGATGCTGCTGACCTGAACCAACTGCGGGCCATGGTGAGCTTCTCTACTCGGGGAGCACTTATTAGAAGAGTTTGGAGAGTGACTTCAGTACCATCTCCCTGTCCCAGATGCACCTGTGCCCTTAGACAAAATCAGTCCTGAGCAGCTTACCCCTCCTGCCGGCCTTGCCTCTGAGAACTGGCCCCTGCTCTGGGAGGGGTGTAAGGCACCCTGAGTCAAAACGCATCTCCACCCCCACTGTTTCAGGACAGACCAAACCAGGAAATTCTTCCAGAGTTTTCAGGAGCTAATCAATGAAGTGATTTCTTTTCCTCTGACAACGGTTGGTGTCTCACCAAGTTGGGTGGCACAGAGATGCTTACAGGGTCAAAGAGGACAGATTTCCCCACCTAGGAAATTTCTTTTTTCCACCAAATAAGATGAATGGAAGCAGACTGATCAAAGGGAGCTCAGGAAAAGGGGACAAAAGTTTGAACAGGAGCTGGAGTTGAAGGTCACAGTAGTTTGGGCAAGGCGGGTCAAGGTAAGGTAGACAGGGCAGACCCAAAGCTGGAAAAGCCAAGCAAACCTATCTCACTTCTGAGAACCAGATGGCGGAGGTGGTCGCAGTAGCATTTGGGGCCAGGAAGTGGCTGCTCCTGGGGTCCAGCCTCAGTCACCCAGCGAACCTAGATCTCCCCCAACCCTGCAGGTCGCCCAGCAGAAGACCAGACCCACCTCCACGACCTGAGCGCAGCTAATTAAGAATAGTAAACAAACCCAGCTCTTGACGACTTGACGGCGCAGAAGTTTTCCAAATTCTAGCCTTGTTTTCCTCGCAAGAAGAGGCAGTGGGCTCCCACCTTTGTCACGTCCCCCCCTAAACTTTTCTCTCTGCACCCCCTCCACCTGTGCTAACTGCGAGCCTGTGCGTGCGCGCAGCCGGGGCGCCCCCTCTCCCGGGATGCAGATCAAGGTACCTTCTCCGGGACGCAGGGAGGCTGCCTCCGGACTCCGCGGCCGGGATGGAGCACGCCGAGGATTCTGCGTTTCTGCCGCGGCGACCAGACCTCTCAGCAGCTCGGCCAAGTGTGCTGGTGAGGCACTTAGCAATTATCTGCTGGCGCCGACGCCCCGCCCCCTGCTCCAGCGATTGGCTCTTCCGGCCCGGGCAGGACTGCATTGGTCTCGGCCGACCTCACTCACGGCTCTGGCTCCTACTATTATCTAAGCCATCAAAGGAAATAATTCCATGTTTCATTGACAACCTGTAAGGCTTTCCTCCCGCCCGGGTGTGGGGGGCAGAACTGAGGGTCCAGTGGAGGAAAGAGGACAGAGCCGGAAAGGTGGAGACTATCGGGGTGAGAGAAGGGGATAGGGAGGCAGGAGGAGGGAGGG
>NW_008355168.1:1545911-1568934 GCF_000622305.1 Nannospalax galili | reverse complement strand
GGGAGCTTAGAAATATTGAGATCTGTGTGTGTGTGTGTGTGTGTTTGACTGTGTGTGTGTGTGTGTGTGTGTGTGTGTGTGAGAGAGAGGAGAGAGGAGAGAGAGAGAGAGAGAGAGAGAGAGAGAGAGAAACCAGGCAATCAGATTCTTGCTCCAGCATTTTAACTTCCACAGAGTCCATGGCAACAATTCTCTGGCCTCATTTCTCCCCCTTACTAGTAACTGCTCCTGAGGGTTGAGGGAATTGTAACCCCGTTTCTGCTGGCGTCAGAGGGCCCGGGAAGCAGTGCAGGTTGAGGGCTGAAGAAACCAATAATGCTTTGACACCCTGGAGGGCATCCGAAGGTCATTTCAGATTGTTTGGGGGAGTATATTGCATGCCTTAACTGGAGTTCATGTAGCACCCCCTTTCCCCAGGGTCCACTCACTGCCCCAAACCCAGGGTCTCAATTTCCTTTAGCACTCTATCAGGAGTCTGGAAAGAGCTATTCTGAAAGTCCACAAAAGTCAGGATTTCCCAGCATTGTCAGGGAGGTCCAGAACAGGCATTCTAGACCACAGCGTTCGGCCCTCGAAGCCTGGCTTTCTCTCATTCTAGCCTGGCTTGGGTGAATAGCTCAGTTTCATGCAGCACCAACCAAAGAAAGGAAAGGAAGAGCAAGAATCAACCCGTACCTGGCAAAGCAGTTTCTCTTTTGTTGATAACCTAAAACACCAGATTCTGACCTTCACCTGAGCTTAATACTTACCATATAAAAGGCCACAATTTAAAGCTCAGCGTGCTACAAAACATAATTATGGGGGGGGGGGTCCTTGAGAGAAAGTGCAGGAAATTTAAGTTCCAAGGTTGAGAGTGCGGCTCATTAGTGTGCACCTACTTACTGACATGTTCATGGCTCTGGGTTTGATCCCCAACACTATTAGTCATTAATTTTTAAAAAAGAAAAAGAAAAAAATCAAGTTCCAAGTCCATCAGGATCCTTTAGGCTCCTCACACTCACCCCACTCTTTGGGGAGGGGCTCTCCCTATCACACTCACCCTGAGGAACTGTCCCCTTGTCCACATCCTCAGCAGCAGTGGCATGTCACCATGTGGGGGTGACATCTAGTTCATGCTTACATGCCTGGCTCCCTAAATAAACTCTGAATGCTATAAAGACAGAGATAATATTGAGGCAGGAAAACGGAGACCAGGTAGAGCCAGGACCTCCGCCTGGTGAGGCCTCTGCAACTCCTCTTGTAATAATGCACTAGTCAGCCTAGTTCTTCTACCTGCACGTAGTAGGGACACACACTGCTCTACAAACAATGCACCTGACAGTCTCAGAACCCCTTGACCTCCCACCTACATCAGGCTACACCCAGTCCCATCTCTGAAGAATGATATGAGTTTCCTCACCCATGGTACCAATAAAATTTGGACAGTTTCATTCAAGGATAGCCCCAACATATCTATGTATAAAGAAGAGAAGCACCAATCCAGCCTGATCTAGTTTAGGGAGCATGTGCGATAAAACCATGTTCTCCAGTAACTTTTCAAGGAGAATCCTCTATTTATTTTCTTATGTCTGTGCATAATGTGGCAGGATATAATTAAAATCAGATGCATTATGGGAAGGGACTTGCACAGTAAAGATTATATAACCTAATCTATCAATCAAAATAGAGAACCACTCAAACTACATCCCTTAATAACCAGCCCTTCCTTCCTTTAGACCCCTTAAAAAGAGACCCCAGGCTGCAGCCTGGGGCCCAACTTTCACTCATTAGTCGCCCATTGTCAATATTGACAGTGCACTCTTCTTAATCTGTACTTTCACTTTGCTCAAAATGAAGTTATCTTGCTTTTTTTGTAGATCTGTGTGAGCTTTGTTTCAATTCTTTGGATAAGAGGACAAGAGCCTAGAAACATCCAGCCCTCACCGACCACCAGTAACACTATCACACACACACACCTTTATAGCTCACTGAGCGCACCCGTACATAGTGAGGAGGCTGACTACTAGAATCCAGTTCAGCTCCCAAATGTGTGCAACTCTGAGCCTCACAGGACCATCACCCTACTGAAAACACACCCTCCCATAGGCTGAGAGGGGAGGGACCTCTTCAGAGTCCCAGAGCTGAAAGTCAAAATGAAGGCTATGGATTTCCACAGCCTCTAAGATGATGTCAGCCCCTCAATCCCTTGGCTTGCTCCTCACTCAGCACTATCAGAGGTGACAGGGATGAGACACAGCTCCACAGGTCATATGCAAAAGCCTGAGGAATTCCCTTGTCTTTTAAGAACTCAGTTAGTATCAGACCCTAGGCTTCAACTCAGAAAAGAATTTCAGAACCAGCCAGTTTGAAGAAGAGTTGGAATTTATTTTTAAAAAAACATATTTGTACAGATTTTAAGCAAGAGGATTAAGAGGAAAGAGGCACTCTATATGAAAGGAAGGCCCAGATGGGAGTACAGGTGTGGGCTTCTCTGAGAGAGTCACACTATTGTCTTTTCAACAGTCCTAGACAGACATGGAAACTTGTTTTCAAAGAGTTGCTAAAACTTGTTCTAGCTTGCTTTCTTTTGCGGTGATAAACACCACGATCCAAAGCAACTCGGAGAATAAAGGGTTTATTTCACTTACAGGTTATAGTCCATCTTTGAAAGAAGTCAGGTCAGGAACTCAAGTAAGAAAGGAACTCCAGCAAGGTAGAACCTTGAAGCAGAAACCACAGAGGGAAGCTGGTTGCTTGCATGTTCCCTGGTTCAAGTTTATCTAGCTTTTGCATATAGCCCAGGCCTACCTGCCTAGTGATGGGCTGCCCATAGTGGGCTGGGCACTCTCTAATCAATCAATAACCAAGACAGTTCCCCTCATACATGGCCACAGGCCAAGATGATTTGGGCAACATTCAAATTAAGACTCCTTCAAATGAGTCTGGGCTCTGTCAAGCTGACAGTGTGAATAACTATGACATTCCACCTTTTGTCAACTAGACACACAAAAACATCAGTTTAAGCCATAATCTTTCTCTTCTTGTCTTATAGATCACATGTTAAATATTGTAAAATACAGTAGAACTTTAATAAGTCTCACGTTGTTGAATATTTTAACACTCTAGACATTCAGTGTCTCTTTAAAAGTCCAAAGCTTTTTTGTGTGTGCCTGTAAAATAAAAAATAAGTTTCTTATTTTCTTTTCAAGAGAAAATAACCAGGTCAGAATTACAATCAGATCAAAGCAAAACCAAACTCCAACAGTGTAAAACATTCAGTGACTGACACCTGGGCCTTACTCAAGATCTTCTGGGCTCCAAGGGGCTTTATTAATCCCACGTCTCTGCTTCCGCCATCCACAGCACACACAGCTTGCCCTGTAGACTCAGGCCAGCTTCACATCTGCCTCTGTCTTTGGTGGACATTCCACAGTCCTTACGTCTCAAATATACTGAGGTTTCCACTGCGACTACTGAGGCTGCACCCTCACCAGTGGCCTCTCTGCAGGGACCCCACCCTGCCACACCATGCCAAGCTTCAGCTTCTCTTCCTGATCCCTTCAGCCCTTCCGTTTTCATGCTGGCAAAATCAGTATCATATGGGAGACTCTTGCACATTACGAAGTTCAGCTTTCAGCTGGGGATGCAGCTTTACGTGGCTTGGACCACAACTTCTGTGTGATGACCCTCAGGAAAACCTTTGCAGATTTCATCCAATGATGCTGATGTTGTTTTAATCACTGCCGACTTTTCAGCCTCAATTAACCAGCATCCATTGTCCCAGTAAACCAAAGGTTTCACTTGAGTGGTTCTGATCTCTTGTTAATCGCGGAGTCTTCAGCCCTACTCTAGCTAGCCAATAACCACAGATTCTTAATTCAAAAACGCCACACAAACAGTCACAATAGAGTCCTTCCTTTCCTCTGAAACTTCACAAATCATGCCTCCAAAGTCTACATTTCTCTCAACATCCTTATCTTCCAAGCTCCCACCAAACAGCCTATTAAACTCTGAGCACTCAATGGATTTTCCAGCCCAAATTTCCAACACTTCCACAATTCTCCTCCCAAAACACGGTTAGGTCTGTCACAGCAACGCCCTGCTCCTGGTTCCATTTAAATATTTTATGCGTCTGTGATAAAATGCCATGACCAAAAGCAACTTGGAGAAGAAAGGGTTCATTTCAACTAACAGATTACAGGTTTTGAGAGAAGCCATGGCAGGAGCTCAGGCAGGAACTGGAGCCAAGAACATGGAGGAACACTGCTTACCCCTTGCTCTTTCTGCCTTATGCTCAGTATGCTTTCTGTACAACCCAGGACCAAGTACCCAGGGGTAGTAGCATCTACAATGAGCTGTGCACTCTTACATCAATTATTAATAACACATACACACACAACACATACATACACACATACACAAATATACATACACACATACACATACATACACATATACATATATACACATATGCACACACATACACATGCCTACACATACATATACACACACGCACACACATACACACACATGCATGCATACATACGCACACCCCCCACACATGCACACACATGCACATACACACATACACATGCGTACACATACATACACACATACACACATACACACACACATGCACACATACACACACGCACACACATGCACACACATACACATACACACATGTACACATACAACAAACATACACACATGCGCATGCACATACATACATTCACATACCCACATGCACACATACACACACACATACACACATGCACATGCATACACACATACACACATACACATGCGTACACATACATACACACATACACACATGCGCACACATACACACACGCACATGCACATACACACGTGCACACACACATACACACATACACAAACATGCATATGCACATACACACATGCACACATACATGCACGCACACACATGCATACACATATGCACATGCATGCACACACACACATGCCAATCTGATCAGGGCACTCCCTGCATTTGGGAACCCATCAGATAACTCCTGGCTGTGTAAAGTTGACACCTTACACTAACCAGGCGAGAACCTAAATAAGATCGTAAGGTGGTTCCTGAGGGGCCCTTGACAAGATTACACTTGAGAAAGGAAAACTCTAAATCATGGGGATGCAGGAAGGTAGGGCACCTTTACTACAAACACAGTAAATCTTGCTTGAGATTGAAATAAACATGGCTGAGAAAAGAAGGAGGTCGTATACATGTAGGCCTCAAGCTGATTCATTGCTGTTTAACACAAAATGTCTATATAGGAAGGAACCCTGTTTTGTCAACCTTCACAGTATTTGTGGTCTCTTGCGCTGTAACAGCTGGTGGGGGGCTTCCCAGAGACTGGGATGAGGAGGCCCCTAAGGCCTCCCGACTTCCAACCTGCCTCCAGAACCTTTTTTCCTTCCAGCACTTGAGGGAACAATGTGTAGTGGGAGACTTTGTGACATCACCTCGGAAACCAGTCCTCTCCACAAAGGCCATCCAGAAGTCTGCTTGGCTAGCAGGAGAGACAATGGAACAGGCCAGAGCTTGGGGCAAGTAGTAGAGCAAAATACTAACTTTTCATGTCATTCATTTCTAGGTGAAAGTTTGCACAAAGCTACGTCGGTAAAATGAAACTCCTCTAAACCTCTAAAACTGACACTGTCACAGCAAATCTGGCCTATTTGGTCATGGCGTAAGAACTATTAATAACACTCCAAATGTTAAACAATGTGATTTTTAGAAGATACTCTGGGCCTTCCTAGTCTACTTCCCTCACTGTGTGTGTGTGTGTGTGTGTGTGTGTGTGTGTGTGCGCGCGCAGGCGCGCATGTGTGTGCTTATGTATAATATTATGTATATCTGAGAAATAAAAGATGCAATAAGAATTTTCCTGAGGGCTGGAGATCGGGAGGCTCGGTTGGTAGAGTGCTTATCTATTATGCAACCAAGGCCTGGATTTGATTCCCATCACCACATGAAAGTGGGCATGTGGCTGCAGTTCTGGGGCTGCAGAAGTTCAAGATCATCAATCAACCAGATGGTTCCATCACAAAGGCTCTTGCCTCCCAGCCTGACGACCTGAGCTTTGTTCTCAGGACCCACATTGTGGAAGGAAAGAAATGACTCCCCCCAAGTTGTGCTCTGACCGCCACAGGTATCCCATTAAATAAATAACTGTAATTTTTAAAATGGAGTTAACAGTTCGTTCATTCGAGAAATTCAAGGTCAGCCTCAGCTACATAGCTAGCTTAAGGCCGACCTGAGTTACCTGAGACTCCATCTCAGAAGAAAGAAAGAGGGGATGGGGAGAGAGGAGGGAGGAAAGGAGGGAGGGAGGGAGGGAAGACAGACTACATATGGTGGTGCAAACTTGTAAGTACTTGGGAGGTTGAGATAGAAATAAAAATATTTTTAAAGTAGTCGTTTTTTTTGAGACAGAGTCTCCCTGTAGTCCCAGCTGTCCTGGAACTCACTCTGTTACAAATTCTCTTGAGCACCTGCCAGTAGTTCAGTTGTCCCCAAAAGAAAGGAAAAGCATTAGAAGAGGTTTTCTAACCTGCTTTGTCTAAAATACTTCGTCCTTATGTAAACTCTTTGAAGATGAGGAGGGAGAAAATACAAGTGAGCACAGGCTACAAACAGTTGTTTTATCAGTGCCTTTTAAGCCGCTTGGTCATAAAATATTCTCTTTGAGAAAAGGATGATGCCTTTGTGTCCCATAGATCAGCTGCTTAATTCCAAGAGTTGGAAATGCATATTAAGTATGCAGATTCCATTGATACTTGGATTTATGTAAATATCAGCCCTGTACAATCTAAAATCCCATTTTTGTGGGCAATACTCTGACAAAGTAGCCCATCTTGATTTGACAGTTTCAGTGCATTAGTGGCCTGAACACTTTGAGTGTTCCTAGTCCACTTTGAATTGAGTAATTAAGGACAGAACAGGGGTTTCTTTATTAAAACACAAATGAAAGAGCAGCCAGTCAAACCACTGTCTTCCCTGTGTGTTAACCACTTGCTTAAATCCCCATGACCGAGCGTGGGTGGGTGGCGGAGAAATCCACGTTCACTCATCTGTTTATATCATTTTCTCAGTTATCATTTATTTGTGCCAGATTCTGTTCCTAAAAGAAAGAGAGGAGAATAAATCTAGGCAAAGCCAAGAAAGATAGAAATGTGTGAAAACAGGAGAAAAAAAAGAGGATGACTTCTAGCACCAGAGCTCTGCTGACATGAGCCACCCAATATCATTGTAGTGGAAGTGTAGTGTTAGAGGGCTCTTTCTTCCTTCCTTTCTTTTTTAAATATCTTGTTTAGAACTCCTTCTTGCCAAGAGGCTAGAATCTCTGGCCTTGATGGAGACCTAACATTCCAATTGGCCAGGTCAATCACTGGACCAAGAGACCATCCCCAGGAAGGTGGGCTCACCGTAAGCCATGCTAAACAGAGAGGCAGAATAACGTTTCCTTTAGTGAGATCCTGTACGTTTCCTTCCCTGAAGCCCTACCTCCCTGCACATCCTCTTACAGAACACAGCCGTGCTGGTTCATAAGTCTGCGCACTTTTCCAAATATTCAGAAAAGCATAACTTTTCCCTTTCTATCTTCGCTCTAAGCATGCTTTCCTAACACTTTGGGCTTTCCCAGCATTTTAGGCTTTCTCTCTCTCTCTCTCTCTCTCTCTCTCTCTCTCTCTCTCCCCTCCCTACCATGAGGCTCTTGTCTACCAGGTGTTGGACCTCCATACTGGTTCAAATGATTTTTTTTTCCCTTCTCTTCAATTCTCCTCCTCCTCTGGGCAGCTGCTGAGATTTACAGCTTGCCTGCCATGGGGAATTTTTCTTCTGAAGCTTTAAAAAACACCTTGTTTAACATTGGGTGAAGAAAAGGTTTTTAGGAACCCTTTTCTCAGGACAGTCCCTAAGTAGCAAAACCTAGAGGAGTATACTGATGCCTCCCCATCCCAGCAGATGGCAGGTGTAGAACCTGATGCAATTAAATCCCTCTCTCTCCATCTCCCCAGGCCCAGTCCCCCCCACACACAAGCAAACCTGTGGAGCCAGTGACATTTCCACAAAGTACAAGAAGACTGTGACTGCCAGGAGGGCGTCAATCACGGGGCACCATTCTTAATGAGTTCATTAATTACTAATGAGTCTTTAGAGAGTTGATCTTAGAGAAGCTGATCTTAAACAGGTCTTTAGGATATTTCAAAAGAGTAAAGAATATTTCATTATTTAAAACACTGTTCATTCAAATTATGATCATACTTATTATTGAGCCGATGCTGTAAAGAGAGAGAGATTTGCAAGGCTAAATTCCCATCTAAATTCTATTTTGCTTCAGTTAAATTCTTTATAAGAGGTATGCAGCTGAAAGCTGTCATGAAATATCATCCAGCCACGCGCCAACTGACAGGAGTTGGAGAATGACGTTATGAAGGTCGGCAGGCTTTCCGTAAGGTGGCGGACGGGCAAGCAGACTGAAGCACCCTTCTAGGGTAAAGATCTGCGCAGCCGATATGGCTATTGGAAAGCCTGCCAGCCAAGACCTGGGCCCTAACACAGATGCTTTCTTGAGAGAACACATTGAGCATGTTTTCAATACAGTCCACACGCCACCTTCTCATTCATATCACACAGGAATAGTAATGCTCCTCCTGAGAGAATGAGCCAGTCAGGCTGCAGAGGGCTTTGCAGACATCTGACCACTACATACTGAGCCTGGACCAGTACAAACCTGGCATGTCACTCTCTGATGCTAGTAGACCAGATGTCAGATCAGCTCCTGGAGTGGGACCTGATAGGCCCTCCAGGCCAAAGGCTACAGCTTGGTATAATGAAGCTTTGCCTCCTGCAGAAAAGGCTGGCTGTCCCATTGATGTTTACCACACTGGAAAAGAGGGCCTGAGGGTGTGACAATGTCATCCAAGTGATATGCCACAGCCAGGACAGCTTTAAATTTGCATATTTTATTACCAAAGTCATGTGAATTTTATACTCTGTTCCAAAATATACCCATGCTCATCTTGGCACATGATTTAAAGAATGGCTTACTCCAAATATGGGTATGATCTTGACTATCCAGGAAGATGCTCTGTATTTGTGGCACCTGAGTCTTGAGTACAGTTCTAGCATCTCTAGTTGGCCTCTCTCTAGCTTGCAGAGATATCTGAAATCTGGCCCCATACCACGAGACTAACCTTAGTCCACTCAGCCCTGGCAGACAGGTGTAGTCTGGCCTCCTGACGCCCTGACTGCCTAGCTTCCCCTCCTACCCTACTTTCTTTCAGTGAAGTTGCTGCCACCCTTTAAGCTCAGTCCACATCTCTTCACCACACCTGTCTGCCGGTTCATTTCAATTCCCTCGTATCACTTAAGCTAAAATCAATCACATATTAATTATGGTTCACATCACCACCCAACCCATAACTAGATTAGAAACACACAGAAATTCTCCAAATGAAGATCAATGACAAAGGGGAAAGTCTCCTTCCCTTGTGGTGAGGATGCTGAGGAAGGTCACAGCCGGCCAGTCATCCTGGCCTGTTCCAGTTATTCCAAAGGAAATGGACTGCCTGTCTCTGCCTCCGTAGTCATCCACACACCAGTCTCTAAGGACAGGCATAGAAAAACTGAAGAGGGTTTGCTTTTATTGTGTGTGTGTATGATGTGTTGAGTGAGGTGCCCTTGCACCATGGTGCACATAGAAGATCAGAGGATAACTTTGCTGCGTTGTTTCTCACCTGCTTTTAGGGGCATTCTGGGGCTTGACCTCAGGTCACCAGGCTTGCATGACAAGTGCTTTACCAGCCGAGTCATGTCACTGACCCTGCTGAAGAGATGATAAAGGAAAAAGCCTCCTGGATGTTCCTCTGAGCCATCACTGTAAAGAATAAAAGTTGATTAACATAAAAAATGAACCAATGTTCTTGTACCATCTCCTACAGTTTGTCTATTTGAGAAAAGCTAACAGTGTGTCTTCAGGCTGGTGATGACCTGTGCATATCCCCTTAGTGACCCCCTTTCTCACCCCTTCGACATGCCTGTCTCCTTCCCCATCCCTGCTCCGTCCCTGTCGGTTTTCTGTTCCCGTCCCTTTCATCATATAGGAAGAAATAGTTGGTATTAGGGCACTACCAAGAAGCTATTAAGGAAACATGAAATCATGTTTAAGTACGCTCTTTGAGGCAGCATCCGGTGTCTGGAAAAAAAGAAGTGTGCAGTAATAACCCGAACATTGCTCTGCAATGACTTCCTTTTTCTCTCCTAGAATACACTTCAGTAATGATCTTCTGTTTTTTCTTTACTAAGCATAAAAAGCCCTGGTTTCTTTATGACATTTGTATAATGTAGACCATTGCCATTTGTCCGTGTTTACCACCTCCTCACCCTCACTTGTCCCGATCACCCATTCATTGAAATGTTGAAAGTAGGACAACGCTGCTAAGTAGGCTAGAGCTTGCAGTGCTTAGTGCCCGTTACCAACTTCACAGGATCTAGAAGAGACAGACAGACCTCTGGGCACATCTATGAAGGGTTGTCTAGATTAAGGTTAATTGGTGAGTATGTTTGTGAGGGATTATCCTGATTACATTAACTGATGTGGGAAGAGTCGTCTTAATTGTGGGCGGGGCCACTCCTTAGGCTAGAGATCTTGGACTGAATGAAGTGGAGAATGGGAGCTGAACGCCTAGCATCCAAGCACTCATCTCTCTGCTTCCTGACAGCGGATGGGATGTGACCAGCTACTTCAAGCTCCTGCTGCCTTGAGTTCCCCACCACAATGGACTGGACTCTTAAACTATCAACCAGAATAAAGTCTTTTTCCCTTCTGCTGTTTTTGCGAGAACCTTTTATCACAGCGTCAGGACTTTTCCTGCTAAACTAAAACAAAACTATACTAACAACCATGAAATGTGGTTATCTAAATATTACACTTCATTTTACCCTTTAAGAGATTCATCTGCTTCTTCTAAACTTAGATCTGCTTGAGGATTATTCCTTAGCTTCTGAGCTAATTCTCTGGGCTTTTTACCAGAAGACAGGTATGGGGTCCATACAGCTCCCAGAATTCCAGGTTCTCTTTATTTCCCCACACCAAGGCAGAACTCTGAGGCTTTTCATCTTACATGGTCACCAAGGACTCTGAACTGCCTTCCTTAGAGAGAGTTGCCAAGATGCCCTTCGACACCCCTTAGCCAATCTCCTCACTGAGGCCTCTTGTTCCTTAGCGAAAGGGTCTTCTGTTATGCACCTTGCTTCTCAAAGGGTAGCATTTTCATTTGACGACCCTTTATGACCATAAGAAATAGTATTTTAAACTAAGCCACTTCACTCATGTGAGCAGTGAGAAATGACCCAGTATTAGTAGCTCCCCCAGAGACCAGGATAGAAAGTCCGGTGCTGTCCTGTGGCTCAGAAGAGGCTCCTACCTGGCATCAATCTTAGGAAGTAGTCAAGCCTGTCTTCCTACTGGGATGGTTGCAGGAAGCACCTACCTGAAGGCCTGGCTGCTGTACCTTCCTGGGCTCTCCTCGTTCTCGTAAATCTGCTATTTCCTGTTTGTCTTCCTTCCCCTCATGTCCATCTCTTGCTCTCTTTCCTTCTTTATGATACTCACTGCCCTGTTTAATTCTTAATATCTGACCTTCATGATCAATACTTCTGAAAGCACCTTCTGTCACTCACAAGTCACCTATGCTTATTAACAAGCCACTTGCAGGAAAGAGGACCTGACCCAAGAAATCTAACCCAAGGAAATAACATCCCACTTTCTTGACCGGGGCAGGGAGCAGAATAGCAAATAGTTGGATTTTTAAAGATTTTTAAGCTAAAAGGTGTTTATGAGGGCAGAGTGATATAAAGTCATAGCATAATGGTCTTATTGAGAATTATATTGATTTTTCTCAGGAGTTGAGTTGGGATATTATTCTCAGGTAACCTCAGCAAATGACTGCACAGTGCGGAAATTCATTAATATCAGTGCCATTTGTAATCACAAAGTACGGATGTTTGACGGTGGCAGACGAGGAAGAAAGAGCATGATGGTGCCGTTTCGGCTCAAATCTTGTTATCATCAGGTTTACTGAATGCCCGAGGGGCACAGTTGGAGAATCCAGCTCTGCTTTTTAGTCATAAAGAACCAGTAAGATGGTCTTATGCTTCTAGGGAAAAGCTTTGAAATTGACACACGCTCTTAGGACAGTCTCCACAGCTCATGACACTAAGAGCTGGGAAAGGGTGGATGTGCCAGTGCATGCCAGCCATGTCCCTGCTGCCATTGAGGGTGGTCTTTTATCTTCTCCCCAGCCTTCATGGCTTCTATGATTTACAGAATCTGTGAACTGGTCCTTTCATGATGCTTTCCTCTGGCTCCAGTGAGAAGAACATTTGTGTAAAGAAATACAGTCCTCTGACCTTGTAATGAGGCCTCTGGATTGGTCGGGAGTTGGGAGCACGAGCGTTTCAGATCCATGCAGGGACATTTTGATAAAGCTTACAGTCAGTTGCACAGAAAGGCCCAGCAGGGATTCTTCATCCTGACTAGTTTGTTAAATATTTCCTGAGGTTGTGAAACCTACGTACAGCTTCTTGGAGACTAGAGTTAGAAAATACTGCTGGACCCTGACCTAGATACCAAAGAATCTCAAGCATGGTGGGTCATAAACAAATCTTTTTCCAAAACACTGCCGCACCACAACATTCTAAAACCCAAGGATGTCAACAGAGACTCTCACATTTACAAGGGTTCAATGATGTAAGTCCAGGCAATCTGTTTTTGACTGGACCAAGGGTCCCGCCACATGCTACTAGAGCTCCATAAATATCTGCTGGAAGAAGGAAGGATGAATGGACAGGTGGGGGATTCTATTATGTGTTTAAGCATTTGGCCTGTTTAGAATAAACTTTTGTTTCCAGAATGGTATGTTTATAAGAAGAATTTTTTTTCTTGACTTCACAAAGATCAATTTTTCTGATCTGTCTCCTAAACATCTTCACCAAATCTTTATAGATTCCCTGAAACTGTGAGAAACTCCCCTGGAGGTCAAGGCAGGGTTTGATTAGTGAAAAGTTCCTTAGTGACATGGTGTTACTTTGGAGACCTTCTCACCTCCTGCCACCTGTTCAACTGCTAAGGTTAGTGTTGCTTATGAGTGATTAGTGAGCAGTTTAGGAAAAGTTTATAGTTTTAGGGGATTCTGCTAAAATACAATGTGTTTGCATTAGTAGGATGGAGCTGATACCACAGAATGTTAGTCTGGATGAGCTAAACAAAGGAAACTTATGTTCTTACAGTTCTGGAGACTGGACATCCCATATCAAGGTCTGTCTGGGTCAGGTTCTATAGAGAGCTCTCAGCCTAGCTTGAAGATGTATGTCTTCTCACACTGTGGGGAATAAGCTCCTGTACCTCCAATCCTGTAGGATCTGGATGTGTCTATCCTCATGATCTTATTCAACCTTTAAATACTTCTACAGTATTTCCAAATGTAGTCAGTTAGTAGATTAGGGCTTCAGCATATGATAGGAAGACTTCCTGCATCTTTGAGTAGTTTATGGTTAATTCTCCCAAGAGAGGAAGAAGTAGAACGGATGGGCTGACAGCCCAACATCTCATCCTTCCACACTAATTGTTTGCAGCATCTGCAGGCCGCCTCCCTCCTTTTGCTTTACCTTCTCCTTCCGTTGTTTTGCAATTAAGTTCACTAAATTTCTTTTCTTTACTTTTTTATTGGTCTTTTTGAAACAGGGTCTTCCTGTAGCCCAGAGCTGACCCGGAACTCACTAGGTTGACGCTAGCCTCGATCTCACAGAGATCCACTTGCCTCTCTCAAGTGCTGGGATTAAAGGCGTGTTCCAACATGCCCAGGCCAAGATCACTAATTTTCAATGTTATAACATAGCATAATAATCAAAACTCCCATCATGTGTATATCACAATGAATGACAGGCTGCAGTGTTCCATGCCTCTCTCTGCCGCTAAGTGTCTACCTTTCAGAGCCTCTCTACTTTCTGAATCTGTAGTGTCCCGAATTCCAGCTCTGTGAGTTTCTCAAATGTTCTCCTCTCGATTCCTGGAGTGCTATGTCATCATAAGCCCTACCTCGAGCCACATAAGCACACCTACCAGGTGAGTACTTCTTCCACTGGGAACACTATGTGGAAGGAAGGTCTTGTGGAGAACAGGTACCCAGTAGATACTTTCAGGAAGAGTGGCACTTCTGTCAGTTGGACAAAACGGCCACATTCGTAGCAAGACAGAAGAAACATATGACCCGTGAACCGATGAATGCTGCATTTGTTTTTGAGAGAGGATCTCATTATGTAGCCCAGGACATCCTGAACCTTGCTATATAGACAAGACTGACTTCAAACTCACAGAGATCCACCTGCCTCTGCCCCCTAGTGCAGGGACTAAAAGTGTGTGCCACCACACCCAGCCATGGTGGATCAGATGTCAGTGGTCTGGTGATGACTCTCAGCTACACTGCTTTCTACTCAGAGCAAATATCCAAGTTCTTTGAGACACAACATGCGCAGTTCTAAAAGCTCCATCATTGCCCGTTGTAGAGAAGGTAAGACAGGTCACCACCTGAGATAAGACAGATGAAGTCATCAGCACAGGGCTGGACACTCGACAACAAGATCATGACATTGACATTCCAGACCTGTTGGGTTGGTATCAATAGATTTGAAACATGACCTTATTAGGTTTTTTTCTCATTGTTGTGACCAAATACATAAGAGGCAATTTAAGGTTTTGTTCTGGCTCTCAGTTGGGTGTCCAACCCAAGAGCGGGTGCCATTCACATTGAGGATGAGATTCCTTCTTCCCTTAAACCTCTCTAGAAATGACCTCACTGACATGTCCAAAGGGGCTTTTTCCAAATGATTCTAAATCCAGCTGACAATGAAGATGGCCATTACATCACACCACCTAACAGAAACTGATAGGTACAACTGAGTCAGCGTTTTGAAGACAATTCCTTAAGAATGCATCTGTTGAAAGGATGCCTTTGGGGCTGCAGAGTGTTAGCAACACTGCGGTTTCTTGGCCTTTCCATGGCTTTCACTGGCTGCTCTTCCAAAGTCTGCGAAGTCATCCCTTCTGGCCTGATCATTTCCTGGTCTCTCCAACACGCGCCCATGCAGTAATGGCATGATTTCCAGTGACACGGTGACCACAGCGAACATGTAGGAATCCTGTGCTTCGGTGGGATGGAAAGAAGGATATGTCACAAGGGACAGAGACTAGTTTTCATGATGTGGCTGCAATGAGCCCAGATCTCTTCCTGCTGCTTCTGCTGCAGAATCTCCCCCTGCAGGAAAACCTAACAGTCTCGAAATACGAACGCAGATTAGTTAACCTCAAAATTCCAGCTCCAAAGAAAGGCTTCGGAGGTCATTTCACTGGCAAGTCCATTGTCCAGAGGGTCACATCACCGTGCAGGAGAGCCATATGCAGAGGAGCTGCCTGTGTCTACAAATTCCCACAAGCACTTTTCAATTGCCACTTCCCCGCCCCGGCCTCCTGCACATAGTAACCGAAACACCACTGAGGATGCTCAGCGTCCACCCTGTCCAAAGCAGCTCATTGGCAAACCCTGTGCATTCAGGTAGCGTGGAATCATGTACTGTAAAGGAAATAGAGAAAACGAAGAACAAGTAAGAAGAGAAGAGGACCAGGAGCTCTGAAATAAAAATAAAGTGAGCTCAGGAATGTGACAAGAGCTTTTCAAACTGGGAATTGCCTGGATGCTTGAAGAATTTCAGACTGCCATGGAATGTTACCTACTTACTATGGCTGATCCTATGGCACAGCACGGAATCTGTGTCTGTGTTAGGAGCACTTCACTGAATAAGCAGGAACTGGCCAAGAAGTAAGTCATACGATTTCTGTTCCTAACAAGTGTTCCCCCTGGTACATGAACCCAAACTAAAAGTGAACTTAACAAAACATCCACTGAATCGGGCATCTGCGTTGCCTTTGCCTTTGATGAAACAGCTTCAAATGAAGTCGTGCACAGGTTCACAGAGAGGCCGCCAGTACAGACTGATTTCTGAAGGGGGAAAAGAATGTATTTTGCCCATGTGCAGGCAGGAAGTGGCAAGACACATACAATGGGTGACAACCTGTGTCGTAAAGCTCAGAATGCGTCTAAAGGGATCTACATGAAATGTGTTCCTCCTGAAGAATCAGTCTTGCTACCAGAACTTAGACCTGGATGTTTATGTGACAATCTTCAAGATCTACACTGGGAAGGTGTTCAATCTGCTCTTAACAAGAAGGCCAAGTTACAGGCACTGAAAGACAGCAAGCAGCAGGTTCACGTTGGGGGCGGCAAGAGCATCTGGTTAACTTTGTCATCGAGATGATGAACAAACATTGTCAACTCCAACTCCTCCCATTCATATACCTGTTTCTTTGAACCAAAGGGAGATTGTATGATGTATTCTCTTTAGTGGGTCTGGCTAGGGATGAAGAAGGAGTGGACGCATCCAGTGCTGACCAGCAGACTCATGGACGGTGAAGAAATCCACAAACTCTCCTGGCTCAGAAGGAGTGCATCAGAACCCGGTACAGAACAAGGCTCATACCCAATTCCATGAGAGCAAACTGACACCGGTGCTAAGGGACTCCTTTATCAGAGGGAACTCAAGGACTTACCTGGTCACCATGATCTCGCTGCGCATAAACTCCTGCAAAAATACTTCAGCATGCAACCATGTCCACAATCAAGTAGCCCAGCCTCCACAGTGGGCCTAGGGGGGAGCAGCCACTTCGAATGGAAACAGAAGAAACGGATGCCAGCTCTAAGAGGACTTCAATGGCAGGTAACTTCTCCAAGGAAGATGAGGAGCTGTCTTCCCAGGTGTCCAGCTTTAATGAAGCGATGACTCAGATCAAGAAGCTGGAAGAGAGGGTCATGGAGGAACTCAGGACGTCATTTAGCAAGGACTAGGCTGATCTGAGCTCTCTGGGATGAAGGGTCCGCCAGAGTGCTAAGTGGAGACCTTTACAAACGAAGCAGAATCTGCCCTGGGGCAGCAGACGAGCACTTCTCTGGCCTGTGAGAAGTCACCAAGGCCCAGGCCTGGTCCTGCAGCTGGCAGAGCAGGCTAGCAAGCATCAGCAAGAAGGGGTCCCAAAGTTGACTGCAAAAACATTTGTTTGGTGTCACAGCAGCCTCGTCTCTCAGCACACTTTGGCCACCTCCTGGCCTCAGTTAGGGTCTAGCTGGAATCTCTATTTCCTGCTTCATGTATTCAGATATTGCTTTAAAAAAGAATTCTTAGCCAGGTGTGGTGGCACACGCCTTTAATCCTAGCACTAGGGAGGCAGAGGCAGGCGGATCTCTGTGAGTTCAAGGCCAGCCTGGTCTACATAGTGAGTTCCAGGACAGCTGGGGCTACAGGGAGACCCTGTCTCAAAAAGCCCCCCCCAAAAGAATTCTTTAAATGGTTGTATTAATGGTAAAAAAATGCAAATAAATCAATTATACATCTTATAAATATGCTAGAGATAAATAATATCCATCTAAAGTAAACCAAAACAACTTTTAATTGAAATAAAATCAGAAATTAATAAGGTGGAAAACTGAAAACAGAGACTAATTCATAAATAAAGTAAGTCTTTGTCAAATGTAAGCACTGAAATTAATAAATGACAAATTCATTTTAGGAGAAAGAAACATAATTATTCAAACTAAGAAACAAAAAAGAGGAGAAACCCTCAGACACATGACGGTTTGAAACATGTTTCCATTTTGAGATGGCTCAATTTGACTCATTAACATACACATTGTCTCACATTCTTATCACCCCTCAGTATATGTAACTCAGCAGCTGTCAAGTATGCAACACAGGTTTCAGAAACAGCCACTATGTTGTACAAAGTCTTGTGAACTCACTCCTTGTGTCTCCTTGAAATTTGGTATCATCTGAACAACAACTCCACAATCCTCCACCATCAACTCTTATAAATTTCAAATGAAATAGGAATAATCAAGTACTTAATAATAATAAAAAAACAGACTAGCAAATTGGATTAGAAAAAAGGATCCATCTTCTTATTGTCTACAAGAAAAATACCTCATTATCCAAGAAAGACAGGGAGGTTTAAGAATGGAAAAAGATATTCCAAGCAAATGGATCTAGGAATCAAGCAAGAATTGCTACTCTAATATCTGACAAAATAGACTTCAAACCAAAGCTAGTCAGAAGAGATAAAGAGGGTCAGTCACTTCTTCCTGATTAAGGGAACAATCCATCAAGAGAGCATTAAAATTCTAAATATACACACTAACCAAGTATAACAAACTTTCATAAAACAAATACTAAGGTGGGAAGTCACAGATTAACCCCAACACAGTAATTTTGGATGACGTCAGTACCCCACACTCATTGATGGAAAGGTCACAAGGACAAAAAATAAACAGAAAAACGGGAATCAAATGACAAACAGACCCAAAGAAGCATTTACAGAACATTCAGCTCAAACACTACAGAACACACATTCTTCCCAGGAGCCCGTGGGACAGTCTATAAAGTAGATCAATATTTAGGACACAATGCAAGTCTCAAAAAAGTACTGGAAGATAGAGACAAACCTCTGCAATCACTCCGACCACAGGGGGATAGAGCTAGAAATCAACAGCAGAGAGACTACGTCAAAGGTACAAGACCACGCAGTACAGTGCTCAATGGGTTATAGATGAAATCTGGAAGGGAATTTTTAAAACTCCTAGAATTGAATGTAAATGAAATGCAAACTTCCAAACTCTACTGGACACAGTGAAGGCAGGTCTTAAGAGGAAAGCTCATAGCACTAAGTGCCTGCATTTGAAAGATCAGAGACAGCCTGAGTAAATAACTTAATAACACCTAAGTCCTTGGAAAAACAAGAACAAACGAATCAAAAATCAGTAGACAGAAATAACTAAGATTAGGGTAGAACTTAATAAAATAGAAATGGAAAAAATACAAAATAATCAGGACTGAAGAGATGGCTCAGTGGATAAGAGCACTGGGCACTCTTGCAGGGGACCAGGTTCAGTTCCCAGGACCTGCATGTTGGCTAACAACCATTTGTTCCAGGGGATCTGACACCCTCTTCTGAACTCCACAGGCATTGCACAACACTGGTACACTTACACGCATGTAGGCAATACATTCAAACACGTAAAATAAAAATAATAAATAAGATATTTTTAAATACAAAGTCAATGAAATAAAGAGTTGGTTCTTTGAAAAGACCAAGCAGTGCTGATAAACCCTGGTCAAAGTAATCAAAAGAGATACAAGTCCCAAATTAATAAAATTAAAAATGAAAACGGAAATTATGACAGATAGTGAAATTGAAGATATACCTTAAAATATCCCACTCCGCTCCTCTATATCCACTAAATCACAAACCCTTTGATAAACTGACAAATGTCTAGATATATATAACCTACCCAAATTCAACCAAGATAAACAATTTAAAAAGTTCTGTAAAAAGTAACAGGATTGGAGTAATAATAGAAAGTCTCCCACCTGAAAACAGCCCAGGTCCAAATGGATCCACTCCAGAACTCTATCATGACTTCAAAGAAGAACTGATATCAGTATCTGTCAGATTATTTCATCAAACAAAAAATGAAAGAATGCTGGAAAATTCATTTTTATAAATACAGTAGTAGACTGATACCAAAATCTTACAAAGACACATACACCACACACACACACACACACACACACACACACACACACACCACAAAGAAAATTGTAGACCAACCACCCTGGTGGACAGAGATGAAAAATCCTCAATAAAATACTGATAGAGAGAGAGGGGATAGAGAGAGAAAGACAGACAGACAGGCAGACAGGCAGAGGTAGTAAGTAGTGGAGGACATTAAGAAAATCCTGGTGGTTTGCTCTAGGCACAGGCTGTTGCTGGAGTGGTATTCACACTGAAAGAGTCCTTGGCCCACTCACTGTCTCCTCTCACTCTGTGACAGTGCATACCTCTGCAATGGCCTTCTTTGTTACTGCCAATTCTCACTCTTGAAAGCGTCTTGCGTTATTCTATAATGAAGTCTACCCATATTCTATGATAAAAAATTGTTTCAAACCAAATTCAAGTGCAGATCACCCACCATGATCAAATTGGTGTTATTCCATGAATACAGGTGTGGTTCAAATACATAAATCAATACATGTATTTCATCACATAAATGTACTCAAAGACAGAAATCACATGATCATCTTGATAGATGCAGAGAAGGCCTCTGACAAAATCCATGTCTGTTCATGATAAAAGTCATGAAGAAGCTAGGGATGAAGGGGACATATCTCACCATAATAAAGGCTCTGTACAACAAATCTATAGCCAACATCACATTAAATGGAGAAAACTTGAAGCAGTCCCGCTAAGATCAAGAATAAGACAAGGGCGTCTACTGTCTCTACTCTCATTCAATATAGTCCTTGAAGTTTTAGCTAGAGTAATAAGAAAAGAGAAACATAGGAAAGGGATGAAAATGGGAACGGAGGAACTCAGTGAGTCCTGTTTGCAGATGACGTGATTCTGTACAGGAGATCCTAAAAACTCCGTGAGAAAATGTCTAGAGCTCATAAACACTTTCAGCAAAGTGGAAAGATATAAAATTAGCACATAAAAATTCAGTAGCCTTCTTATATACCAATGACAAACAACCTGAGAAAGAAATTAGAGAAATAATTCCATTCACAACAGTACAAAAATACCTTTTAGTGAACCTAACAGACGAAGTGAACTATCTCTACAAAGAAAATGTTAAACACATTGAGAAAAGAACTTGAGACTGATACCAGAAGGTGGAAAGACCTTTAATGCTCATGGATTGAAAGAATTAATATTGTGAAAACAGCTATACAACCAAAAGTAATCTGCAGATTCAATGCAATTCCAATAAACATTCCAGAGCCACTCTTTGCGGGCATAGAGAAAACAATTTTAAAAGTCATACAGAAATACAAAAGAGAGGCTAGACAAAGCAACCCTGAACAAGAAGAATACTGATGCAGGCATCACCACACCCGACACACTACAGAGCTGTAGCAACAAAAACGTGACTCACCAATCAATGTGTCTAGAGAACCCAGATACAAATCCACACAACTTCAGCGACCTGATTTTTCTACAAAGATGCTAAAAATAAACATCACTGGAAAGACGGCTTCTTTAATAAGCTTTGCTTAGAAAGCTGGATATCAACATGAGGAAGAATGAAATTACATGCCTATCTCTCACTCTGCACAAAAATCAACTTTAAATGGATAAAGGATGACTTCAAAATAAGACCAGAAACTCCAAAATTGCTAGAGAAAAAGTAGGGCATATACTTCAACATGTAAGCCTATGTAAGGGCTTTCTGAGTAGGGCTCTGGTTGTAAAAGAAAGGGCAGAAAGAATGCAGAAACTGGAAGATTGGGCATGGGGTGGACCATGAAATATTGAATTCTGGATATAACATGAACACTGCACTCATGAACTTACAGCAACTGTGGCCACCTACACGGGATCAGCACAGTACTGGGTCCATCAAGATTCAGTCATGCATCAGGCAGGGCATCGTGGGGGCTTGCCCTTCCCAGGGAGCTGTTGGCAGTTGATGGCTGCTGGGCAAGGAGAAGTCACTGTCTTCAGTTGTGCAGCCACTGGTGAGTTGCCCTGTTCCAGGGTTTAGCTCCATGTCCACATGGGTAGCTCTGAGTGAACTCAGTGAGTCACAAAACTAAATAAAGACTTGAAAGGGAGGGGGACTTACTGAGAAGAGGGTGATGGGTTGGTGGGAGTCGATAAGAGTGGGTAGGATGGTCAGGGCTGGAGAGATGGCTCAGCGAGCGGTTAAGAGCACTGGTTGCTCTTGCAGAGGACCTGGGTTCAAATCCCACCACCCACTTGGTGGCTAACAACTGTCTGTAACTACAGTTCCAGGGGATCCGACTGCCTCTTCTGTCCTCCACGGGCACTGCACAACATGGGTGCACTTACCTACCTATATTCAGGCAACACACTCATACACATAAAACAAAATAATTAAGAAAATAAGTTTAAAATTTTTTAAAGAGTGGGTAGGAAGGTGAGTATGACATCCATGTATGTAATTGTAAAAGAAAAAAATTAAAATTTAGAAATATTTTTCAAGTTATAAGAATTAAAAGAGTGTTTACCACCTTGTGATTCAATATATCAATTGATGGAAAGGACATAAGTAGATTCAAGTGCATGTGCTAAAGGCAGCATTTCAAATAAGTGGAGTTAAAGTGACTTGTTTTATAAGCACTGAGGTATACAGCATATGATGTAACACTCAGATCAAAATTCTTTGTCAAGAAACTCCAATGGACTCTCATATGAACATTTGAAAATTGCCCTGTTCTGACTTTTTTCTAGTTCCCTGTCTAGAACTTGTAATGCTAATTACTCTTGTCTTTACTTCTCCTTCATGTCTCCTATTCACGATTCAAGGACTTTCTTCTCCCCTTAGAGACAAGAGTTATGCAATTTGGGAGTCTTTTATATGGACCCACTGAAGGGGTACTCCAATTGCCTCACCCTGCGTCCCTGTTCAGCATGGAAGAAGCCAGAGTAGTCGGTGTATCTATTCTCTATTGACAATTTGGATAGCCCCTTCAGAGGATGGTGTGATAAAAGTAGGAGGTAGGAATTGGCTAGGCAGTTACGGTAAAAAGACCCCAAAGAAAAGTAGCCAGTTTCTTGGCCTGTTAGCAACATACTCTGTTCCAAGGCCAAAAATGTCACAAGTATTTGGAAGCTTGTAGCTAATCCTCAAAAGATTTTAGGGTTACCTCTTCAGAGGGGAGAATGTTGGAGGGGAGGGAGTGGGCATGGATTTGATCAAAACACCTTATATGCATGTATGAAATTCTCAATAAAGTTTTTGTAAGAATTAAAAAAACAGAAAGAAAGCTAGCTGAGTTGCTGGAGAGATGGCTCAGCAGTTAAGAGCACTGACTTCTTTTGCAGAG
>NW_008355168.1:1522053-1545675 GCF_000622305.1 Nannospalax galili | reverse complement strand
GTCTAAAACAAAATCCAAACATAAATAAAGAGGACTACCTTAAAAAATTCTGCAGTCCATGGAAAACAAAGCAATAAAGAAAGATTAGAAGACAGTAAAATGGAGATAATATTTTCAGCTAATAGTCCAGCAACTAATTTTTATGAAATAGAAAATTTTCTTGTAAATCAATTAGACACCAGTAACTACTAGGAAAATAAGCAAAAGAAAGAAACAATACGTTTTCTGCAACACTTAAACATAAAATGGTTGCTGAACCTGAATTTGAATTCACAGTAAAAACACAGACATTTTCCACTGCTTACAATTTCACTTACCCTAAAAATAAAAATAAAGGAAAGGGCTCGGTGCTGTTCTATGCCAGCCACAGTGTGGGCCACAGGCAGTCTACCCTTTGCAGGCAGGAGGTACAGAAAGCTGGCACTACCAACAGGAACAGAAGACACAATCCCTAGGTCCTTGTAATTTTGTTCCCAGGAATGTATGGTGAGGTTATAGTCCCACATGTGAAATGACGTATGTTCAAAGATGTTCGTCCCAATGGTGTTTGAAGTAGCAAAAAAGAAGACATAACTCAAACTTGTTAGATACAGTATAGAACTCCTAGACAATGCCACTGGACACAACCTGGCATGTCAGCAGTCCCCAAGGTACATAACTAGTAAAAACAAGATGAAGAGCACCAGGACTAGTATGCGGAGGTGTGTGTACATGCTAGGGAGGGCTTCATAGGGACCTGGGAGCCATGAGTGTTCCTCCAGGAGACAGAGATGCTCAGCTTGAGTCAGGACTGGGAGCCAGGTGGCTCTCTAAATCTATAGCATTTATAACTTTTGATGCTGCACCATATATGCATATTAGTTTAAAATAAGATAAGCTCTAAAGTCTTTGGATGCATTCTTTTCTTTAATGAGAAAAGATTAACTGCTTATAAGCCAATAACATGTATTCAGTGTAAGAAAAAAGCAGACTTTGGAGAATGGTAGGAAGAAATGGACAAAGATTATGAAAACTGTGCCCTCACAGTACTACTTCTGATTTAGGAAGATGTGGAAAATAATATTTAATTAGGTTTGTGCATAAAAACTGGGTCTCTGTGATGGTTGGAGATCACCCTCCTCTCCCAGCCTGCTCCTACGTCTGTATAATGAAATTGCTGGACTGGGTGCTCTCCAAGGTCCCTCTAGCTCAAGAATCCTGTAAAGCATCACTCTCACCTCTCCCTTAGGTCGTTTTATTAACTTGCTTCAACATTAGCCCACAAATTAGAGATTACCAGCTGCTAACTATTGTGTGGATCTTCCACCACATTTAAATAAAATGGTTCCCTCATCAACCTTTCTCTGAACGCCTAGCATATGACACAAGCAGATTCTAGTTATCTTTTTCAGCTAAGATTGTATTTCTATACATTACAATTTGTATTGTTTCTCGTATTCTAAAAATTATCATCTTTTTGGGTCCAACTAAGCCTGACTTTTACATCTAAACTAAAGGTATGGGGAACTATCCTCTTAGAAGACATTTTAAAGTGAGGCTGTGCTCAGAACTGTGGACTCCACTGCCTAGCTGAAATGGTCTGCAGAAGAGCCCAGTGCTCTGTTTTTCTGGAAGGCACCTGGAGCTGGGACGTGCTTCTCCTATAGAGCTAAGCTCGCCCCTCGCCAGAGACCTCAAGCAGGGTGTTTTCTTCTCAGAGGCTATTAACCTAACCCCCAGGCTCTCTCTGTGTTCCCTTCTTGCCTGATGTGGCCTGGGTGTAATTTCCACGGAAGCACCATGTGTCACCATGTGCTTTAGGGGCTCGCATAGGGGAGACTGTCATAAGCCATGTGACAAAAATGTGTTTTGAAGCATAGATTTTTTTATTTGTATAACAAAGGAATTATGTGAGTTTAAATCCCAGTTCAACAACTTAGTCGTAACTTAGTGACGATGCCTACATTCCTCATATTGTTAAAACTTATGTTTTCTTATCTATAAAATGATAGTAATAACAAGTAACTGGTAAGGTTTTTATGAAGATACTTTTAAAATACACACAAATAAAATATATAACATCCATAAAATGTACAATATTTATATATATATAAGTCAGAAGTTACATAACATACATTAAGGTAGATGCAAAGGCATGGGGCTCTGTTTGTTACTTGATCACTCTGAACCTCAGTTTTCATTTCAGTAGCAAATTCATTAGTAAACCCTAAGCAACATGCTGGCAGCATTGGCAAAAAGAGAATGCTTTTCAGGTGCTGCCTGGTATCGGTCCACGGCCATGCCCTTCACGACGTCTGCCCTCAGAAAGCAGTAGGTATTGTGTCGCTCATTCTTTTGGAAACCTCTGAAGCACAAACACAGAATTCCTTGGAGGTCACAGGAATGGGCCTCAACTAGAAATACCCAGGGACTCAAGGAGCACAGCAGCGCTGGCTCTCGCCACTCTCTACAGAAGGTCAGTGCTTGGTTTCTACCTTCAAAGATGGTGTGGGTCTTCTTCAGAGATGGCAGTGTGATGATGGTGGGTGGGGTGGATTTGTGGGCCCCACAGTGGCAACATTCGTCAAGTGCCTGGTTGTCTCATAGCCTACTTGACGAGGGTCTATCCATTTGATGGACAAGTACAAAATACATAATCTTCAAAAATCTTGCCTTTAGACCTGATGCACAGATCTCCTAAAAATAAAGACAGAGAAAGAAAGAATAAAGATAATAGAGTGTAGAAAGAAGACTTCCTCCCCAAGGACAGAATTCTACCAATCCTGGGGGACTCCCCTGAAGCTCCATGAAGGGAAAGTTCCAACCGCAGAACTGTAGAACCAGCGAGCTAGGGGCTGACGAAGCCTGCGGGCTCCATGGCCCTGCGGCCCCAGGACGTCTGAGAACAGAGTTCGCCCCTCTCAGCATTGGTTCAGCTGCCACAGAACAGTCACTCCGCTCACAAAGAAAGCATTATCTGTGCATAGTAACTTGGCGTATACATCCTGTCAAGAAGGGGCGGTAGATAGGAGTGAGGATGGACAAAGGGTTCCTGACCAAGCTGTCCCCAGTACCCAGACAGGGGCCCTTTCTTCACATAAAATGCTTAAAGCACATGGAAGAAGCTGTTCAACTCAGTTAGCATAATATCTATAGTATTCACTCTCAAGGGTGAACTGTGGAATTACTAAGCCCATCACCAGGACATAGAGCAGCCATAACAGGGCATAGAGCAGCCATAACCAGGGGATAGGGCAGCCATCACCAGGGGATAGAGCAGCCATCACCAGGGGATAGAGCAGCCATAACAGAGCACAGAGCTGCCATCACCAGGGCATAGAGCAGCCATAACCAGGGGATAGAGCAGCCATCACCAGGGCATAGAGCAGCCATAACCAGGGGATAGAGCAGCCATAACAGAGCACAGAGCTGCCATCACCAGGGCACAGAGCAGCCATCACCAAGGCATAGAGCAGCCATCACCAGGGGATAGAGCAGCCATAACAGAGCACAGAGCTGCCATCACCAGGGCACAGAGCAGCCATCACCAGGGCATACAGCAGTCATCACCAGGGCATAGAGCAGCCATCAGCAGGGCATAGAGCAGCCATCACCAGGGGATAGAGCAGCCATCACCAGGGCATAGAGCAGCCATCAGCAGGGCATAGAGCAGTCATCAGCAGGGGATAAAGCAGCCATCAGCAGGGGGTCTAGAACACCTACTTGTGTTTGTAATGTCAGTTTATTTCACAAGACAACACTATCCTCCCCCTCACCTGCCCTCACCTGAGGTCCTTATGTTTAGCAACGTTTCACAGGACAGACTTTGTCCTGCAGTCTTGGCAGCAGGCCCCGAGGCAACTGTGGAATCAGCTCTTTATACATTTCTACTCTATCTGGCAGAATGCCCAAGCATCCAAAGGATGAGGGCTTGGAGAGTTCGGAAGCACAACAGATGTGTGATTTCTGACGCTGGTGAGCTCTTTATCTCAAATGAGCTCTTCACACCACCTCTATCCCACCAAAGCCTCAGAGAAGACAGCAGGGCTCGCAGAGGGAAAAGGCTCTGAAGAGGGTTTGCAAAGACACAATTTTAGTAAGAAAAAAGAAAATGTAAGGTGATGAGTATTTTCTACTGATGGCATTTAAGAACATAACCTCCCATATGCTGAAGATCTGTGAACAAACTGACTGCATTTGGCTAGCTATAAACCCACAGCCAGTTTCCCTTCCTCCTTTGCATTCAGCTAGATGAGGATCACAACCCATATCAGGGGTAGTAGGATCCACGTGGCTAATTCTCACTAACGGAACGTGGGCTAAGTAGAGGCCATTCCCAGGCTGAGGCAGGTATTGTCGGTATGCTATCTCTGGCTCGGTATGCCTGAGAAAGGCTCCCGGGACCTAAAGAGAGTAGAGCCACAATACAGAAAGGGCCTGGGTCCCTGATGTCTACAACAGGAAAATTCCCCCTTGTCTACACTAGACAGGAAATTGGACTAAACTGCATCTTTAATATGTGATGCCATTGGAATTTTTTTTCAATTACCTGACAAACTGGCGTGATCAAAGCTATACACCAAAAACATGCCCGGAGAAGATTTTATAAACAACAGAAATAATTGAAAATTGACTGTCCAAAAGTACAGAGTTGCTTATAGAAATTGCAGTATATGATATAACCATGAAAGCACATCTTTAATGCTTAATGATATGGAAATACAATGTAACGTTAAATAAACAACCAGGGTCCAGCAGCAAAAAGTCGTTATAAAATAGCTGAAGTATTTCATTTATGCTCTTTGAATGGAATGTATACATCACAGAATTATTTTTACAGGATATTTTTATCTTCTGTCTACTCCCTCTTTTTGATAAAATAGCTGTTCCTATACTTCTTTAAAAGTATTGCATAAACTCTTCTCCTCCTCTTTCCTCCCAATCTGGTTCCCCCAAACCTGAGGGATAAGCCTAGCCTCTCAGACAAGAGAGAATGACCAGGATCGAAGGCAGAGATGGCAAGCCCTCTGTCAGAAATGCCATCTGTCACCCACACTGACACTTTGTCGCCCACATCTGTCACTACAATCTCACTCAACCCTGCCCCACAGTAAAGGGGAATTCCTGTCATGAGAGAAGAACCAAGGTGTTTTCTTCTGGTGGTTAAATAAACAAAGATGGCTTTCACTGCATCACAGATGCGAAGAAGAAGAATGTTCATCTAATCAAAGAGTGAGCAAGGAGATGGAAAGGGATCAAACTTTATTAAAATGAAGAGCCGAAAAGGTCTCTTCTGGGGGAAAATTAGGATCTTCATGGTGAGGTGATTTTTCTTTTTTATATCATAGAATAAAGTTAGATGTGGCCTGGATTGAATTTCTTTCTCCACTGTCACCTCCCTACACACCCCTTTTTCCATATCATAGCCCCATTGATGGAAAAATATTTGCCCCATATCCTGTGGGAGGGTGCCCTGGGAGCGTGTTATTCCAATATTTTGAGAAGCAATACATGGCAAAGCAATATGTTATTTGGTAGATGTCCTAAACTTGTAAAGACCCAAGAAAGGACCAAAGGAAAGCCATTGGATCGTTTTACTGAGAAAGAAAATGGGCAGCAAAGAAAGGACGTGAGTGTGAAGGTGAGGAAGTAAGTGTGGGATGCGAGAACTGTGAAGGATACACCCCACCATTGAAAGAGAGAGAGAGGGAGGGAGGGGGAGGGAGGAAGGAAGGAAGGAAGGAAGGAAGGAAGGAAGGAAGGAAGGAAGGAAGGGCACTCTTTCACAAAGGCAGCAAGAAAGGGAAAATCCTCATGTTCTAGAAGTACTGAGACAAAGGCCAGCTGGGGATATAGGCTAGAGGGAGACCCTGTTTCAATAAGCCCCCCCCCAAAAGAAGGGAGGGAGGGAGGGAAGGAGGGAGGGAGGGGGTAGGGAGGGATGGAGGGAGAAAGGAAGGAAGAAGGGAAGAAGGAGAAAGGAAGGAAGGAGGGAGGAAGGAGGAAGGAAGGAAGGAAGGAGGGAGGGATGGAAGTAGGAAGGAAGGAGGGAGGAAGGAAGGAAGAAGGGAGGAAGGAAGGAAGAAGGGAGGGAGGGAGGAGGAAGGAAGGAGGAAGGAAGGAAAAAGAACTTGCTTGGCTCAAAGAAAGTAAAATAATCTGTTTAAGGAACAATATTGAGCAAATTAAAGAAACTCTGATGAAGAGTGTTTTGACTCTCCAGCTCCGGAAGAAGGACTTCTTTTTAACCTTCTTTCTTTTTTGGAGATAAAGTCTCCCTGTAGTCCCAGCTGACCTGGAACTTGGTGAGACCAAGCTGACCTCGACTTCACAGAGGTCCTTGTGCCTCTGCCTCCTCAGGACTGGGATTAAAGGCCTGCACCACTACGCCTGGTGGAGAAGAGGACTTCTTTGTAGTCATCTGTTGTACCCTCCTGGAGTGGGGGATTAGCTCAGGGGTAGATGTGTGCTTAGCATGTATAAGAGAAAAAAACTATCATTTTGTTTTGGGGTCCTGAATATAACCAGCTCAACTAAAGAAACTCATCCCTCTGTTCCCCAGAGGGAAGCTACAGGTACACTATGTGGGTCAGAAAAGAAAATGACCACACATAATTGTAGGTGTGCGTATCTATTTCATTTTCCTAGTTACCTAGCCAGTTAAAGAAGCAAACTCACAAAATAGCCATTATCACCACTAAGTGAGGGATTGCATGTGAAATCTATTTTTAAAAAATATTTTCAATTTCCCTACCTTGAGAATAAATTATAAACAGGACAAAATAAACATCATTGGGGGCCAGAGAGATAACTCAGCGGTTAAGGGTCTGGTTTTCTACAGGACCAGTATTTGGCTCTCAGCACCTACCACCTCCTGTAACTCCAGCTCCAGGGGATTCAATGGCGTCTTCTGACCTTTGTGGGCACAGCACTCAGTTTCACAAACCCCTGCCCCGAAGCAGCTACATATAATTTTTAAAATGAAACAAAATATTTAAAAATAAATAGGCAACATTTCTAAAATAAACCTTCTACAATATATTAGAATAACACTTGATTATTCATCAGAAAACTTTAAAGCCAGGAGGACCTGAAAGATCTGGTTCTAAGGTACTAAAAGGCCATAGCTGTCAACCCACACCATTATACCCAAAAAGTTATCTATTAAAATTGAAAGAAAAAATAAAACTATTCCATGATTTTAAAAAATTAAAGGAATTTATGACTATTGAACTAGCTGTACAGAAGGTACCAGGAGGAATTCTTAATCTGAACAGAAGGATAAAACACTCAAGAGGTCACAGGGAACAAATAAACCAGGCTAAGACAGGTAATCAAAAAGAAATCTCAGAAAGCACTACAAAAAAGCAAAATGTCAGGAATTAATAGGTATCTTTCAATAATAACTGAATATTAATGGCCTCAATTCCCCAATAGAGAGACATGCACTAACAGAGTATATTTAAAAATAGGATCCATCTATTTGCTATATTCAAGAAATGCACCTCACCATCAACAATGCACACCACCTTAGAGTAACAGGACGGAAAAGGTATTTTAAGCAACTGGAACTAAGAAACAATCCAGTGCCGCTATTGTGATATGTGACAAAATAGACTTCAAACCAAAATTAGTCAGAAGAGATGAGGGAAGACACTGCATACTCACTAGAGGAAAAGTCTACCAACAGGATATTACAATCCTAAACACATGTGCCCAAAACACAGGGGCATACAATTTCATAAAAAATACTATTGGAGGGCCTGGAGAGATGGCTCAGTGGTTAAGAACACTAACTGTTCTTGCAGAAGACCCCAGTTCGAATCCCACCACCCACATGGCAGCTAACAACTGTCGGTAACTCCAGTTCCAGGGGATCTGACAGTCTCTTCTGTCCTCTGCAGGCATTGCATGACATGGGTGCACTTACATACATGTAGGCAATACACGCATACACATAAAATAAAAATAATAAATAAAATATTTTAAAAATACTATTAGATCTAAAACACCAGATTAGTCACAACATAGTGGTAGTGGGTGGCTTCAATACCCCACTTTCACCAATAAATAAGTCATCAGGTTTTAAAAACATTAAACAAAGAACTCAGAAGTTAAATGACATCATAAATCAAGTGAAGCTAACAAGCCATCCACAGAGCATCCCACCACACGCTAAATAACACACAGTATTCTTAGTAGCATGTGGAGTTTTCTTCAAAAGTAACCTATATATGGACACAAAGGAAGTCTCCACAAATTGACAAAAACTGAAATATCATCCTGTAGTCTACCCAATGACAAAGGGTTAAAGATGGATATCAACGGCAATGGAAGACACACAAACTCATGGAAAATAACTCACACTACTAATGAAAATAGGGTCATGGGAGAAATTAGGAAGAAAAATTTTAATTCCTAGAATTGAATGAAAATGAAAACACAGAGTATCAAACACGTATGAGACACAATGGAGTCCTAAGAGGAAAGCTTATAGCACTAAGAAAATGAGAGGCATCTCATGTTAATAACTAATGATGCACCTGAAGGCCTTGGAAACAGCAAATCAATGAATCCTGTTTTCAAGCACAAAAAATACCTGAATAGAGTACACCAGAAGACGTAAAGCCAGGGGTGAAATTAATGAAATAGAAACAACAACAACAAACAGTCTAATTCAAAGAAACAGTGACATGAAGAGTTGGTTCTTTAAAAAGATTAACAAGAAGCTGGATGTGCTGGCATAGGCCATTAACCCCAGCACTGGGGAGGCAGAGGCAGGAGAGCTCTGTAAGATGGAGGCCAGCCTGGTCTGAATAATGAGTTCCAGGCCAGCTGGGGCTACAGGTGGACCCTGTCTCAACAAACAAACAAAACACAAACAAACAAACAAACAAACAAACAAACAAGCAAAAAGATGTCCAGGCTCTCCATTCTATTCAACGTTGTGTTTGAAGTTCTAAGCAGAGCAGTAAGACAAGTGAGGGAGATAAAGGGGATGCAAATCGGAAAAGAAGTTATTTGCAGAGGGTAGAATTCAGTACATAAAAGACCCTAAAGATTCCACCAGAAAACTCCTAAAACTGATAACCACATTCAGCAAAGGAGCAGGAAGCAAAATTAATGCACACAAAAACTTATCAACAACAAACATGCTGAGAATGATCACATTCATGATAGCCACAAAATTATATATATAGAAAGAGGGGGGAGGGGGAGAGGGAGAGGGAGAGGGAGAGAGAGAGAGAGAGTAAATCTAAGGACATGAAAGATTTGTATAATAAAAACTTTAAAGAAAGAAACCACAGAAGCCAGAGGCCGCCCATGCTCTTGGATCTATAGAATCTATATTGTGAAAATGGCTGTCCCATCAAAAGCAATCTGCAGAATCAACTCAATTCTCATTAAACTCCAACACAGTCCTTCACAGAAATTAGAAAATTAATATCAAATTTCATATGGAAACACAAAAAACTCCAGATAGTCAAAACAATCCTGAACAATGAAAGAAGAGTTAACAGCCATCCCTATCCCTGATTTCAAATTATACTACTGAGCTTTCATAAAAAGATAGCACGGTACTGATGTACAAACAGACACATTACTAAATGGAATAGAGTTGAAGACACAGATTGAAGGCTAGGTACTAACAGCCACCTTTTGACAAAGGGGTTAAAATTACACTTTGAATTAAAGACAGCATCTTCAGTACATGGTGCTGGTCAAATTGGAGAGCTATATTTAGGAGAATGAAACTAGACGCCTATCTCTCACCCTGCCCAAAACTCAACTCCAAGCGGATCAAGAACTGTAACAGAAGACCTGATACCCTGTGCCTGATAGAGGAGAAAGTAGGGACTACACTGCAACTTACAGGGTAAGGAGAGGAGACACTGAACAAGACCTTGATAGCACAAGGATTGAGACCAACAAACGGGACCACATGGAGCTAAAAATCTTCTAAACAACAACAACAACAAAAACCCATCATTTGAGTAAATTCACAGTCTACAGAATGGGAAAAAAAGACCTTTACCTTTATTCATCTGACAGAAAATTAGTATGTAGACTATACAAAGAAATTAAAAAAAAAAAAAACTAACCATCAACCCCCCCAAAAAAAACAATAACAACCCACTTTAAAAAATAGGGTACGGGCCATGCGTGGTGGTACACGCCTCAAATTCCAGCATTGAGAGGCAGAAAGACTGTAAGATCCAGAGGTGGCATGTGAGGACAGAAAACAGTTTTCCACACACAGCGTGGTAGCTTGTATTAACCCGCAGCACTGTGACAGCATACGTAAAACCTGCGCAAGCTCCAGCCAGACACCCAGCCTGGAGGGGAAGGTGAGCAAGAGAGCTCAGCCCCAGCACAGGGTCGGCTGGCAACGAATGGCTGCTGGGAGAGGGACTGCCGCTTTTCTTTCAGGGTGTGATAACATTTAGCTTGACCTGGCTCAGGGATGGACCCACACCAAGAGAGTTGGGAAACACAAATTAGACGTAATAAGCCTTAAGAAATGATAGAGTATATGAAGTGATGGTTGATGGGGAGGGGGTGGTCTGAGAGGAAATGGGGACAGTCTGAGTGTGATCAAAGTACACTGTATGAAAACCTCAAAGGATCGATAAATGAATTATTTTGAGAAGTAAACCTTGTACTGTCCAACCAGATGGCATTATGGAGAACCTGGATTTCTTTTCTCAAGCGAATGAAGAAGAACAGAAAATGTAAAAATGACCCCTGTGGCTGGGCCTAGTGGTAGAGCTCTGAGCCTTCACAGATCCCTGGAAGGTGAGGAGATGGAGACCAGTCACTGGCCTTACTTTATTACTTGCTTACTCAACAGGATTTTTAGGTGTAGCCCCTGCTGTCCTGACCCACGGTGGCCTCCATCTCCCAAGTGCTGGAATTAAAGGCTCATCTCCAGTTTAGAAAGGAGGCCAGAGAGGCACCTTGTCCACCACTGGCAGGGTCACAGCTGAGTTCCAGTGCTCACTTGGCGCTCACATCTCCCTGACCAGAGCAGCTGGCAATGGATGCATCTCAGTCTGCAGCACCCACACGTGTGCAACCCTGTGCCATCCAAGCCTGCAGCTTGTATCTGGGCTTATGTAAGAGTAAAGAGGATTCATGCAGCTCTGACCATCATATGCAGGCTCCCTTCTGCCTCCTCGTGTTTCTCTTCTAAGGAGGAAAGGAAGAAGCCTCTAGAATTAGGGCATTCCCACCTTTGGGTCCCAGTCAGTGGCAAAGGTTCAGGTGAGCTACTCTGGTAGCTGCTGCATTATTTATTTATTTTCGTGATCCAGTATGTCTTGCAGAATCATATTCCTATATTGATAGAAAATAAAATGCCTCTTCCTCTGCTGCCTCCACATTTTTCTAATCACTTTGGCTTATGAAAGTACCTTTGCCTCTAAACAAGAATGGGCTGGAAATGTGTCAATTTGAAAAGAAGGTGCCCTCATACGTGGACCAGGCAGACTGCCAGTTCCTTCAGCCTAACCACCTATTCTGGGCACCCATTCAGAGTTCCAAAATGATCCTATTAGCCAAGCCTTCATGGTTAATAGGTATGAGTTAGTTAGCTAATAAACCTCCATGCTATCGGCCAGAGGGGGCAGTTCATAGTGTCCTTTGCCTGTCTTTTATTTTTGGCATAGGAGAGATCCTTTTTAACTCTGACCCCTTCTGGAAGTTACTTTTCCCACCAAGATGTTCAGAATGTAAATCAGCCTCCAAAGAATGTGGGTCTCAGGGCAGAGTCAAGTGGAGGCTTTGAAGAAAGAACGCCAAGAACTCACCGCAAAAGGACAGCAACAGGTACTACAGACAGCATCAAGGTGGAGCCACTGTTCCCATATCATGGACAGTGACTCTGCCAAAAGCCGGGCTTCAAGCTGCTGCGGCTCCAGTGACTATACAGCTCTGCAATTAGTAAACACATAGTTCATACCATCCCAACACAAGGTACTCTGACAGCAGTAGTAGTGATGTACTGAAGACCAGCAGAGCTTGTAATCTGAATGAGAGTATTCTGAGCTGGGCAAGAAGGGAGACCAAAGAAACTAGAAACTCATGAATCTCTAGCAAGAATAAAATAAGGTTACTATTACAATTTAGTAAAAAATGATTTAGGTTTTTAAAATTAATTGTTTGAATATATTGATTAAGTGTTGTGGCAAGGCAGGAGAGATGGTTCAATGGTTAAAAGCACAGACTGCTCTTATAGAAGACCTGAGTTCTATTCCCAGAATGCACATCAGACATCTCAGAACTCTCTGTAAGTCTAGCTCCAAGGGATTCAATGTCCTCTTCTGGCCTCTCAGGGCACTGAACTCATATGCACATACCCATACACATACATACAAATTTACAAAATTAAAAATAAAATCTTAAAAGACAAAAAGAATGTATATCGTTCTTAGAAAGGACAAGAGTTTGGTTCCTAGCACTACATGAGCGAGCTTACAATCACCTGTAACATCAGTTTCATGGAATCTGATGCCTTTGGCCAGTAGACACCTTCACTTACAAGCACATATATACACACAGACATACACAAGTGCACAAAATCAAAAATAATAAAGTTTTTAATGGGGTGGGAATTGCTGTGTTTTCAGTGTGATTTATCCCCCAAAGGTTCATGTGATAGAGGCTGATTACCCATGTGGTAATGTGGAAGTGACTGAACGCTTCAGAAGCAGGGCCTAACACAAGACAGTCAGGTCACAGGACTCCACGTACATGGAGCGGATTAGGACTTGCAAGAGCAGGCTGCTGTAAAAGAGCTAGCCGAGCCCTCTTGGCCCCTCTCTCGGCTGCGACCCTTCTTGTGTTCCCACCATGTGAGGAACTGCCATGACCTCACACAGCCAGAAGTTCCTTGCTAGCAGTCAATCAGTTGGGATCACTCTATCCTAGACTTTCAGGCTCCAAAACCGTGAACTAAATAACCCTGTTTCCTTTATAAAGTGTTCAGAATCTTGTGTTATAGCTACACTCAATAGGCTAAGGTGTAGAGGGACAGCTTAGACAATTGTCAGGGGTCCATGTCTGGGCTGGGTGTCTCACTGGCAACTGTAAATGATATTGGAGACCATTCCCCCTGTTTTCTGCAACGTGCCACTACCTGTGAAGGGCACTTTAAAGGCACTGTGCACAGCATGTCGGCATGGCAAGTCCCATTTCACAGAACAGTTACAAGAACCTCAGAGAGGAAAAGTGATCTGCTACTGTAAATACAAAGTGAGGACAGCGTGAAGGGAGATGGGCTCCTCACTGCATCCTGCTGTTTTAATAACTCTCTACTTGTATTATCAGCATTTTAATGAAATTGAAAGACTCCATATAGCATTCTGTGCCCTGTTTTTTCCGTTTCCTCCCATCATCAAATATTTTTTGAGAAAATCATTTTTAATGAATGAACTGTTTCCCGTTCTGTGGTCCTGCCATCAATTATTTATCTGAGCGCCTATTGTGAGACTTTTAGGTAGCGTCTAATATTTTTCCTATTACACTAATGGCTGAGATTTTTCTTGAACATAAATCTTATACATAAATTTGATTATTGCCTTAGGATAAAGTCCAGAAAGTAAAATTGCTGGCTCAAAGCACATGAACATTTTAAGACTATTCATATATAATTGCCACAATATTATCTAGAAAATATGCACAAATGTCCACCCTCATGAGCAGCCACAGTTAAAACACACTTTCTCTGCACTCTTAGCCACAGAGTTGTTTTTTGTTCTTAAATCTTCCCACCAGTATAATGAGCAGTCAAAATACAAATTTACACTTTACTTTTCATTAATGGTGGGTACAGCAGGGCATCTTTGGGGTTACTGTGCATACGGTTCCATTCCACTGTAAGTGTTCCATCATATCCTGCCTCCATTCATCCACCACTATACTTGTAGATTTTTTTTGCTGATTTCCAGACAGTGCCACTGGACCTTTCAACATCTAGTGGTTGTGTTTATGATAAGGCAGGTCCTCTTTTCCCAAAATATAATTGTTTAGCAAATGCCTCAGAACTGGCTGAGAGCTGGAAAGATCATGCACCTAGCCTAATTCAGTGGCTCTGGGGTACAGGAGGTCTAGGAACCAGGACCGGAGCTTCAGTACCTCAGTGTGCATCTCAGGAACCTGACCTTTTCCTTCTCCTCACTTGGTGGTTCAATCAGGCCAACTAGCTGCAGAGGCTCAGCTGTGGGTCTTTCCTCCCAGGGGTGGATTGAAAAGTCAGCAAACAGCAGGCAGTCCTGCAGATGGTGGAGATAACTGCGGAGTGACCCTGAGATGTGGCACACAGCACGCACGCCTGTCTTCACATTTCTGCAGAAAAGGGTGAGGCAGGACCTGGAGGAACAAACACTACACATGTCGCCCCAGCTAAGAGTCTGATGGTGGTGGGAGGGGGTTCTTCCTCTTTCCAGGGGGGCCACAGGCTTGCCGGATCCTGTCCTTTCTCCAACGTAAGCAGTTTGTTCTGGCTTGATAGTCAGTGGATCAAGCCTGAGCGAGGAATGAGTGAAAACGTGAACAAAGGACACCACACACAGTGGTGCACACCTGTAGTTTCAACAACCCAGGCACCTGAGGCCGGAGGTCACTTGGGTCTATAAGTTTCAGCCTAGCCTGGGCAATATAATACACATATGTAGATGACGAGACAGAACGTGTCTTTTCTGGTACTTTCATGCTGTTTTGAAATAATGTACACAGCTGCCTTGAATTGAGCAGCTTCTGCTGTCAACTTGACAAACTTGGGGAAAGTTAACCTTAATTGGGGACTTTCCTCTCTCAGGTTGGCCTGTGGCCATGTCTGTGAGGCATTCTCTTGATTGATGAGTGATGCAGGAGGGCCCAGTGGGTAGTGCCACCCCTGAGCAGGTGGTCCTGAGTTGAATAAGAAAACAGGCCTAGCACAGGTCAGGGGAAGCACGGCTGTAGGCAGCTTTAGCGTGTCTCCAGGTTCTTGTCTTGACCTCGCTCAAAGACAGACTGAACTTTCAAAGTATAAGATGAAACAAATCCTTTCCTCCCCAAGTTGGTTTTAGTGTTTTGTCACAGCAACAGAAACCAAACTTCAGTCATACAACTCCAGTCCCTTTGAGGATAATCCCCTTCTTAGATGTCTGGTACATATTAGGATAGACTCTATCAAAGAAAAGAATGAGAGAGAGAGAGAGAGAGACAGAGAGAGAGAGAGAGACAGAACCAAACCATATTCAACCATGTTAGCCTAACTCTACTCATGCTCATCTTTACAGAAGTTCTTCCCTCAGGAGCCATGCAAAGAGCAAGATTCTTAGCTGATCCCCCTGGTCACTTGTGCTGTGGAACATTCTCCATTGCATTGTTCTGTGCAAGCTGTGGGCAGCTGGAATAATTCTGTGTGACAGCTGCCCCACAGGACTCTTGAAATAATGAAATACATCTCTCCAGCCTGCTGCTGCTGCTGAAAACCACACGTCCCAAAGATGTAGATGCAGCTAGTATACCTGAGTGATGTCTGTTTACATATGCAGAAGATAGCTGTCTCTGGTGGAACAGCCATCACCTCAGATCCACAGAATCACAGCATCAGACTATAGCGTTTGCAAGAGGCATCTGCCCCAAGCCAAACCTTAGGTGGAATCAGACTTATATTCTGTCAGAAGAAAGAAGCTGTTGGTGCATTTTAATTATGAGCTTTGTGGGAGCAGAGGAAGCACCTCTGAGCTCAAGTGCTCTGGGAAGATGTAGAAATGACTGGGCTGGGCTGGTACTCAGCACCCTGCAACACACTGACCTCCAATCACCCCAAACCGAGATCGGCTTCCTCAGGCTCCTGCCTTTCCATACACCCAGAGAACTGTGCCTTCCTGAATAATTGAACTTCCTATCCAAATGGCTCTGCTCTTCCCTCATACAAGCATTACAGCTTCTAAATATTTCAGTATTCCTGGGTTGGGAAGGGTTACTAGGAAGACCCTTTGGACATGCAAAGCCAGCGTCAGGTGCTGTTAGGTAAAAATAACATTCAACCTTCCTCCCCATTTCTAGCCAGGCCTTTGCTGCTACATTCAAATCTGAGCCCTGGGGGCAGCTACTGACACCTGCTGTGAGTTAACCTTTGGGGTCTTTACAAAAGGAGAGTGGCTGAAGGAGGAGGCTGTGGGAAGATGAGTGTTAGATGCTCTTCCATGCCTGCCTACAGCTGGCTGGCTCTTGCTCCCCACTGTGGTGATGAGCCTCAGTAAACCGGATGACTCAGGATCCCCACCCACATCCCAGGGATCTTTGATAAAGGCCCCCTACACAACCCCAATCAGCCTTGGGAGTCCTCCTGGAACTGCTTGCTCTCCAGTGTAGTTACTTGGGCTGCCTGAGAACACTCACAAGTGAGTTCTATGAATACCGTGCTTCCTTCCCCAAGCTGAGAAACAGCTTCCTGCTGCCTCTTTCCATTTCATGTGACTCTTCTCCAGTTCACGTGACTGTAACAAAATACCCGAGATAATGAGCTTAAAATGAGGAAAATTAATTTTGATTCCTGGTCTGAGGCACTTGGCCCTGCTACCTTGGGGCCTTGCGGCAAGGCAATACCTCATGGCAGGTGTGAGTGGTAGAGGAAGCTACTCACCTTAGGCAGCCAGGAGGCAGGCAAAGAAAGCCCAGCCCCAGGAATTTTCCATAAGCCCCTGGACATAGAGAAGTCTAAAAATTAGTCTCATTCTAACAATGAAATTGCAGGTAGTGTGGTTTAGAGCTACATAATTTACTGAGCTTTCCTTCAAAGCTCTCTCAGAGACATGTATCCATCTCCTATCCCTCAGGGCAAGTCTGGTTCTCTTAGGGATATGCTACATGACTGTCCCCACTGGTCCCCTTGGCTCAAGAACCCTAAGAACACGTGAGGCCTGTATTTAGTCACTGACACACCACCCCTTCTCTTCTTTCTCTCCATTTTGGATGATTTAGCAAAACATAATTCAATTCCCACTTCAAAGTAGAACCATCAGCCTCTAAACTATTAACCTCCCATTGATGGAAGGTAGTCAGCCTGCTCACATACCTGGTTGATGGACCAGTAAGGGGGAGGAGCAAGCTGAATCCTTCAGGGTTTGCTTAGTGCCTCAGACAATCAGGGATTCATGGGTGTTGGGTAGGCATGTCCTCGGAAAAGCTAGAACTGAACAGGGGCAGATCTAGAGACCAATGCTGGAGACCCTAAGAAACACGGAGCACACAGGGAAAAAAGGGGAGGAGGTTGGCGCCATTTTGGACTGCGGAGGGGCATGACACGGCTGCAGACCATACAGCATTGGGGGCACAGATCTCAAAGCTTAGTCAAATGTAGAAGATGGGCCGTGGGTAAAACCCAAATAGAATGGATCATGTCGGTTCTGTCAATCCGAGTTAGGACCTGGAGCACAAGAGTGTCTCAGGAGGGAGGTGAATTTGGCATGACAATGCGGCACATACATGTGAAAATGTAGAGTGAACTGTCTACGAAAGAGAACAGAGAGAGACTCAGTACTGGCCCAGGAAGCAACTTCTAGATCGATCGGCATCACACCCCGTCACTCCTGTGAAACAAAACGCTAGCAAAGGGCTATCTCTATGCCCTTTTCCTGTAACTGAATTGTGGCTCTAATAGTTTCACTTTTTATATTACTTTACAGAAGAGTTCTGAGTGATATATTTGAACTGGACACCCTGCCATCATGAACGGAAGAAGGTGACATCACAGAGGCAAGAAGCAGACACCTAAGACCCCTGGATACCATATGTCCATTCAGACCCCTGTTATTTGCCTATCTAGTCCTCTGCTGTGTCTTGTCAGTGATGCTGTCCTGACTGACCACAAAACACAGACACCAACCAAAACCACCCTGGGGAGGAAAGAACCCGTTTAGCTCACACATCCAGATTACCATCCATCATTGAGGGGAACCAAGGTGGGAACTCAAGCCTGCAGGAACCTGGAGGTAGGAACTCAAGCAGAGACCATGGAGGAACACTTCTTACTCCTGGCGTGCTTAGTTATCCTTCTGTGTTGGTTAGTTTTTATCATCTTGGCACAAACTAGAGACACGAGGGAAGAGGAAACCTCAGCTGACGGACTGCCTCCATCAGGCTGACTTGTGACCTTGTCTATGAGGCATTTTCTTAATTAGTAATCAATGTAGGAGTGCCCAGCCCACTCTGGGCACTGCCCTTCCTGGGCAGGTGTGCCTAGGCTGTATACGGAAAGTGACTGAGCAAGCCAGGGAGAACAGGTCAGAAGCGGTGTTCCTCAATGGTCCCTGCTTCAGTTCCTGCCTGGAGTCCCTGCATCAGCTTACCTCAGTAATGGAGTGTGAGCTGTAAACTAAAATAAGCCCTTTCCTTCCCAAGATGCCTTTTAATCACAGTGTTTTATGGTAATAGAGAAAGCAAACTAGAACACCTTCCTATATAGTCCGAGTCCAGACCCTCAGAGATAAGGCCACCATAGTGGGCTGGGCTGTCCTACACAAATTAGTGAGAAAAAAAAAAAAAGACACTTCAAAGGTATGTCCAGAGACCAGTCGAATTCCCTTCTCCCCAGATGTATCTAGTTTGTGTAAAGTTGACAAAAATGAACCAGCACAGCTAGTTAATATCATAAAAACACATTGCTTTTAAACTATAACCTTCCTTTCTTGATCATCACCAGTATCTCATGCTAATATCACAAATTAAAACATACACGACTTTAAAATTCCCATAATACTTACCTTTTTCTTTTTTATTGAGTTTTTGTGTCTCATATAATATAATTTGATGGTATTTAAAGCCCTTGCTTTTATTACCACTGCCAAATATAGTCCAATTTGTGTTCCCAAATGTCCTTCAATGTGAGTCCATTCACTGGAGCCTGGGTAACCTACCAAGAATTCCATCCTTGGGGCTGGAGAGATGGCTCAGCAGTCAAGAACACTGACTGTTCTTGCAGAAGACCCAGATTCGAATCCCAGCACCCACATGGCAGCTAACAACTGTTAGGGTTCCAAACAGCAGCAGCTTCCCCCCTCCCCAACAGGGACCTACAGACTTTGGAGCCCAAAAAAGGGAAATGAGCTGATAAGCACCTTGACCTTTGAAGTCAAGGGAAACAAACTCTGCTGAGAAGCAGCCTGCCTTTCCTCTGACCTCCAAAGATAAGATAAGCAGATTCTACCTGATAACCAGAGATTTTAGAAGCTGTTTATCATAACAGCTTTTCTCTTATCTTAAGAGGGAAAAAGTAAACACTTCCAGACCCTAATCCTACCTGCTTCTCCTGCTTCCCCCTCCCTGATTTCTCCTTCAAACATTCCCCCTTCTACACCCTAAAGCTCCCATATATAAAGTCCCAGCTCACAGCCCATGGGCTATCTTTCCCTTCCCTTCCCTGACATCTTTCTCTTCCCTTCCCTGACATCTTTCCCTTCCCTGCCCTTCCCTGACATCTTTCCCTTCCCTGACATCTTTCCCTTCCCCAAGGAACGTGTCCCCCATGCGAAATAAAGTTCCCTTCCCTGACATCTTTCCCTTCCCCAAGGGAAACGTGTCCCGTGCAAAATAAATCTGTATCCTGCTGAGAATTCCATCTGTGCCTCGGTGCCTCATCCATCCGCTCGTGCTCTCCACCGCACGCTCTCTCCAACATTTTTACCTATCAACAACTGTCTGTAAGTCCAGTTTCAGGGGATCCAACAGCCTCTTCTGACCTCCACGGCATTGAACAACATGGGTGCACTCACCTACATGCAAGCAATACACGCATACACACAAGATAAAATTAATAAATAAATATTTTTAAAAATTCCGTCCTTTAAAGAGGCTCTCTTCTCCCTGTCCAGCAATCATTGGTTGCCACAATTTCCTTAGATTGAGTTGAGGCTTCTCACCCACTTCCCTCTGTCCTTGCTGGAAATTATTTTCTGATTTCAGCTTGGATCAGACTTGCACCATTGCTGTGAGTTCATGTGGGTAACTGAGCAGCTGTCTGGAAAACTCTGTTTCCCTGTGGTCATCTACCACCTCTGGCTCTTACAATCCATCTGCCTCCCCTTCCACAATGATCCTTGAATCTTGGGAAGCAGAAATTTGATACAGGTGTCCTGATCCAAGATAAGCACTTTGCAGCCTCTTGTTCTCTGCGTATCTGCCAGTTGTGGGTTTCTGTGTTAGTCACCATCTGCTGTGTAAGGAAACTTCTCTGGTGAGAGCTGCAAGATGCATTAATCTATGGGTGTGACAGTCATTAGAAGTCGATTTAATACCATAACTATTTAGTAGAAAACTAGTATTAGGTTCTCCCCATGACCTGTGATCTGTTTAGCCTCAGGTTTTTAAGCCTGATATCAATGTCGGGTATGGACTCTATCCTATGAAGTGGACCTTAAATCCAATTAAAGAGTGGTTGGTTACTCCCATAATATTTATGTCACTACTCTACCAGTAGGCATATCTTGCCAGGCCACTTGTTCTAGTTCATAAGGTTCACATCCATGTACGGTTGATGATTGCTTTTTCCTTTCAGTAAGATGCATAGCACCTTTCAGTACTATGAAGGCTAGCCAGTAGAAATGAAGCTATAAAGTCAGCACCAGCTTGATTTCTCCTCCTTTGTTCTATAGCTCATGTATGTAGTGTCTTCAGCAATAGGGTCTTACCATCAAGTTCTGGTGGGTAACCAAGAGCAGGAACAAAAGCCAGTAGTGTTTCAGGGTCTATGGGACCCCTGGTCAACAGCTTCAAGAGAGGGGGTCCATTCCTGGCATTAGCCCATGGCGTCTGGAGGGAGCAGTGCTCCTCTGTCATACGGTAACTCCTTTTGTCTCTTTTCATGTGTGTGTACACTTTAGGAAGCTTCTCTATGATAGCTCCACATGGCTTTATCTAAAGGCCTTTAATGTTATTTATCCCTCCCCACACTCTTGCCTCTGCCCTGCCCTCCCCATTCCATTTAACCCTTCTGCTCTGATGCACCCCTTTCCCCTTATATATCACTGCAGTCTATCACCCCTCCCAGGAACCCTCCACCCAACCTGTGGTCATTTATTCTCTTGACCTCTCTGAATTTTCAAATTGAAGTATGCATATCTAAGATTTCAAGTGTCCAGCTGTGAGAGACAGCATGTGACATTTGTCTTTTGGAGTCTGGATTGCTTCACTCAGGATAATTGTTTCTAGTTCCATCCATTTACCCGTGAATTTCATAATTTCATTTCTTAAGAGTTGAATAATATTCCATTGTGTGTATGTATCACACATTCCTTCTTTAAAAAATTCTAACACTTGGGCTAGAGAGATGACTCAACAGTTAAGAGAACTGGCTACTCGTGTAGAGGACCCAGTTTGAATTCCCGTACCTATGGCAGCTAACAACTATCTGTAACTCCAATTCCAGGGGATCCAACACCCTCTTCTGTCCTCTGTTAGCATTACATGATATGAGTGCACTTACATACATGCAGACATAACACTCGTACACATAAAATAAAAATACATAAAACAACAAAAAAGCCAAACAAAAAAATTCAAACACTTAAAAATTTCAAAGTCTCTTTAAAATATCCCAAGTTTCTTAACTGTGGGCTCCTGTAATATCAAAAGCAAGTTAAATACTTTTCTTTTTACAAAAGGAAGAACCGGGTACACCTAAGCAGTGTAGCCAGTGTGAGACATCTGAGGTCCACTCACAATCTCTGCTCCCGAAAAGGCTCAGGCAGTCCCACTTCTCTGGCTCTGCCATCCGCAGCACACAGCTTTCCTCATGAGCTTAGGCTGCCTCCATTTCATACCTTCCGTTACCCTTGACAGACATCCCATGGTCTTGCATCTCTAATACGCTTGGCTCCTCCCTACAACTGAGGCTGAAACCTCACTAATGGCCTCGAATGGTGCAAAGCCTCCATTTTTATCCATGCAGCGTCCATGTCATTAAAGCCAGTACCATGTGTGAGATTCACACACACTACCAAGTTTGACTTCCCGCTTAAGATGCATCCTCGTCCCGCTCTGGACCACAACATCTGTGTGCTGACCAAAAGGAAACATTTCTCAGAAGATTTCACCTCAATGATGTTGGCCTCTTATTAATCACAGCTAATTTGGGGCCCCAGCTGACCAGTATCCATTGTCCCATAAAACAAGAGGTTTCATATCCAGAGAGTCTTAATCCAAAATATTATACAAATAGCCCTGATAGAGTCTTTGAGAGACTCTCAAGCTTTTCTCTGAAACTCACAAGCCAGGCCTCCATTGTCTGCATTTTTCTAAACGTTCTTGTCTTCTGAGATCCCACAACAGCTTATTAAGCTCTGTGCATACATTTTTTCCCCCAACCCAAAGTTCCAAAAGCTTCCAACCCCCACCTCAAGTAAACCATAGTCAGATTCATCATAGCAGTGTTTACCAATTTCTGTATTTGTTTGCGTCTCTGCTGCTGTGATAAGACTCTGACCCAGAGCTCCTGGAGAGAGGAAAGGGCTTGGCTTATAGGTTACTACAATATGCGGCTCTACTGTGAACAGAACCTAAGGCAGGAACTCAAACCTGGAAGCAGGAACCGAAGCAGAGACCACAGAGCAACACTCCTTCCTGGCTTGCCCAGCGACCCTTCTTATCCAGCCCAGACATACCTGCTCAGGGATGGCACCCCCACGGCGGGCTCCCCTACATCAGTAGTAGTAAACAAATGCCCACAGACACATCCACAGGCCAGACTGACTGAGGAAATCCCTCAGCTGAGGCTCCCTCTTGCCAGCTGTGTCAGTCTGTGCCAAGCTGACACAACAAAGAGGTATAAACCCCTGTTCATGGCTTATTTCCGGAATGGTACTGTTCATGGCTTATTTCCGGAATGGTACTGTTCATGGCTTATTTCCGGAATGGTACTGTTCATGGCTTATTTCCGGAATGGTACTGTTCATGGCTTATTTCCGGAATGGTACTGTTCATGGCTTATTTCCGGAATGGTACTGTTCATGGCTTATTTCCGGAATGGTACTGTTCATGGCTTATTTCCGGAATGGTACTGTTCATGGCTTATTTCCGGAATGGGTAGTATTCATAGCTTATTCTAAGGCTTTCCTGTTAGTGAAGCCTCTTAGACAACCCTCAGGAGATACTGGTTCTCCAAACTTACTGATCTTCTGCTATTAATATTCTGCAGATGTGGAGGACTCAAAACCTTTGGAAAGGGCTTTTTCCAGAATGGTATAAGATGCTGCCTATGGCGTTCCTCTGAAAATGTGGCTGTGAACTTTGTATGGTTATTTCAGGGTTGTTTGATTAAAGCCAAAGGCATGATTCTTAAAATGCAATCCAATGAAGGTGATTATGTATGGAAATAAACGAATATTCAAGGCAGTGGCCTTCTAGTGGTTCAGTGACATCATAGGTCTGAAAGTGCTGTGGAATGTACGGAATGTGGGACCTGGGGTGGTTACCCCATACTTCTCACACAATACTATGAGAAAATGCACAGTACTATGAGAAAATACCCCTAATTTCCAGGTGAGGTCCCAGAACAAAAACAAGAGAGGCAGGTGTGGTGGCTCCTGTCTGTAATTCCAGCACTCAGGAGGCCAGTGTAGCAGGATCATGAGGCCAGATCTCCTTTCTCTGTCA